>NW_017731409.1:2303272-2434690 GCF_001890085.2 Hipposideros armiger
CAGTGTCACTGGCCCTCATATGTGGGATCCGAACCGGGGCCCTCTGGCATCCCAAGCCAGTTCTTAACCATCGCGCCACTCGGCCGGCCCCTCCAATAATTTTTGATAGGTTATCAAACTTGTGTGTGGTCTCACATTGTCACGATGGAACATAACTCCTTTACAATTAACAAGTTCTGAACATTTCTGGATGATGGATTCGTTCAAACTGTCCAACTGCCAACAGCACACATTCGAATTGATTGTTTGGTTCCTTGGTAGGAGCTCGAAAAACACGACACCTTTAAAATCCCACCACACTGAGAGCATGACCTTCCTTTGATGAATGTCTGCTTTTGATGTCGTTTGAGGCAAATCATCACATCGGGACCAAGATCGTTTGCACACCACATTGTTGTAAACAATCCACTTCTCATCACTAGTTATCAGTCGCTTCAAAAAAGGATTGTTTTCCTCACGTTTAATGAGCATATCGCAGATGTTTATACGCACCGTCAAATGAACTTCTTTGAGTTCATGCGGAACCCAAATATCAAGCTTGCTTACGTATCCCAGCTTCTTCAGGTGGTCATGAACACTTAAATGATGGATGTTCAATGTTTCTGCAATCTCTCGTGTCGTGTAACATGGGTTTGACTCAATCAATGCCTTTATTTTGTCGTCATCAACCTCGGTGGGCCTCCCTGACCGAGGAGTGTGGTTGAGATCAAAATCACCAGCATGGAATTTCATGAACCATCATTGGCACTGACATTCTTATAGAGCACTGTCACTGTAAACTTTATGCAATTTTTCACAAGCTTGACGCGCGTTCTTCCCTTTATGGAAGTAAAAGAGTAAAATATGGCAAAAATGCACAGTTTGGTCTTCCATCTTCATCTTGTTGTAAAATCTCCAAAACTCAACCAAATCGCTCAATTTTTTTTCAGAATGAAGCTAGAACTGTCAGCTGTCAAATGACATAGCAATAACATTGATGTGAATGACTCTAGTACTTCCAAAAATGAACTAGTGCCATCTGTCGCAAACATGTGTCATGACTTTCCCTAAGACCCAATATTTCTCTTTCCCTGATTTGAACAAACTAGCAGTAAAGAAGACATGAGACAACCAGGAAAACTTAAAGTCCATGGATTAAGGAATACTCAGAATTATTAATGTTGTTAGGAGTTATATGTCAACATAAGAAATGTCCAAACCTGTAGAGAATTTTTATATTTATTTGAGCCAAACTGACAATTTCCAGCAAGCAAAATCTCAACACATTGAGAACATGCTCCAGAGAATGTCAGTTTTGCAGCTTATTTGATACATTAGAATCAAAGGAGGAGACGTAAGGAGGGTTCCATGAAATCCATTGGTGGTAAGTTAAGGAGGCAGGAGAAAGCAAAGCGGGGAAATCTCTAGGATTGGGTAAAAAGTAAAATGGAGAGACACATCTTTTACACTAGTGGGTACAGAATAGATAAAATTAACACTTATAGCACACAGAGATGGTATGTGGGGAGCAAGATAGCAATGAGGGGTTCTGTGGTCTCCTGCTCTGGTGGTCTTGTGCTCTGGTGCCTGGGGGCTTGTTCCAGTGAGGGGTCTAGAAGAGAAAATTATTCTGATATTTCAAATATATGTTATCCTAGATGCATAGGAACATGGACAGGGCTCACTTAAGGTAAAGATTGACCTTTGCTAAGGAAGCTATAAGCCTGGGACATGACTACCCACCACGACCTGCCCAGTTAGGAATTTGTGATCAGACAATCCTACTTTCAAAAGTGTAGCTACTTTCGGTCTCTGAGTTTGTCAGGCCTGCCATGTGGCCCCCCTAAGCTTGTCAGGTTTATTGCATAGCCTCCTTTTTGTTCACATATGGTAGTGTAGTTCTGTAAAACACAAATGGTCTTATTTAGATCGCACATTAAAGTATTTAGGGGTGAATGTGTGATATCTGGAATGTGCTTTCAAATATCCCACTCCACCCCTCAAAAAATGTCATGGGGGAAATATAGATGAAACAAGGTTGACAGAATATTAATGTTGAAGCTGGACGACAGGCAGGTACCTGGGGACTTGTGATACTATTTGCTCTACTTTTGTCTGTTTGAAATTTTCCATCGTAAAAAAGGGTTTTTTTTCTTTTTTTAAGTCTACTTGATATGAAAGGAAAGGGCCAAAAGATGCCCTTTGGATGCTTTAGAACTGGAATCAATAACATGATTTTTTGGGGGTCACCTGGCTGACAGATCAGGCACCTCTCCCTGCCTGTTCCTGGTGACCTTCAGCACCTGAGGCAAGAAGCCGGTCACCCGGGGCCACAGCACAGGAGAACAGAGAGGGCGGAAGAGAGAAGAGCTATGATTTCAGGGAGAGGATTTATCAAGGCTTAGTTATTCTGTGTCCATGTATCAAATTAAATCAAGTCCCGTACCCCCTCTGGCCTTAATCCATGTAACATCTATGTTATGGAAGTCACTCCTATTACATCTTAGATAATAAAATGTGAAAACTGGAAGAAAATGGGGAAAATGCACAACTGAAACGTCTTATTTTGCACCTCTTAATACAGTATAAGATGTGATATTGTAAGAAGGTTATGAGTGGTGGGTAGGGTGAGATGCTACTCACGAACTAGAAGCCTGGCTTCCCACTTTGTTCCGTTTCTCTCTTGCTATCCTGGGAAAATCAATAAGGCAATGAGATGGATGGGCAGTCTTTATTTTCTCTAAAAATTGAGGTAAAGGGAACTCTTTAGAAAAATAAACCATCTACATGATTGAAAATTGGAAGGTCCAAACTTACATGTTGTTATATGTCAAATATATCTCAATAAAGCTTTTGTTTTGTTTTGTTTTCAAAAAAAGAACTAGAAAAAGAAAATGGGAAGGTCTAGCTTCACACAATGGCTCCAGGGTCCTCAGAGGAAGGAACCTAAGTTGGCCAAGGTTAAGCCAAGATTTTCCTGAGTTGGTCCAGACTCCAGAGTTGTGACTGTATTTCAAAGAAGAAAGAGATCAATCAAGAGTTTGAGTCTACAGTCCCTAGAAATATGTAATACTGATGCTCCTGTCACCTCAGCTGAGCATGCTAGCCGGCATTTCTGATACTGGTGAGGAAATTGACCCAATTTCCCAACCTCTTTTGCCACCCCCTTGCCCAGCCTGGCATCTGCCTATTCCTCTTGCCCCGAGAAGGTGGCCATCTCTTCAAATCTCACAGAAGAATGCTCTGTAGGTGTGAACATCTCACACCATGCACCAGCCTCTCAAGAGGGTTGGGTTACGCAAAAGTTTCCAGAAGGGTCAGGAGAATCGGAGGAGGGCAGGATTCACAACAGCAGCCAGCCAGTAGAACAATCCATCGGGGTTGGCCTTCTCCTTGGTTGCCTGTCATTATGGTGTAGACTGGGCCCGATACAGCTGTGGCTCTTCTACCAGCTCTACTTCCATTGGATTCCTAGAAGCTCACAGCTGACGTTCCACAGGCGCTCGGCTGTTTTGCTATTTCGGGCCCTTGGAGACACCCAGGTCCTTGTGCAGTCACTGGAGGGCAGAGAAAGAAGGTGAACATCCAGGAGTGGCAATGGACAGTCTGGGAAAGTTTATGGCCTCTTTCTCAGATTCTGTTTCTAGATGTATAAAACATACTGGATGGAAAGAAACTAACTGTATTGAAATGCAGTTCTTAAATATCGTCAAACCGAAATCTATAGTAATATTAATGCATAGGCTTCTTTTTAATGTATTCTATAACAAGAGCTAGCACTGGGTCTAATAACCATTGGATTTCAAAATTGTGGCAAGCAGAAGTGACAACCTGAGAAACTTGCAACAACTGCCATGTGACGTGAAAATACAGTTTTATTGGTGACAAAGTCACAGGTATCACTACTAATCCTGCGGCTCATAGCCTACATTTACAATAGAAGGAAAGGCCAAATTTCAGATTGAAGTTAGTGAAATTAAAGAGGAAATTATCTTCCCATCCAAATTTACATTCACAGACTCACTCATGCCCCATGAACCCTAAACTAAGCACCCCAGTTTTGTTTTGGGGGAGTAGAGGATGGGAGACTAGAAGGATGAGGGGGTGGGGGCAGAGCACAATGCTCATGATCTTTTCCTTTAAATAATATTGTTTCTAATTATAAATGTCCTGTATAACACCTGGAAAATACAGTACTGATAAAGAAGAAAAGCTTATTATTTAATTACTTTTCCTTATACTCTTGTTTGCTTTGTTTGTGTACGATAGTTATATAGTATAAACATATATATAGATATATATATATATATATATCTCGTATAAATAGATGTATAGTCTTTTTCTCTTTTAGACAAAACTAGGATTATACTGTATCTAGTTTGAGGAGGATATCTCTCTTGTTAAAAATGTATATTTTCAGGGCCGGCCGAGTGGCGCGTTGGTTAAGAACTGGCTTGGGACGCCAGAAGGCCCCGGTTCAGATCCCACATATGAGGGCCAGTGACACTGCCCTCCATAGCTAAGATGCTGAACAACAGCTCAACCTGGAGCTGGGCTGCCGTGAGTCCCCGGCGACAGCGTAGGCTGCAGCCCCTGCTGCAGTGGGTTGCCATGGGCTACCGTGTGTAGCCAGCAGCCAGCGTGAGCGGCCAGCAGCCGCCCTGAGTGAGCGGCCGTCCAGAAGCCAGCGACTGATCCGCCTTGCCCGGAAGAGCGCAATGATGGTGCCAACTTGGGCCAGTGAAGCAACGTCCTCCACAACTAGACTGAAGAACAAAAGGACAGCAACTTGTCTGTTCCCCTTCCCCCAATTCCCCAGTGCTGTTCCCATCCCCCAATTCACCAATAAAAATCTTTTTTAAAAAATTATATATTTTAATTGTACACATAATAAATATAAGATCTTTAAAAAAATGTTAATAATAAATATCTAGAGTAAAGCTTCCACTCCTCCTTCACACTCCCTCTCACTCTTCCTCAAGCTCTCTGGAAGTCACCATTACTAACTACTGTTTGCTGTGCATCCTTCCAAATTGTTTTCTAGCTATTTAAAATGAATAATTGTATAGATCTGATATTGCAGTTTTTTCTCACTATATCACCAACATTTTCCTGTTAAATATTTGAAAATATTTTATTTAGTGACTGTATAGTATTTTATCACATATTTAAGGCTATGATGCTAAACACCCAGACTCTAGGGTAGCATGGTCTAACAGAAATATGATGTGAAACACAAATGTGAGCAACAGATATAATTTTAAATTTTCTAGTAAGATTTTTAAAGTGTATTTTAAAAGTAAAAAAAAAGGGTGAAATTAATTTTTCTTTTTTAAAGATTTTACTGGGGAATTGGGAAAGGGAACAGCATTGGGGAATCGGGGAAGTGGGACAGACAAGTTGCTGTGCTTTTGTTCTTCAGTCTAGTTGTGGAGGACGTTGCTTCACTGGCCCATGTTGGTATTGTGATCATTGAGCTCTTCCTGGCTGAGGCAGATCGGTCACCGGCCCCTGGACGGCGGGTCACAGCAGCTCACGCCGGCTGCTGGCCACTCACACTGGCTGCCGGCCACTTACAGTAGCTTACAGCAGCCCACTGCAGACCCACTGCAGCCTATGCTGTCGCCAGCAACTCATGGCAGCCCAGCTCCAGGTTGAGCTGTTGTTCACCATCTTAGCTGTAGAGGGTCCAGCGTCACTGACCCATATGGGATCTGAACCAGCAGCCCTGCTGCTCAGAGTTCAAGCTCCCAAGCTAACTCTTAACCAACGAGCCACTTGGCCGGCCCCTGAAATTAATTTTAGTAACATATTTTATTTAACCCAATGTTGCCAAATCATTTCAGCATGTAATCACTATTAAAAAATTATTGATCGGGCCAGCCGAGTAGCTCAGTTGGTTAAGAGCATGAGCTCTGAGCAACAGGGTCGCCGGTTCGATTCCCACATGGGCCAGTGAGCTACGCCCAAGCTAAGCTGCGGCAGAGCAGCCACAAGCTGCCGACGGGCAGCCGGATGGCGACTGGACTTGGGAGCTAAGCTAGCTGCGCCCTCCACAAACTAAGATTGAAAGACAATAAGTTGGGGGGCCGGCCGAGTGGCGCGATGGTTAAGAACTCGCTTGGGATGCCAGAGGGCCCCGGTTCGGATCCCACATATGAGGGCCAGTGACACTGCCCTCCGCAGCTGAGATGCTGAACAACAGCTCAACCTGGAGCTGGGCTGCCATGAGTCGCCGGCGACGGCGTGGGCTGCAGTCCCTGTGGCAGTGGATTGCCATGGGCTACCGTGTGTAGCCAGCAGCCAGCGTGAGCGGCCAGCAGCCGCAGTGAGCGGCCGTCCAGAAGCCGGCGACTGATCTGCCTCGCCAGAGAAGAGCGCAATGATGGTGCCAACTTGGGCCAGTGAAGCAACATCCTCCACAACTAGATTGAAGAACAAAACGACAGCAACTTGTTTGTTCCCCTTCCCCCAACTCCCCAGCACTGTTCCCATCCCCCCAATTCCCCAATAAAAAATCTTAAAAAAAAAAAAAAAAAAAAAGAAAGACAATAAGTTGGCCAACAACTTCCCCAATTCCCCAACACTGTTCCCCTCCCCAAATACTCCAATAAAATCTTAACAACAAAAAAATTATTAAGATATTTTACATTTCTATTTTCATATTATGTCTTCAAAATCTTGTGCACATTTTACACTTACAGCACACCTTAATTTGGAATAGCCATATTTCAAGTGCTTAATAGCCAGATATGGCTAGTAACCATACTGAACAGCACAGCTCAAGAGCCGGACTGCCTGGGTTTAAAACCCAGGTCTACCACTTAGAAGCAATATGACCTTAAGCAAGTTAATTATTCTGTGTCTCAGTTGACTCACCTGTAAAATGGGGATAATAATATTATCAACCTCTTAGAACTGTGATGATTATATGAATTAATACATGTAAAACACTTCGAAGAGTGCCCAAACACTTTGTAACAGAGTGCCCAAACACTTTGTAAGAGCTCAAACAACATTAGCTGTTATCATTTATCTGTTCCTCTTTTGTTGGACAGTGAGGTTATTTCTAGTGCTTCACTTAATAAATGGTGCACCAATGAATACCCTTGATTGAACAAAGTAAAGCAGAACAGCAGACTGGGCTGAATCCAGTCATGGAATAGGAAAGAGATTTAATCCTGGGCTTCCCTTTATTCCAAAACTCTGCTTGTACGTTGAGTTTGTGATAAGACTCAACACTGAAATGTCTATTTCTATATTCCAACGGATAATGCCAATCTTGGCAGCACTGGGAGACAGACTTCACACTGGGGAGAAGGGACCTTGCCCTGGTGCTTTGTGCTAAGTGGTATTAACGAATTCATGAAAAAAAAGTCAGCCAAAAGCCTCAAGGAGGAGAAAAAGGATCCAGATGATCTGCTAATGTTCTTTCCAAGACATAATCAACAGGTATAGTCTTCTAACAGCTCTCAGAAAGCTACAAAGCTTTCCTGGAAACAGGAACAAAAATAGAGCCATAAAAGCAACTCTTGCCAAGTTTCTAAGGTAAATTCCCTAGGAAAAGTAACAGCCTTTGGTTTGCGGGCCCAACTCAAACTTGGATTCCACCATCAGGCACAAACACGGCCACCTCGGTGCACTCAGGTGGTGGGGAGAACCTGCACCGCCTCCACAAACCTGAAGTACTTGCCGCTCAGGGGCTCCAGGCCCTCAGCCAGGGCACAGTGCAGGCTGGTCTGCGCCCCCTCCCACGCCGACTTGAGGAAAGGGGAGAAGAGCCGCCAGAGCAGGCACAGCAGGAAGGAGTGCCGGACCAGCTGGGAGCGGACGATGCCTGGGTGCACTGCGTAGGTGGTGACCCCCGTGCCTAGGGCAAAGAGAGCACAGTTATACCAGGGACACTGTAAGCCCACTGACTCAGCTCACCTCCTGCAGCAAAATGCGCAAGTGAGAAGAAGGGATTCAGGAACCGGAACCCCAGGGTTCCAAAGGTGCCTTTCTAGCCAGGTAAAATCTGACTGGTAATTTAATTAATTAATCTCTTCCTGGAAGATCTATAGCCTTCTCAGCCTTCTGTGTCCCACAAGGAGTGCTTTCTTGGTGGAAGGTCCTTTTATTTCAATGTCACTTTTCTCTGTAACTGAAGTATTAAGAATAGAAGCAACATGTACTAGTTGTACAGCTAGTACTGCTACCAATAGCAGTGGTAGTAGCAATTATTGACAAGGGTATCTTTGGAATTTCTATAGGAGGGGCTTAGGGGCAGAAATCTGGTTGAAGGGTAGGCAGCTAGTGTTTTGAGCTGTGTTTGCCAGGCAAGCACATTTTATGAGGTGTAGGTTGAGGGGTGTTGATGAGATGATGGGGGTTAACATGCCCCCAAGACACTAGGGGGTGCCTCCACTATTTTTAGTACTTATTATGTGCAAAGGCTGTGCTACATGCTTTACATGCATTATCTCATTTGATTCTCAAAGAGGCTTGTGAGGTAAGTAATGTTAAGTTGCCCATTTTACAGCTGCGGAAAATGAGTTCTCATTACAGAGGGGTCAAGTAAATTTCCCAAGGTCAAACTCTAGCAGGCTGCAGGGACAAGGTCTGAACTCTGATGTAAAGAGCATCGACTCTGAAGATTGTCTGGATTTGAATCCTGACCCAGCTAGGAGACTTGCTTGGTCATTTCTTAATATATCTATGCTTATCTCTTCATTTGTAGTGCAGGGAAAAACAGGAGCACCTCCCTCACAGGAATGTTGTATTAAATGAGTTAAGACACGTATCGTAAATGGCACCCATAAAACTCTCAATTATTATTGTCATTGTTATTATTTCTTTTAATGATTACCCTATTCTTCTACCTTCTGTGTTCTGATAGTAAATACCACTGTTCTCAGACCCGATAGTAAATACCACTGTTCTCAGACCTGGGCTTATTCAGCGTAGCAAATGGTCCCCATAATTTGCAGATGTCAAAGCCAGAACCTCAACAAAAATTCTAGGAAAGCACAGAATTATAGGATTAAGAGCAGCCCCACCGTTTTTAAAGTTGAGGGGTTGCATTCAGAGGAGGGTAAAGGTACATACCCATATATAGACATGGCTAGAGTGTGGCAGAGCAAGAACTCAGACCTGGGGGTTGACATCCAGCCCTAGCTCATGGCTCAGCTCACCACGTGACCCTCAGCACATGGCACAGGAAATACCCTGGATTTAAAGCAGAGTACCCACATTCCAATCCTGACTCCTTCGCTTGCCATATAACTTTGGGCTGGCCACTTCTTTGAACCTCAGTTTAGACCCATATAATAATAATAATAATACCTTCTCTGCCTATTGCAAGAGGTTGTGAAAAAATCAAATGAGATGATAGATATAAGATGTGACATAAATGCAAGGTAACTTTATAGATTCCTAATGGCTATTCAATTTTAAGCTTCCTGACATCAAGAACTCATTATTCTGCTGATAACCTCATTCTCCAGAGATACCACTGGAATGTACACGTTTGACATTCTGACGTCAGAAGTTTCTGCGAATCTCTAATTTGGACTGAAGACCCTGCTTTTCCTGTCTTAACCCTGGCCCTTTCACCAGACTTACCTTGGAGCCTCTTGGCTAGCTCGCGAGTGAAAAGCACATTGGCCAGCTTGCTGTGGCAATAAGCGAAACCCCGGCGGTAGCGCTTCTCACCATGGAGGTCATGGAAGTGAATCTTGCCAAAGTAGTGGACCACCGATGACAAGTTCACCACCCGTGCAGGAGCAGATTCCTTCAGCCGCTCCAGGAGCAAGTGGGTGAGAAGGAAGTGGCCTGCAAGGAGAGGCAGCAGGGGAGATTAAAGAGCGGAGTGGCTGCCAGGCTCCGTCTGTGGGACCGGATGACAGAACTTAGGCCTTAGCTCACGATCTTTTGGGTATGAACAAATTTTGATGTAACTCAGTGCTAATGGTCAGTCAGTCTTGAGTTAGTGGATTCCTTAAGGCAAGAGCTAGAATATAGGTAAGGCGATACAGACTTGATCTGTACTTGTTTGTACCTCTGTCCTTGCCCCCATCAATGCCACCTGCGGGCTTCCAACCCTGCTCTGGCCAGTACCACACAACTATGGGTCCAGGTACACTCCAGTACAGAAGGAAGAATGAATTAGTTAGGGAAAATAACATTTTCCTAGGATCAGAAAACATGTTCTATGATCTCCTCACTAGAGCCATCACCTTGAACTCTGAACTCCAGCCTCTCTCATACCATAAGTCCTCAAGGTTTGCCTCCTCCATGGACCAGCCTTTGGCTTGCTTGGCCCTCAGTTACAGATGTGACCCTCCAACCAAACACAGACTCCTACACCGCCCCGCCCCCCCCCACGCCTGGCCCTGCTTGGCAAACCTTGCACTACCCCAGCACCATCCAAGAATGGTATTATTCTTCCTGGTATCTTTAAAGTTTAGGGGTTTCTTAATGGTAATAGTAAGAGGCTCTCACTTTTTTGGACTGGTCAGGAAAGGGAGAGTGAACAATAAACCAATATGTCCAATCCATTGGAAACCTGGGATCTAATGAAGATCATTGGACAGTCTCAGCACTAGTGTAAGGCAATCTCTCTACAGAGAGCAAGGCAGGGTCAGTCTCACTTTTCAGTCACTCAAAGATACTTACCCAGGTGGTTGACTCCCAGGTGAGTTTCAAAGCCATCAGCTGTCTTAGAATATGGACACATCATCACTCCTGCATTGTTGATCAGAATATGGAGCTGCTTTTCCTCTACAGCACAACCAAGGAGAGCCTGTAGTTAGCAAGGAGTCTGCTAGCTGCCTGTCACAGTCCTGAGTATTTGCTCCTTGCCTTTGGACCTATCTTAGTGATAGTCAGTAACCACTGTCACTTGGGTTTCTAACTTCAGTTACTGATATCTTCCTGGACACTACTCATTCATTCATCCATTCATTCACCAAATATGTACTGAGTACTGACTCTGGGGCAGGCCCACTCTGCTGGGCACTGGGCATACAGTAGTGAAACAGGACAGACATGTCCCTGTCCCTCATGGATTTCATAGTCATTGGTAAAAGCTGGTCATTTTCCAAGATACAGAATTTTGGCAGCAGCACAACCTCATTTGGTGCCTGTGGCCACAGAAGGCTGATTCTCAGGATGAAAGAAGAGAGTGGCACAGGGCCACACCCTGATGCCAAGGTGCAAGCCCAGACAGGGAGCCGACACCTCCAACATTCCCAATGCTGAGGCAACAAGATGATAAGGATCCCGCCCAGCTTGTCCACCCACCATCCCTTTGCCAGTTCCCTGCCATGCTGGTTCATGTGGCAGAACCTGTCCAGTGGAATCAATGATGGTTCTGATATAAGGGTCAGAGGTGATCACAGGTGGAGCAGCCCCTCCCACACCCAGCTTCCTGCTTTTCTAGCTACTCATGGAGCCTTACCTGCCAGAAAGCCCTCAGCAAAGGCTCGGATGGATTTGGTATCAGATAGGTCCAGTTTCCGCACCAGCACCTGGGAGTTCCTGGTATCGGCTCGAATTTCACTGGCGGCAGACTCGCCCTTCAATACATCTCGGCAGGCAATGTACACTCGTGCTCCTGGGGCCAAAACAAAGACAGGGCAGTGTGTTCAGATCCTAAGCTGAAACAGAGTATAGTAAGCGAGCTTGGGACTGGTGGACAGAGCATTCTAGAGCCATCTCGAATGCCATGAGAGGCTATATTGCCATTTGAAGGTTCTCACTGCAGTACTGCTCAGTCATTTTGCTATCGGCTTAACTCCAGGCTGGGAACCCTGGTTTTTATACTCTGATATTTACAGTTGCATAGTATCTCCTTTTATGACAACGGACTTGACCCATACTATACATGGACATCATTGTTTTCCTTACTTTATAAAATAGGAAGGGAGCAGGGAGGGAGTGCTTGTTTAAGGGCACAGAGTTAGTTGATGTCACAGCTGGACTTGAATCTCAGGCTCCTTGAATTCCTGGTCAGAGCCTCCAAGCCCAGGAAGAAAGACAAGGAAATGTGGGCACAGCCCCAGTGAGAAAGGCAGGAGGTGCTGCCCTGTGGACACAGATGTGGAAGGACTTGCCTCTGCGAGCGAGCTCTCTGGCCGTCTCCTTGCCAATGCCTGTGTTGGCTCCGGTGATCACCACTACCTTCCCAGGAAGCTGCACGGTTGTTCTACAAACCCCACCAGCAAAGAGCTTCCTATAGGCAAGGGAAACAAAGGCATTCATGCACCATCCTTCCCAATCCCAGACGGAGATGCATAAAATCCATCCAGCCTCAAAGAGGGATTCCTTTCAGTTGTCATCAGGAGACCTAAAGAAGCTAGTCTTCTGGATGTTTTCCCACTGGGCAAAGAAGTCTCCTGCTCATCAACTCAGGTTGGAAGGTCATCTGCAGAAGCAACAAATGGTCATCTAGACAAACAGAACAAGTGCTCTTGAACCAGTCCAATGAGACCTTCCTTATTAGATAACAAAGATAACAAAGCTCTTATCTCTAGAGGTTTCCAGAGGTCAGCTTCCTCCTCTAACCTGCATTAAAAACATGTGGGTAAAGAGCATTAGTGATCAGTGATCCTGAGCCCTAGGTCATCAATAAGCATCAATGATGAGTAACTGATGAATAGCATTTTGAGGGAGTCCCACATGTAAACATGGCTCTTGGGCTGTCTCTCCAGTTTTAGAAAGGCAGCATCTTCAGAGGTTTTTTACCATCCTAATAGAGATTCCATTCTAGCCATCAGCACACAGAGAGGACATCTTCCGTGTTCAGACCTCTGTGCAGAAGGCATCCTTTTACATAAAATTGTCTTGGCAAGTTCCAAAAAGAGGATGGGAGGAGAGACAGATGATTTCCTGAGCATCGTTCAATTGCCAGGCAGTAGGCTAAGCACTTTCCATAGGGAATTTATTTTAATCCTGTCAACCACTCTCTTATTATCCCCGTATTACAGTGGAGAAAACTGAGGCACATAGAAGATCAAGTCACTTGCTAATGGTTGCAAACCTGAAATTTGAACCCAGGTTTCTATGCCACGACATAGAGCAACACTCTGTCCCTGATATGTCCTTTATCATCAGCAATCTTAAATTCTCTCCTGAGAACATACATTTCTTTGACACCCCCAGAAATCCCAGAGCAAAAGAGTCATCCCAAAGCTTTAGTTGAGGGAAGAGAGTTTATTTCCTTCTTCAAATGCTTGGTACTTAACAATGAGTCCCTCAGCAGTGGCCACCCATGGTACCCCAGCAGGGCCACCTTGACTAGAAACAGTGAAGGAAGACCTTCAGAGGAACCCAAGGGAACAGAGTGAAAGAGGAAGGATTCCCACCTAAGTTGTCTATCAAGCTAATTAACAGAGTCATCTGCTCAGCCTTCCACTAGCATCCTCTCCCAGCCACAGGTGCTTCCTTCTCGTTTTCTACCATGGTATCCGTAATCACCTCCTCCTTCCCTGCTTTTTCTGCTCTAACTTTCTTTCCCTTGGCCCCCATCCCTTTCTCTTCTTTCAGCAGCTGAGAATTCACCTACTTACAAGCTCTGTAGTTCCCAATTCAGAGCTTTGTAAAATATTGTATGAGTCACTGAATTAAGACAAACCTGATGGATGGAGCTATCAGGTACAGGAAAGAAAGGAAGGAGGTGAGCAGTCCCAAAATAACCAGCATCTTTTCAGCTTCTTTAGTTGCTGCTGCTTTAGCAAAAGCAACTTCGACTCCAACTCTGCTCGGGCTCCTGGTCTGGCTCCAACTCTTGGCTGCTTCTTGCTGCTTCTCCCTCCTCTAGCTCCTCTTGAGCTCTCAGCAACAGCCTGGCTCTAAGCATAGCCCAGAATCCTATTTAAATCCGAGAACTGTCAGAGCACAGCCTGCTGGGAGATGTAGTCCTGGGGGAGGATGCCGGAGCACGAATAACCTCACAGTAACTCGCAAAGAAAATGAGGGGAAATGGAGCAACTGCCCCCTAACTCCCCCACCCTCAGTTATTTCTCTTATCTAGGGAATGTGTTCTCCTTAACCACCCCCACCGCTACTGCTGCAAGATAGAATATTTTTAACTTTAGTAACAGACCCCATGATACTTGAAATACAAGTGTGATTGAGATAGGAAGACAAGGAAGAAATCCCCAGAAGAATGGTGAGAGAAGTCAGGACAGTGGTTTCCCTTGGTTGGGAAGGGGTAGAGATTGGGAGGATGCATGTGGGGAACTCCTGGCTGGGGGCTGGTAGTGTTCTGTTCTTTAAGGTGGGTGCTGGTTACACAGGTGTGCTCACTTAGTGAAAATTCATTGTCATGCACTTGATTTGTGCACTTTTCTGTGTTTTATGTTATACTTCAATGAAGTTAACACACTCATCAACATGCCAAGGAAAAGGTAAAGTGTTTCAGTGCATGGGCTATACAATGGACTTCCTGGTTCAAATCCCAACTGATCTCACAAGCTCTATGACCCTGGGCAAGTTACTGAACCTCTCTGTTAATTCAGTTTCCTCCTTTGTACAATGGGCATGCTAAAAAGTATAATATATACCTACCTGTTTTAAGTATTAAACTGGTAGTTTAAATAGTTGGAAAATTTGAGACAGAGACTAGCACATAGTAAGAGTTGGCTGTCATAATTAGCTATATTGATTCCTGGTTTCCTTGCTATCACACTTACTTTACTCAAAGGTTTGGTGTGGAAAGGGGAGAGGTAATGAAAGAGGGTGACACTTCAGTTGAACACTATTAAAGAAGAGAAACACAAGAAAAAATTGTAACAGAAAACCTCAGAAGTGGATAAGTAGGTTTCACAGCATTCAGCATTCCTCTCCTGGACAGGACCCCCAACAGTCATGCCCCAGTTCTGCTCCTTCCTGTGAAGCTGGAGCAAGTGGCAGGAAGACATGGTTGATGAAAGAAGACTCCTGTGGAATGGCAGGTACTCACTCCCTCACTTATCAATTCATCCATCTATTTAGCATATACTTACTGAGCACCTCTTGGTCCCAGGCATTGTGCCAAGTACTCCAAAGACAGAGTTCCTGCCTCTTGGGAATTCTATGGACCTGACAAACAGAACAAGGAGTAACCAGATAATCTTCAGGGAGAATCTCTCTTGGCTTCCAGGTTTCCCTCTCCCATCTCTTTCCACTTCTCCTACTCTAGCCCAGTTCCCTGCAGTAACGTCAGCTGCAGAGACCTGGAAGTCCTGGAAGCCCCTGACATCTTGTTACTGGAGCTCCACAATGCGTGCCTCCTAGAAGCTGATGTCCACTGGGCCAACACGGTTCTACTGATTGGACAGAGTCCTTTCCCCTGAACACTTGGTGACCCTGGGTCTGCAACACCTCAGAGATTATATGTAAAAACAAGCTCTGTTGGTGTTTTATGCTTAGAGTCCTCCCTATCCATCCCATATAATCAGGGCAGAGGTCAAAAAGAGGGACAGACACAATGCTATACCACACAAGGGACAGTACATCTAATAACCTCAAATGAAGGTACCTTTGTACTAATGTCTTCTGGGCTCCCCATTTCTACTGAATCAAATCCAAGATCCCCTGTATTTGTGGAGATTACACTTAGTTTATCCTGAGGTTGTCTGTGAGGCAGAGAACCCTAGGAACACACAGCATGTAGTGCTCTGGAGCAACATGGAGAAGATATTAGAAGGCATATAAGGCATCTAGAATTATGGAAATACACGAATAGTTTGTTTAAAAACATGTTAAATATTATAACCCAAAGACTATCATCAAGTGATTGATTAGTTCTACCAGATGTTAAACTATATTACAAAGCTGTAATAATTTAAATAGTGTGGTATGGGCAGGTGAATAGTCAGACAAATCAATAGAACAGAATGGAAAACCAAGAAATAGACCCAAGTGCTTATGGAAATTTAGATATGATAAAAACACCATTTCAAATCAGTGTTGGGGGAGGGGTAGATTAATTATTTAATAAATACCTTGGTATCCAGTTGGGAAAAAAATAAACTTGATTCTTACCTTACTCTTTACACCAGAATTTCAAAGCGATTAAAGATATAAATATGGAAAATGAAACCATTAAAGTATTAAGAAGACCCATTGGACAAATTTTAAAATAATTTTAGAGTGGTAAGGCCTTTCTAATAAGATAGGAAACCCAGAAATTGAAAAAAGAAAATACAAATAAAATCTTCATGACAAAACCCACTATACACAAGGCAAAACAAAAGAGAAACTGGGATGGGGGTGGTATATCCGTAACATGTATTGTGACAAGAGTGTAATTTATTTGGTATATAAAGAACTCTTACAATCACTAAAAAAAAAAAAAAAGGAAAAAAGAATAACTCAGTTAAACTAGTAGTTTACAGAAAAGGAAAAATAATTGGCCCATCGATCTAACTTAGAATAAGACAGGTACAAATTAAAATTACACTGGGAGCCACTTATCAGACTGGCAAAGATCAAAAAGACTATAATATAGTCTGCTGATGACAGGGTAAAGAAATAATGACACATTTGCTAGTGGGAGAGTTGATTGTTACAGCTTCCAGAAAGAAGAGTAGTAACATCTCATAAAGCTATACACGTACCTGTTGACCTGGACATTCCACTTCTACATATTTATAAGGTTGTCATTGCACCATTGTGTATAATAGCAAAAGTTTGGAAACCTTCTAAATGTCTGTCAATAGTACAGCCACACAATGAGTACTATACCACCGTGAAAAATAATATACTTTTTTAACATATTGATATGGAAGAATCTTTGAGACATACTAGGTGAAAACACAAGGAGTAGAACAGTGTTTATAATATGCTAGCATTTGTTTAAAATGGAGGGAATAGATGGACATATTTGTATATGCATAGACTATCTCAAAAAAGATAAGAAAGGAATAACAATGGTTGCTTCTAGGAGAACAGGGAGACAGGCATAGGAGGCTTTTCACTGAGTGTACCCTTTTGTACCTTGTGAATTTAGAACCTATGGCTTACAAGTCAAGTTGTTGTCCTTCAATCTTAGTTGTGGAGGGCGCAAGCTCAGCTCCAAGTCCAGTCGCCTCTTTCAATCTAGTTGCGGGGGTGAACTGGCAACCTTGTTAAGAGCACGTGCTCTCACTAACTCAGCCATCCTGCCACCTGTTGGCAGTTCAGCTGCAGCTCAGCTCGGGCGCAGCTCACTGGCCCATGTGGGAATCTAACCATCGACCCTGTTGCTCAGAGCTCGCACTCTAACCAACTCAGCCACCCAGCCAACCCCTGTGATATGTTTTAATGATAAAGATGCAACCTCATGCCAGTGAAGTCACCTTATCTTTTGACTTTACATACAGTTGACTTAGTCCCCTTTCCTATATCTATTGGGAGGACCAATAATCTCCCTAAAATTTCTGTGAATTTCCTGGGGGCTTACATTGTGTATGTAGTAGACTTTCCAAGAAGGTTTAGGAAGATGGAGAGGGTTTACAACTTAGCAACATAAATGACAAAACTGAACTTTAAACAGCCCTGTTCTTAAAGTACTTTGTTACCCTGTCACTGAACATTTTGCACTGGTCACTTTTATCTATAAACCCTAGTTTCTGACATTTTTCTTACTCTTTCTTTCTTTTTTTTTTTAGCTTTATTGAGTTATAATTAACAAATAAAATTGTTTAAGATATTTAAAGAGTACAATGTGATGATCATTCACATACAAGTCTTCGTATGAATCAACTTTCATTTCTCTTGGAAAATTACCTAGGAATCATATGATAGGTGTATGTTTAATATATTACATTTTTGAGGAATTACCAAACTGTTTTCCAAAATGATTATACCACCATGTTAGATTCTCAAAAGCAGTGTATGAACGTTCCACTTTCTCTACAATCTCATTTCATCCATAGAATCCAGTTTAAAAACCACTGGTTAAACCTGATAACTGAAAATGGGCAAACAGAGGAGTTGCTTAGAGAGGCTGCGACAGAAAACAGAGAGGAGGGCTTAGACAAATGCTAACGTTATGGGATGGAAAGAGGAAGATGAGCCTGAAAATGGACTGAGAAAAAAGAGACAGAGAGTAAGGGGACAGAGATATTGGAGATGTTTTAGACTGGGTCCAAACAGTTAGAGAACACACAGTATTTGAATTCACTGTGGATGTGCAAACATGCCAACGTAGGGGGAAAAGTTCTCAAGCCTCATCTTTTGGCAACATTACTCAATAGTTAAGGGCACAGACCCTGGATACTACCTGCTTAAGTATGAATCTCAGCTCTGCTACTATGACCTAGACTAACAACTTAACCTCACTGTTGCCTCAGTTTCCTTGTCTATAAAATAGAGGAAATTATAGTACCTATCTCAGAATTATTATGGGAATAAAGGGACAGGGCCCAGCACATAATAAACACTATATAAGCTTTGGCTACGATTGTCGTTTCTGGCACTCTCGCTGGCTCATGTCCCAGCTAGACCAGTGTTTCCCATTGTTCCAGCACCATCTGCTGTATCTGACTCTGAATCCTCAAGTGGGCTCTTCCCTCTGCTCAGAGCTCTTGCCTGTCAGGTTGCTTGCCCACTAATTCTGACCTTCCCTCAGACCTCAGCTCAAATATTATTTCCTCAAAGAGGCCTTTCCTGATCTCAAGACCAGGAGGGGCCGCCTGCTATAAGCTCTCAAAGCTTTCTCTTTTTTCCTTCATAACCTTCATCATGATTTATTCACTTGTTAAAGGTTTTCCCTGACAGGCTATAAGCTCTGAGTGGGCAGAGGTCATTTTCTGCCTGGACCTCAGCACAGTGGGTAGTACACTGTAGGACTACGATAAATATTTGTCAAATGAATGAGTGAATAAGGAACAAAACATGTGAAAGTCTTTCAATTAAAGGTGTAAACCCTGAGGGCCGGCCGAGTGGC
The DNA here is from genome assembly GCF_001890085.2 of Hipposideros armiger. Classification (NCBI taxonomy): domain Eukaryota; kingdom Metazoa; phylum Chordata; class Mammalia; order Chiroptera; family Hipposideridae; genus Hipposideros; species Hipposideros armiger. Next base: position 2,322,147 of record NW_017731409.1, read on the forward strand.
TCAGTTGGTTAAGAGCTCGCTCAAGAGTTTGAGCTCTGAGCAACAGCAGTTCGAGTCCAGCCCAAGCTGAGCAGCCGCTGAGCTGCCAACAGGTAGCAGGATGGCTCAGCTAAAAAAATAATAATAATAAAAAAAAATAAAAAATAAAGGTGTAAACCCTGCACAAAACATTAGGTAACACAATAATGAGCATGTGACAAAATTAGATAACGTAATGTTAAATAAGTAGAAACTTGTATTAGGGGAAGGAATTCTCTCCTCTCCAATTGATATAAAATACTGGTTCAAATTTGATCTTGAAACATGTGTCTTTCAATCAAATGGAAATGAATTATCCAGAAGAAAGAACCAGAGTACATTAGTATATGTAGTCAGGAATCACAGACAGATACTCATGTTAACTATTGGGTTGTCGGAAAAGTCATGACGTATTTTTTCTATGTTTTTTGTTGCAAAAATGTGTCGTGACTTTTCTGACAACCCAATAGTTAAACATCCCTCACCTTCACTCCCTGGAAACCAGATAGGCCTCAGATGTTAGAGCTGAAAGGAATGACTGAACAGGGAACCTGCTTATTCCCAGAGAATTTTCATGGCTTTGACTCAAGACAGGATTAAACACTTTGATAAATTGACAAAAACAACTGTGCTGCTAAATCTGAGAAATTCATTACGACCCTGGGAGTTAATATAACTAACCCAAGTCACCAAGGAAATTGTATTCTATTATCAATTAATAGTCAAACACAGGAAAATTATCATAGTTACCATTATAATTCACACAATAAAAGTGATTCTCCTGGTAGTGGCTTCAGGGACCAATTGCTTCCACTCCTTTGGATGAAGGAATCCCTAAGGAGGAAGGATTCTCACTCACCCTCACCCAGCCTTACCAACTGTCAAGAGTCCGACCGCTCCTCTCCTGTGTAAATCGGCCTTAAAGCATTTCCCAGATGCCGATATTTGATCTCCAGGAGAAACAATGTGGTAACTGCCTAACCATGATTGGGGAAAACTAAAAAGGGGTCTGGATTTAGACACTGGGAGAAAGAGGCCTAGGGAGATTTCGGTCAGAAGGACTGTGGGAGAGCCGGTTGGATGATCCCAAAGGCCCTAGACCCTATATGGTTTGGGATCTGTTGTGTATCTGGTGCACGGTTCAGCTTCTCCAGGCGAACAGAACGCTCACTGCCGGTTAGGGGGCGCCAAGCTTTGGACTACATTTCCCAGATGGCTTTGCTCCCCGGCTGGGCTGTAGTACTTTACTAGGGCGTGTCTGGGAAGGGAAGCCAACAGTTAGTGAACACCTCTAGGGCTTTTCCTTCTGCTGCTGCAACTCCCTACGCTGCTGCACCGTCGTAGCTGCCGCCCAGCCAGATGATTGGGGTCCTGCTCCTCCTTCTTCCCTTTCTCCTGTACATCGCTGCACCCCGAATCAGGTCTGTGCAAATGTAATGCCTTCTCTTGAGAAGTTGTCGGGGGGTGGCCATTAACCCTTACTGAAGCTGTATCCTTCAAAAGCAGGAAAAGGAAAACTCCCTGGGGAGGCTAGGGGTGTGGGGGCCTCCAAGTAGGCCGAGGCCCGGTTGCCCTGGATGCGGGGAGGGCGACACCACTGGAAACCGCAGGCGGTGGGAAAGGGTTGCAGACCGGAGCATCCTGTTTTGTTTCTCCTATCCCATTTTTTTCATCTGAGCATCCCTTGCTTCCGGCTCCAGCGAACCCCGAGCAAGGCCACTTCAAACACTTAATTTTACATCTTTGGTGCTTTCAGACCCTAAAATGCAGTGTGGCTCTCAACACTGTTTTTTTCCCCTTAGCTCTCACGCCTTCAAACAGCCCTATCTAGCTTCTTGCTTCCAGTCTTGAAAGTACAATGGAACGATTCAACTTTTTGCTTTAAGAAGCTAACCCCTTAATGGGAATCGTGACATCTGCAGCCCAATGCTTGCTTTCTTGTTATTGTTAGATTCGTTCTTTCTTTTGGGCGATGTTGTAAAGGAGAGAAACGAAAGGGTTTAATCATGAGCCCTATCCTGCCTTCCGAGCAGGAATATCGGGATAGGAGTCATGCCCTTGGGTGGGTCTCGGGGTGGGGCTGAGAGGATGAAAGCAGGGGTCTCTTAACCAGGTGACACATCGGGCGATGGCTGGCCCAGTGCCTCTAGAGAATCAGCAGCGAGTTGCGAAACAGGCAGCCTGCTGATTGGCTCTGAGTCAATCACCCGTAGTGACGGTGGACCAGTGACTGAAGAGACATACTTCCTCCTGAGGGGCGGGGTGTATGTGTTTGAGACGGAGTGGTGCTGTGGTATCTTAATTTTAAGAGAGAGAGAGAGAGAGAGAGAGAGAGAGAGAGAGAGAGAGAGAGTGTGTGTGTGTGTGTGAGTGTGTGTGTGTGTGTGTGTGTGTGTTTTGCTGTTTGTTTTGCCCCAGGTTTACAAGTTTTCATATGTTAACTTTTTATTTTTGTTGGATTACCTGTTTATCAATGTTATAAAGTGCCAGTTACAGACAGATGACATATGAGGTCTGACAAGTTTGTGAACTTGTTGAAACGATGTTGCTAACATTTTTTGATATCAGAGGGATTATTCATTATGAATTTGTACCAACTAGACAAACAGTTAACCAAGTTTACTATTTGGAAGTGCTGAAAAGGCTGCATGAAAAAGTTAGACCTAAACTTTTCCCCAATAGTTCATGGCTCTTGCATCACGACAATGCACCAGCTAACCCGGCACTGTCTGTGAGGGAGCTTTTAGCCAGTAAACAAATAACTGTATTGGAACACCCTCCCTACTCACCTGATCTGGCCCCAAATGCCTTCTTTCTTTATCTGAAGATAAAGGAAATATTGAAAGGAAGACATTTTGATAACATTCAGGATATCAAGGGTAATACGACGACAGCTCTGATGAGCATTCCAGAAAAAAAGTTCCAAAAATTGCTTTGAAGCGTGGACTAGGCACTGGCATCAGTGCCTAGCTTCCCAAGGGGAGTACTTCGAAGGTGACCATAGTGATATTCAGCAATGAAGTATGTGCCACTTTTTCTAGGATGAATTCGCGAACTTAATTGTCCGACCTCGTAAGAGCTGAAACTGAAGCCAGGTGCCTAGCTAATCAAATATTTATCCAGTCTTTGCACTGCAGGGAGTAGCTCTAAGCAATTATTATCACCCATATAATAAGCTCACTTTTGTTCTTGAGTGAGCACCGAAAACATTTGTTTTCTTTCCTCCAATCTTCCTTAAAACTATGAAAGAACAGCAGTAGAAGGAATCAAAGCAAACCTCATCCTTAGGACCTAAAGACAGGGAGGTTGCGGGAACCTCGGGCTGAGACAAGGAGAACGAAGCACTAATGAGCTCTCCTTTTCTGTCTGTAGGAAAATGCTATCCAGTGGGGTGTGTACATCCACCATCCAGCTTCCTGGGAAGGTAGCTGTGGTCACTGGTGCCAACACAGGCATCGGGAAAGAGACAGCCAGAGAGCTGGCTCAAAGAGGCAAGTTTATCTGCTTGTAATTCCCTCCTGCTACTGCCATTTTATCTCTCACAGTGATGATCATTCTTATTTCCTTTCAGTCTTGGAATTCAAGAACATTCCAAGTGCCCCACTGATTTGCTAGTCTGAACCTAGTACAATGCTCTACATGTAATGGACACTTAATGCATATTATTGATTTATTTTTCTTTCCTGATTTTCTCATCAGATAACCTCTGTTGTGAAATAGGGGTAAAATAAATAAAACAGTAGAAAATAACAATCCACATTAATATTAGGTGTATAATGCCCACTCAAAAACAGAGCTGACAGTTTGTCTCTTGTACATTGGCTGACAGGAGCCCGCGTATATATAGCTTGCCGGGATGTCCAAAAGGGGGAATTGGTGGCCAGAGAGATCCAGACCATGACAGGGAACCAACAGGTGCTGGTGCGGAAACTGGACTTGGCTGATACTAACTCTATTCGAGCCTTTGCTAAGGACTTCTTAGCAGGTAAGTGTAGAACCTGAGACCGTATTGTTGTCTTGTGATCAACATGACAGACTTAGCTAAAAGGAAAAGGTCCCTCTCCCTCTAGTATGTAGAAATGCTAGATAAAATACAACCAAAAACTTCTGATTCATAACTGAACTCATTAGTAACAAAGGGGAATCCTTAAGAGGCAGGAATAAAAAGTAAATTAAAAAAGTCAAAGCAGTGCATAAGAACTAAAGCCAAAAATCTCACAGGAATACCAGAATGCATGGGTTTTAGGGTCTGGAGGTGAGGCCTCAGGCCCTGGAGAGCTGGGGAGCTCTATCTGAGGCTCCATATAAGGTTGGGATTCACAAAAGACCATCTGGTCCGTGGCACTTAAAAAGCCTAGGCCACCAGTTGAGAGAAATGACAAAGAAGCTTATCATCTCTTCAGGATTTTGGTGGATAGAGTCATCTGCGAGAAATTAGAACCTCCAGCTGGCATCATTCATGGGGGGAAATTCACTCATACCACCAAATAGAGCAAGCATCTTGAGCTGAGAAATTAGCATCGAACCCTGTAGTATCACATGAAAAGCAAATCCAAGAGCACTCTGTAGGCTCATCTCCTCATAACCCAGGGTCTCCAAGAAAAACAGCACCCACTGAAAGAAGCTTATAGTCAGAAATTACTAAACACATGAGAAAATGAACCATGAGAGAAAGTTGGCAGATGCAACAGAGGTAAAACCAGTATTTCTTTTGGTCCCTGAATCCCAGTGATGGGGAAGCATATAGAACATCCTTTTTTTCCTTGCTTTGGAATATTCCCATTCAGCTTGGGAAGTCTGTCTGTTGGAAGAGGTGGATGGGACACTTCCCAGAAGCAGTAAGTATCTCCTGAATTGGAAAGGTTAGAAAAGCCATTTGGTAGTGTAAAATGGAATTTTGCCCTGTAGTAAAAGTATGCAGGATTCGACTAAATTCTTACAATGAAAACAATACAGAATGAATATGAAGAGAAAATGGAGGAAAGATTGAAGTCCTGTATCCCCATGTTCAAAGCCTGGGTGTGAGGCAGATTTCTAAGATGTAACAGCTATGGCTGGCCACTCTCACACTCCATGTCCTCTTCCCTGCAGAAGAAAAGCATCTCCACATTTTGATCAACAACGCAGGAGTGATGATGTGTCCCTACTCTAAGACAGCAGACGGCTTTGAGATGCACATAGGAGTCAACCACTTGGGTAAGAAATCTGGGCTCATCACAAAGCTAGAGGGAACCTAAGGTTCTTGGAAAACTTAGGGGTCAGACTGAGCCTTCTTTGGGGTGTGTTTGGACCTCTGGGCCATAATAGATTTTAAGTAAATAATAAATAGCATGGGTCCTGCCGGAAAGCTCAGGGATAAACTTGAGGCCCACTTGCGGTTCTGCTCACTTTTTTTTTTTAAGATTTTTATTGGGGAATTGGGGAAGGGAACAGACAAGTTGCTGTCCTTTTGTTCTTCAGTCTAGTGTGGAGGATGTTGCTTCACTGGCCCAAGTTGGCACCATCATTGCACTCTTCCCGGGTGAGGCAGATCAGTTGCCGGCTTCTGGACGGCCGCTCACTGCGGCTGCTGGCCACTCACGCTGGCTGCTGGCTACACACAGTAGCCCATGGCAACCCACTGCAGCAGGGGCTGCAGCCTACACCTGTTGCTGGTGACTCATGGCAGCCCAGCTCCAGGTTGTGTTGTTGTTCAGCATCTTAGCTGTAGAGGGCAGTGTCACTGGCCCTCATATGTGGGATCCGAACTGGAGCCCTCTGGCGTCCCAAGCCAGCTCTTAACCAACTGAGCCACTCGGCTGGCCCTCTGTTCACATTTTAATCTGTGATCAGATTCACTTTACTTTGGAGCATTTTTGAACAGCCTAATTGTATTGGGGGTTGTATCGCTTTCTTTGTAGCAATCCCTGTGGCCAGCATCAGACAAAGGCCGCCTGCTCTTAAAGAGTGATGTTAATCCAAATTGGAATGAGAAAGGATTTCATGTTCATATTTAGATAATCCAGACCTAGCTCATAGAAGGATGTTTCATGTCTTTAACTGTTCCTATTTCCCTAAACCCTCACTGAACTTGTTCTGTAGTTGATCATGAATCATGAGGCAGAAAGTCTTATTCCAGAGTTCTCTGCTTCCCGTAGCTGAGCCCTGCTCACCACTGCTCCCTTCACCTTTGCATTGGCCCTGAACTCTGTTAATTCTAGTTTTTCTTATAGGTCACTTCCTCCTGACCCATCTGCTGCTGGAGAAGCTGAAGGAGTCAGCCCCATCGAGGGTAGTGAATGTGTCTTCCTTAGCACATCACCTGGGAAGGATTAATTTCCATAACCTCCAGGGCCAGAAATTCTACAGTGCAGGTCTGGCCTACTGTCATAGCAAGTTAGCCAACATTCTCTTCACCCAGGAACTAGCCCGGAGGCTAAAAGGTAGGTTTAGAAGACAGGAGTGTGGAAACATGAGTCGGGAAGTAGCTAACAGCCACTGGAAACGAAACTCTTTTCTGGAGCCTAGGACCTGCTTCTATGACTATAAGTGGGTATAGTTTTAGTAAACAGTCCACAACTGAATGTTGGAGATGGCTGGCAGGAAAGGGAAACTCTGACTTTGAGCCTGAGGGCTTGGCTTTACCACTTACTAGCTGTGTGACCTGCAGGAAGTTACTTAACTTTTCAAGACTCATTTCCTCATATGTAAAATGGAACTATTTCACAGGTTATCGTCATAATTACATCAGGCCTCATGAGCAAGTCAAGGTTTTTTACTCATAGTGAGACTAAGTAGAAGGGAGGGACCTAAACTGACACTAGATATAACCATTAAGATAAAACAAGTGCTGGGACTATGGGGTGGGAGAGGGTCCTCCCTAACAGCCAAGGGTCAAATAAGAGGGAAATATATGCTTGAGGAGAGGGACCTCCAGTCACAACAGATAGAGTTCCTTTACATCATCTACTCTGGATTTCCGTAAAGACAAAGGAAATCCAGGGTGGACAATTGGAGTTGCTTAAGGGTTGAGGCAGGTAGAATTCAAGCTCAAGGAATCAGACACAGGAGCCCCATTGTTGGAACAGGATCGTCAAACCAAGTGGATAGGTGTGAGATTGGGAAGGAGGGAAGGTGGGGGTCAGCTCAGTTCATATGCCCTCTCCATGCCCAGAGCATGACATTTATCAGCTCAGGATGAATCCAGATCAGGATGGCGAAAACTACCCAAAGATTTGGTTAGTGAGCTAGAGTGGCCTGGAGGTGGAAAAATGGGCCCAGCTGTGAGGATCAGAATAAAACAGACGATACATGAGTGAGGAAGCCTGATAGATGTGAGGATTAGGTGGGCAATTGCTGTGGTGCAATGAAAGAAATCTGGGCATGACAGAAGAGTGATCCATTCAACCATTCAATAGTCATGTGTGCAGTGCCTGTGCTAGCCTATGCACTGGATCAGGGGCTTGGGGATGGACTGGTGCACAGGACAGGTTCAGTCCCTTCCTTGATTTGGTTTACATCCAGTGGGGGGGGGGGAGATAATTATCAAGTATTTATATAACTGTTTCATGTAAAATCAGTCTAGTAATGAAGCATTTTCATTGTAAAAAGTTCAAATAATATGGACGTATAAAGGTGAAAACGCCCTTCACTTATTCCCCTCTTTCCCCCTCATACTTTTCCCCTCTCAAGAATCTACTGTCAACAATTTGATGTGCACCTTTCCAATCATCTTCTTGGGCATTTACATATGTATATCTCATACATAAGGAACTGAAATTCCATCACAGTATCTTGGAGATCTTTCCATGTAGTACGTAGAGATTTACCCCATTCCTTTTGTTGGTTACATTGCATTTCATAGTATATATAGATGTGCCTTGGTTTATCCATTTCCTTAACAACATCTAGATTGTTTCCTTTTTGTTGTTTCATTATAATTGTGGTGAATGCTATAAAGGGGAAGTACAAGGACCTTTAATGGATTTGGAAGGGACCTTATTCAGTCTGAGGGGTCAGGGAAGACTTCTCTGGGGAAGTGGGTTGCAAGCTGAGCCCTTAGCAGCGGTTCTCAACCTGTGGGTCGCTACCCCTTTGGGGGTCAAACGACCCTTTCACAGGGGTCGCCTAAGACCATCGGAAAACAAAAAGATATTTACATTACGATTCACAACAGTAGCAAAACTACAGTTATAGAGTAGCAACAAAAATAATTTTATGGTTGGGAGTCACCACAACATGAGGGACTCTATTAAGGGGCCGCGGCATTAGGAAGGTTGAGGACCCGCTGCCTTAGAGAATGATTAGAAGTTAAATGGGTTACAATGTGGGTGGGGTGAGATGGCTGAGAGACATTCCAGGTAGAAGGAAGAGAATACATGAAGGTCTGGGCTTAGTTTGAGAAACTGAGAGAAGGCCGTCATGGTTAGAATATAGAATATGGGTCATCTAGAGTAGACATTGAGTTAAAAATAGTACAGGTCTACAGTCCTTTATCTGCAATTTGTGAAATCCGCGAAAGCCTGACAATTCAGTTTTTTCATAATCTTAACAGCAAAACTCACTGGGCAGCGAAATCTCACCGGTACTAGGGAGAGTAGGTAATAGACAGTGTGTGTGTATATATATATATATATATATATATATATATATATATATATACAGAGAGAGAATCAGAAAAAAATCTGAAAACATTCCTGGCCCCAGGGTTTCCAGCGAAGAATTGGGGACCTGAAATAGCACATGTGTAGGTGCTATTTAACACTTGCCATGCACCAGACACTATTCTAAGCTCTTTTACATATGAACTCTTTTAATCCTTAGAACAATCCTGTGATGTGCAGGTATTGTGGTCATCCCTGTTGTACAAATGAGGAAACTGAGTCAACATCAGGAGCTTGCCCAAGGTCACACAACCAATGGGTGGTAGAGCTGGGATTTGAAACTGGGCAGTTTTTATTTATGTCCTCTGCTCTCTTTGGCCATTTAACAACATCACATCCCGTCTTCCCCTCTCTGTATGGCTCCCTCATCAGGCTCTGGCGTTACGACATATTCTGTACACCCCGGCACAGTCAAATCCGAATTGGTGCGGCACTCCTGTTTCATGAGATGGATGTGGCGGCTTTTCTCCTTCTTCATCAAGACCCCTCAGCAGGGAGCCCAGACCAGCCTGTACTGTGCCTTAACAGAAGGGCTTGAGAGTCTAAGTGGGAATCACTTCAGGTATGAATGTATCTGTTTTTCAAGATAGAATTTTAAAAGTACATTCTTTTTTTTTTTTTTTTTTTTTTTAGCTGAGCCATCCTGCCACCTGTTGGCAGCTCATGGCTGCTCAGCTCGGGCTGACTCGAACCGCTGTTGCTCAGAGCTCAAACTCTTGAGCGAGCTCTTAACCAACTGAGCCACTCAGCCGGCCCTTAAAAGTACATTCTTTAACAAAGCTTTTGTATCCAGGGTTTGTACCTTTTAATAGGGAAATTGGACGCATTCACATTTTTATGTGGTAACTGCTAGGTTTGGTTTTATTCGTGCCATCTTTTATACTGATGATTATGCTTTCTGGTTGTTTCTTTTCTTCCTACATTTTGTTATGTCAGTCCAGTTTTGTTGTTGTTGTTGTTCCCTTTTGGACTCCTAGTTCTATTTTTTTCCATTAAAAAGAATTTGAATCTGTATTTCTCTATGGTATTCAGGATGAAAATAGTATCAGTAGACTCCCTCTTGAATAAATGAAGACTTTTAAAACTTTATTGTAGAGAATTTTGAATACGCACAGTAGACAGAACAGTATGTTGAATCCCCACATACCCATAATCCTCCCTCAACAACCATTAACCCATGGCCGGTCCTGCCCCATTCCCATTTACTAACCCGTCCCATGTTTTTCTCATCCCATACTATTTTGAAGAAAATCCCAGATAACACATAAGATCACAGTCTTAACATGTTTTAAACCTGCCTTCAAGATGTTGTGGAACTAACCCAAAATTATAGAGGAAAGGCTATAAATAAATTAAGATTTGAAGGAAAGGTAGACAGTCATCATGAAAGGCTATAATGTCAGACTTAGAGAGGAGCCACAGAAATTGTTCCATTAGAGGGAGATATAATTTGGTCTGTGCTTTAGAAAAACATCCCTGGTGATTTCGTTTAATGAATCCCAAGTGAGAGGTAATAAGTGCCTGATTTAGGGTAATGACGATTAAAGTGAAAAGAATGGTTAAGTGGGAGAGGACCTGAAAAGGCAGAATTCTTACCACTTGATGAGCAATTGAGTGAGGGGATAGGGCAGGTTTGGTGATCTGGGTTCAAGCCTGAGTTATTAGGAGATTGATGGTGACATTAACAGAGACAGCAGACATGGCAAAATAATGTGTATAACTTAGGGTTCTTTGATCCCAAAGCAGCAGAAATGGACTCTGGCTAATGTAAGCAAGAAGGGAATTTATTAAAATAGGGGGTACTCCTAAGTTCAGGGGGTAGACTGAAGAGCCAGGCTTAGAATATAGCAGCCAGTCAGCGGGACAGGGCCCTCTGACTGCTCTAAGCCTGGCTCTTCAGTGCTCTCTTTGGACCTGGGTAAGCGCCAACGATCTTCAGTCTGTTTTGTTTCTCACCCTCTGCTGTCTAGGGAAGTAGCACTGGATCTCCTTCCCCCGGCCCCTGCCTGCCATCCCTTCACCCCCTATATTAATAGATAGATCGATCGATAGATATAGATAATAGATATAGATATATGGCTTGGTTATGAAATGCAAAGGTTTTTTTAAGTGGTATTTCTCAAATTTTCTTACACTTAACCATCTGGAGAACTGGTTGTAAACAGATTCCTGGACCTCAACCCCAAAGATTCTGATTCAGTAGATCTGGAGTGGGGCCCAGGAACTGGCATTTCTAACAAGTTCGCAGATAATGCTCCTGCTGCTAGCCCACAGCCCACACTTTGAGTGGCACTGTCTGAGTGGACATAGTGTTAGGAGTTTGCCTCATGTGGTTATTTCAGACTCATCAACTCTCCTTTTCACCTTCAGAATTTGCTTCGAATGTCCAGGGAGCAGTTTTCTTGAAAGAGTATAATTTTTAAAAGTACTTTTCACATGATTTCAAAGATTTTGATCTGTTTACTCAATCATTTAAACCATTCATTGAATACCTGCTATGTACTAGATACAGAAAATACAAAAATGAGTAAAAGGATTATCTTGAGAAAATTTTCTGGGCAGTGCAGAGTTGAGATCCCCCTCTGCATTTAATAGGGACCTAAAACAATTAGAATTATAGCAGTGAACAGAAGGCATACCATTTCATTTCTGCTAGCATCTTTTCCTTCTTTCGTTATTTATGAAGCAGATTTTGTTTTTCGAGTTTAAGGACAATTATAACTGCAGGAAGACCAGAAATAAGTGTTTTGTTTTTGGGTTTTCCACTCCAAACATATGTGACCAATGTAAATAGCAGGATCTCAGTTCCATGGCACTGTATAAGGCCTGAAGAATGGACCTGAGATTTATTTGAACAAGATGGACATATACAGCTATCAGGCAGGCACTGATATTATAGTTAAATATATACATACAAAGGGGAATATGAAGACTAAATGATACGTATTTATATCAAACAAAGCATTCTGATCAGAGATTGTCTAGTGAGATCTCAAATGTAATTACATTTTCTCTGGGGTAAAGATTGGAGAATGAAGAGATAAACACTGGATTTGTGAAGAGCCTAGAGAACATGTTATCCCTAGGTTGTTTTTCTGTCATATTCCTTACCCCAGGTGGAGAATGGACTCCACTCTTAGCCCTGTTCTTTAAACCCCTCTTTTTCTCTTCCAGTGACTGCCATGTGACATGGGTCTCTGCCCAAGCTCGTAATGAGACGATAGCAAGGCGGCTATGGGATGTCAGCTGTGACCTGCTTGGCATCCCTGTGGATTGACAGGTGGTGGCATTTGGACGACTCAGTACTCCCCGCCAAAATGATTCTCCTTCAGGATGGACAAAATCTTGAGCACAAAGAGAACAACCTTCCAGCCTTACCAGCTTGATGTCCAGTAAAAGCCAGGGTGCACTGCCAGATTCATTGAAACACCTTGCACAAAGTCCAGATACACTTTGGTCCTGTTATTGCCAGAGTTACTAGAGATATCATAGGATAAGCAGACCTTCATATGACCTGCAAACTCGTATTTTCCTTCTGAAACCTACTACCTAGGAGAACCGAAGCTATAGCAGGGTTGATTTGAGGCAGTCTGGACTAGTTTCTGCCCTTTTTGTTCACATTGAAGTTCCTTTCAACCAACCAACCTTCACTTGAAGAGGGCCACGACACAGCCACAGCTGAACTCCAGGAGTTACAGTGGCTTGGCTCAAGAGTAGGGCTTGTCCCTCACCACTAAGAAAACCATCATGGCGCCAACATCTGGATTCTTTCAGGAAATTTAACTGATTCTGGACTGTGGCACAGCTTTCTCAACCTAAAGCCACTGCTAAGACATTTTCCCATGCCTTTTCTAAGCAGTTTGTGGAGTTTGTAGGATGGCAGAAATTTGGGGGAAGGGAGAAATAAAAATCAAATTTAAACCATCATTTTCCTGCTATTTCTCCGACCAGCAAGGGGGTAATGAAAGGATCAGTTTGAGAAAGCAGGCTTCCTGACCAAGTTACTGACCCCAGACCTATGGAGGCCTCCTTTTTTTGCCTGAGAGTCTCTTAAACCAGAAAAAGGGAAAAGGCTATTTGGTGATTGTTACTGAGTATATGTATTTCTGTGCATTTATGCAATTGGGAGTATTTTCACAAAATTCAAAATAGCCACAAAGGAACAGTCTTAAACTGGACCCTGGTGCAGGTAAATGATCAGAGTTGGAGCAAACCAGTGTCATCCAGTCTCTGATACAAATGGGTAGAGCTGCAGGAGTAGCCAACTCTCTATATGTTAACTACCCACTAAGAAGCAGAAGAGAAGTTCAGAAAAGAGAATAAGCCTTTGGAAGATAATGCATGCTATGAAGGGACTAGTTAAGGATTTAAAAAAACCAAACTAATAAAAAAACAACTAAAGATGGTAATATCCAGCTATGGAAGAATTAAGGGTGAGCAGAGCAGCTGACTTACCAAGACTGCTAAGGCACTATCTTAACAAGCACCAGTTAACTAATATGGTAGGAAAAAACCCCAAAACAAACAAAAATACCTCAATTCTTTATTCAGCAAAATTATCTTAAGGATTGATTGGTAGTAAACAGTCAATTTAATAATCTTTCAAGACATTTCCTTATCTTGACAAGATTAAAATGTCTATTTACTAAAAAAAAAAAACAAAAAAAAAACATTTTATTTCGAGAGCTTTTATCAAAAGTAATGCTCCCAGGGCTGGCCGAGTGGCTCAGTTGGTTAAGAGCTTGCTCAAGAGTTTGAGCTCTGAGCAACAGCGGTTCGAGTCCCACCCCGAGCTGAGCAGCCCCTGAGCTGCCAACAGGTGGCAGGATGGCTCAGCTAAAAAAAAAAAGTAATGCTCCCAAAGGAAGTCTGAGGAATGGTAGTGTTTCCATCACTTGTTTAGAGTATGTTATTCTAATAGATTGTGATTTTCTCGGACTGATAATTATATATTTACTTGGTGGGGAAAAGAGTTATATAGGACCACACTCTTTTATATTTGTAAATTAATAATCTTTTGTTGAACTTGTTTTGATCATTAAACTATATATTCAGAAAGTCATTTTATGGAAAAATTGGAAAACTTTTGATAATAGTACAGTACAATAACCGAATTAATATTTTAATTTATATTGACCTGTCAATGACAAATAAAAAATTTTGATTCCTTATCATGTTTTTATTTACCAGAATAAAAACTAAGAATTAAAGGAAAGTTTAGAGTCAACAGAAACAATTAAATGAAAGTTTAATTATAGTCAAGAGAAAACACTTCATTATTATGGTTATGCAATCATTTCTCATTCTGAGGATAATTTGTCCTATAGTCTCAACTGAAATGCCATTAACTTCAGTTGTGTGATAATTTGGTTATTCATTCACCCATTTTCTACTTTTATGATGCTGTTCAAAGATCATTTTTTCAATCCCAGGATATTTATCTCTCCTTTTTGTATCTATTATAACTGTTATGGGACTTCACAGTACATTGCCACTAACACTCTCAGACTTTGCTATCTATGCTTAATGGATATAAGGAGCTCAACAAAAATTTGTTGAATCAATCAATGGTCAGTGAACCCAATCTAATAAAAATAAGGGTCCAGGGAATATAAATCACCAAATCGTTTCCTCCTGAACAGTCAACATATCTTTTAGCCTGTGTGGGCAGTTTTAAGATATTGGGCTGCCACAGCAAACACTTCAGAGCGGGGTCCTTAGGCGGCAAACCATGAAATCAGTAAAAATAGGAATCATGAAAACCATGGAGTGCAGGAAAGGACATTGCTAACACATTACACTTAGTGGGAAGGAGACCTGAAGCCGGGTCCGCCTTGCTCACCACATTATAAACTACTCAAGCGCAAAGAGTGAATCTTTTATTTACCAACTTATGCCAGACCCCTGCACACTGACTACGCTTAACATTAAACACCTGCTGAGTGAAGGACTGCACTAAGGCCAGGGCGGCTGCTAGAGGCTGAGTGTGTATATTGGGGATCACACTGCCGGGATACGACTTCTAAAATAATGTGACCCTTGGTCACTTGACCTCTCCAGGAAAAGTGCTTTACCGCTCGAGGACAAGCAGGGTCCGGGTCCCGCTACCTTTCGAGGCTGAAAGCTAACAGGTCGTGAACTAAGGAAGTCAGGGTGGCCAAGCAGTGCGATGACAGTGAAGATGACGTCCGGGCGCATACTGATACCAAACCACTGCCTGTCAGCTTCACCCTAGGCTGCAACGGCGCTGGCGGAACCACCGACCCCCGCAAGGCTTGACCTGTGAGTCGGAGCGCTTTCCCCGCCGAACTACAGCCCCCGGCATGCACTGTAGCGTCAGCCCGACGCCAGAAGGCGGGGCCCTAGAGAGAGGTGGCCGCGCTGCCGGTGCCGCGGCTCCCCACAGTCCTTTCCTCTGTGGCGCACTCCCCAGCCATGGAGTTGGTAATTCCGGGACTCTGGGACTGCCGCTCACTGCGGCGCGCCGCCGGTCCCATAGGAGTCGCCCCGGCAACGCAGCCCTGTCGATTTTCCATCAGGCTTTCGCGCCCGGAGCTCCCTCAGTGACGACATGAAGGGGGTGGGCACTCCGGCTCTGGAGGACCCCGCCGCAGCCCCGGAAGCGCCTCGTCCAGGGCGGCGGTGGCGGTGGTCGCTGTGATGCCTGCGGGGTTGGGTGGCTGACCGCCGGGGTTGGAGCGGGCCCCGGGCCCAGAACCTCGGCGGCCGCTGCTAGAGCGCGACCTGCGCCATGGCTACCTCCGCCGCTTCCTCCGAGCATTTCGAGAAACTACATGAGATCTTCCGCGGCCTCCATGAATACCTACGAGGGGTGCCGGAGCGGCTCCTGGGGACTGCAGGGACAGGTGCGGCGGGGGCGGGCCGAGCCGTGGGGAACTCGGCCCCGCGCGCTCAGGGAAGAAAAACTCCCACCCTTCTTCCAGACCCGGGCCCTCTTCTTTCCGCTCCTTCTTCTCAAACATGCCCCCTAAAGTTGGCTGGGTGCCGGCGCCCAGGATCTCCCTGCTGCCGCATAGGGTGCTCAGGGATGGACCTTGGAGTGTCGTTTCCTTGGAATTCTTGAGCCTCCTATATAGCCTTCACATTTTTCTCGTCTTACTTTCACTTTGGCAGGAAGAGCATAGGAGACTTGAAGTCTGCGGTCCAGTATTTCAGTAGAATTGGATGCTTTTGTAGCAGTATTTTGTTTTATGCATTTAAAAGATTGTTCTCAAATGAGGTCCGTAGTTTTCACCAGACTGGCAAAGGATCCGTAGCACTAAAAGGGTTAAGAACCCAAAGGAATCATAACTTTTGGGGTTGGTAAATATCAGTTTTGAGAGGTTGGTCTTTAAAATCAGGATTGTGGCGTTTAGGTGTGGTCCTCGTATGAACTTTCTGCTTAGACTGTTTCCTGCCCCTTGATTTCTAAGTTCAGGTTGCTGCAGGCTTTGTCTGGAGTAGCTAGAGTTGTCCAGTTAAAACCATAGGAAGCATAGTTCTTTGCCTCAGAACGAACTAGATCTTGGTGGCAAGGCTGGATAAGACTTTATTGTTTTCACTTAAGGGTCAGTGCTTGAGTATTAGCTCTGTGAGTTACCCAAGGTCATATGACTTGAATGACTGGAGAATGAAATAGATAGGTTTGTTTAACATGTATTTATTGGGAGAGGTTACTGTGTGTCAGGCACTGCCCTGATGTTGTTAATATTGCAAATTACTTTTTAAAATATTGAAAAGACTTACAAACCCCCTTTTTAGTGGACTGATGATACTATATAAATAGTAAGAGGTGGTGTTAAGGACCACACAGGCATGTCTCGTTTCATTGCGCTTCACTTTATTGTGCTTCACAGATGTTGCGTTTTTTACAAATTGAAGGCAAGACCCTCTACCTGCAAAAAGATTACGACTCACTTAATTATGATACTCGCTTTGTTGCGGTGGTCTGGAACCCAGTCCGCAGTACCTCAAAGGTATGCCTGTGCAGGAAAATAAAGCAGGGCAAAGGAGCAGAGGGAGGCGGGCGCTCTGATTTTAAATAGGGTGGCTGTGAAAGGCCTCTTTGAAAAGATGTCTTTTGAGCAAAGACTTGAATGAAGTAAGGGAGTAAACCATGCAAAAATCTGGGAGAAGTGAGTGTCAAAAGGACGGAATAGCTCTTGCAAAGGTCCTTAAGCCCAAATGAGCTTGGTATGTTCTAGGAAGAGCAAGAAAGCCAGTGTGTTGGAGGTGGAATGAACAAAGGAGGTAGTGGTAGAAGATGAGGCTGGAAAGAGGTGGGCAGGCCTGGTCGCGTGGGGTCTTGTAGACCGTGGTGAGAGATTTGCATCTTTTTCTGAATGAGATGGGATGCAGTTAAAACATATCGAGCAGGAGAGTGATGTGATCTGATTTACATGGTTGAAAAATACTGTTTTTTTCAACCTGGTGCTGAATTAAATTTTTCAATATCCATTTCTGTAAGGCTAAATAATGCATTCTGTCTGAAAAAATAGAGCACTGAGTTAGTTATGTTCACCTTTGTCACCTACCTAACCTTTTTCTCATTTCTGCAAAGAGGACAATCAAAACTATGAATTTCTACCCAAGCACAAATACTCTTAGCACAAGCTGCTGGCAACAAACTTAGTTAGTCAGTGGGTAAGTGGATACAATATACACGTATCTCCAGGTTATAATAAAAATTTCATCAACTTGCAGTCTCCTTACTACCTTGTTCACCTGCTCAATAAATGTTTGTGGAATAAATTGAATTTAAGCAAACACACTGGGCCTCACCACCTTTTTTTAGTTCTAGGACTACTTCATGAGCTTTCCAGAGCTTTAATTTTCATCATGAATTATTAGGCACTGAATAATACCCATAACACAGCCCTTGCATTTAGCTTATGCATTGTAATTGAATTCAGTCATTTTTCAATAAACATTGAGAATTATTATGTATCATTCAATCTCCTGGGCCCGGAGGAATTCCAAGAGTTCTTGCCTTAAATGGGAGCAAATTTACAACAAAGTGTGTGATGAGTCCCAAAATAAGAGACCTAAAAAAAGTCTAACAACTTGGGTGTGGGGGAGCGAGAGGGAAGCTTTGCAGAAAGAACTCCGAACTGAGTGGAAGCGGTTGAATTGGAGTTTGCCCGACAAAGGGGAACTGGGAAGAGGCAACAAAGGAATAAAATTTTGAATACTCATAACTATGACTGGAGCTTAGGATATGTGTGGGAAAATATTAGTAGATGAGGGAAGTGAGACACAGCCAGATCTTGAAGGGACCCAAGTGTCACAGTAAGACGGTTATACTTGAGATGGACAATCAGTTAAGGCTTTTAAGTGTCTGACTAATATGGTCTTTATCTTAGAAGGAGCATGCTCATGGCTGAGTAGAGGACAAAGGAGAGGCACAAGAATCTGGACACAGGACCATGTTAGGAGCCTTTATGGCAGTTGTTTAAGTAACACGGGAAGCTAGAGAGTCCTAAATCCAAGGGTGATTCCGAGCAGAAATTAACCAGACTGATTGGACCTGGGGAAAAGATTCAAGGGTGTCTGCATTTTCTCACTTGGTCAATTGAATGAATGAAGAACGTAAATAAACATAAGAGTAGAAGCCGGCTTGTTTAGGTTGTAAATGAGAACATCAATGGTGTTTATAGAATAGAGAGCATAATGTATGTCCATTCTAGCCTGACAAGATATTTCTTCTCCTACCATTAAAAACAGTCTTTATGGAGAAGATACCATGTGAATTGAGAGGCAGAATAGTATAATATATAACAGCAAGGATTCTAGAGCCAGACTGCCTAGGTTCAAATCTTAGATCCACCTCTTAGTAGCTGTGTGACCTTGGACACCTTACTTTACCCAAACTAGTTTCCCCTGCAAAATGGGGATAAATCATAGTAGTGTTTACTTCATAGGGGTTTTATGAGAATTAAATGAGTTAATATATGTAAAACCCTTCAAATACTGCCTGACAATAGTAAGAGCAATTAGCTATTGTTACTATTATATGGGAAATTGGATACTTTAAAGAAAACATGAGAATACTGGCTCTGTATACAACTATTCTTACTTTGCTCTACTTTCCCATTTTTTCTAGAACACCTATGTTATAACATACTAGAGACTTTACATATTTATGATGTAAATATTATAATATATTATTTGTCTTCCTTTCACTACCACAGTGGTTTTCAAAGTGTGGTCCCTGAACCAGCATCATCTGGGAACTTGTTAGAAATGCAGATTCTTGCATCCCACCCAG
This sequence comes from Hipposideros armiger, assembly GCF_001890085.2. NCBI lineage: Eukaryota > Metazoa > Chordata > Mammalia > Chiroptera > Hipposideridae > Hipposideros > Hipposideros armiger. Next base: position 2,341,074 of record NW_017731409.1, read on the forward strand.
TCATTAATTATTAACTGTTTTAACAGCCCTCCAGGGGATTTCTGATGCTGTCAAATTTGAAAGTCTCGGAGCTAGAACATACACTCCATATTTTCTTCATATCCTTGCCAACCAACATTTATTTGTCTTTTTGGTGATAGCCAACAGGTGTAAGGTGATATCTCATTGTGGTTTTGATTTGCATTTCCCTGATGATTAGTGATGTTGAGCATCTTTTCGTGTGTCTATTGGCCATCTGTATATCTTCTTTGGGACAATGTCTATTCAGATTCTCTGCCCATTTTTTAATTGATTGTTTGGTTTTTTGCTATTGAGTTGTATGAATTTTTTTATATTTTTTTATATTAATCCCTTATCAGATATATGATTTGCAAGTATTTTCTCTTGATTTGGTAAGTTGTCTTTTCATTTTGTTTTTGGTTTCTTCTGTGTGCAGAAGCTTTTTAGTTTGTTAATTTTTGCTTTTGTTGCCTTTATTTTTGGTGTCTAACCCAAAAACCTTTGCCAGGTCTGATGTCAAGACTTGTTTTCTTCTAGGAGTTTCTAGCAGTTTATGGTTTCAGGTCTTATGTTCAAATCTTTAATCCATTTTGAATTAATTTTTGTGTGTTGTGTTAGTGATCCAGTTTCATCTTTTGCATATGGCTGTCAAGATTTCCCAACACCATTTATTGAAGAGACTTTCCTTTCCTGTGGGATAATAGAATATATTGGTCTCTGCCCCAGTTCCTGGCACAGGGCTCCTAAAACCCTTGTAATTTCCTAAATGATAACAATACTAGGAGCATCTCTTGTTCTAATATTTGGTCTTTGACCCTGTCCCTGACACAGGGCTCCTAAAACCCTTGTAAATTCCTAAGTGATAAGAGCACTGGGAGTATCTTTTGGCAATTCTGGGTGAGCTCCTAGGTGGCTCCTGGATAGGGGATGGTCACCAGAAAGACCAACCCATGATTAGAAGCTTGGATTTTTAGCCCAGCTCACCAGTTCTCTAGACAGGGTAGAGGGGCTGGAAATGGAGTTAATAATTGGTCATGATCTAGAAATAGAACAAACAATCCAAAAATTTGTATGGAACCCCCAAAGATCGTGATTAGCCAAAGAAATTTTGAGAAAGGCAAAGCTGGAGTCACCACACTTCCTGACTTCAAACTATATTACAAAAGTAGTAATCTAAACAGTATGGTACTGGCATAAAAACAGACTCAAAGACCAGTGGAACAGAATAGAGAGCCCAGAAATGAACCCACACATATGTGGTCAATTAATTTATGACCAAGAAGCCAAGAACATACAATGGGGAAATGTACGTATTAGGAAAACCCAGTCTTTCCCCCTCTTATGTCTTTCTCTCCTGTACAGGGAAAAACCCAGTCCTTCCTCTGGTGTGTTTCTTTTCTTGTGTGTCCTTCATTCCTCACACAGAACACTTCACTTCTAGTCACCAAATATCAAATGGGTGGTGAGAGTGGGCATCCGTATCGTGTTCCTGATCTTGTTCCTGAAAGCTTTTCACCATTGAGCATGATTTTAACTATGGGCTTGTCATATGTGGCCTTTATTATGTTGAGATACGTTCCCTCTATATTTACTTGGTTAAAAATTTTTATCATAAATGAATGTTTAATTTTGTCAAATGCTTTTTCTGTCTATTGAAATGATCATGAGATTTTTATCCTTCATTTTGTTGATGTGTACTACACTAATTGATTTGCAGATGTTGAACCATTCTTGCTTCTCTGGAATAAATCCCACTTGATCATGGTGTGTGATCCTTTTAATGTGTTGTTGATTTCAGTTTGCTAATATTTTGTTGAGGATTTTTGTATCTGTGTTCATCCAGGGATATTGGCCTGTAATTTCCTTTTCTTGTGGTGTCCTTGTCTGGTTTTGGTATCAGTATAATGCTGACCTCATAAAAGTTTGGAAGTGTTCCCTCCTCTTCTATCATAAACTCGATATTTTGTCTGATTTGTTTATTATGTATCCTAAGCACCTAGAGCTAGGTGCTTCATAAATATTTGTTGAATGATTGTATAAATACTGTGGATTGTTGGGAAGAAAATATTGATAATGTATTTCAATCAGTCGGGTGTTGAAAGGAGTGATTTTATTTCTGTTCTACCATGTTTTCCACATTTTTATCACTTTTAAAATAGATATATACTCCTATTAAAACAAAGGATAGCTAACAGATGCAACGTGTACTATTTTAGGAAGTTTGTATGGCAGTGACAATCCATTAGCATATTGATAATTAATCCACTTAATATTACATTAAGCACTTACAGTCATAATTTCTAGTGTTAGTTTTGCAGCATCTGAAAAGGTTTCTCCAAATACCTCAGATTGCTGTAACTTCTTATCCCAGTAACACTTCTAAGTGCCTATAGTTATGATTTTAGCTTTGGTTTTGTAGCACCTGAAGGCATCTCTTCACATGTTTTAATGAGTGTTATAAAATTATTGAAAGTTTTCCATTTTTATTCATTTAAGTTTCAATATCTGTACATGAGATCTCATTATTTTGGGAACCAGAAAATAATCACTGTGGAGGACCCTATGCAGCAGGTTGGTAAAAACCAATTACTCAATGACGGCAGAATTTTAATTTTTCCAACACTTCATATTTTTTGGTGAATCTTAGTTTTTCCTACCTAAGGGCTTATTTTTTAAAAACAATGGTAGTTCCTATTTATTGAACCTTTAATATACCTGGCATTTGCCAAGTGCTTGTTATGTTTATTGCTTGTTTTAACCCTTCCAGACAACCCTACGAAGTCAAGTCAGTACTGTTATATTTCCTATTTACAGATGAGGAAACAGGCTTAGAGGGATCTGAGCTTTTACCTATTATATGGTATGAGATCTGGTAAACTACTGTGGCCGGAAAATAGGGAATGTAGGTCCTAGAAATGCCACACTGGGATGTCAACAGCAAAATAGCCACATATTTTAAAAATCCTGGTGAAACCAAAGTTATTTCCACAGCTCTAACAGGCCAAGGTTAGTTATTCCTGAGCTGGTAATACAAACCTGCAGGAAGAGAGGCTGTCATCTTGTTGACCATTAAGGTAGGTTCCTTCTAGCTCTGTCGTGGCAAGCTGACTGCTTTCATTTTGGTGCTGCCATCCACCCAGTTTACCAAACCCTCAGTCTCAGGGTGAGTCACTCACATGTGACCGGTTTGGGAAGGCAGGTGGGTGGGGGATAGTGTTGTTTGGAGTGGCTTACTCTTGTTTCTGGTGCCCATTCTACCCAGTATGCAGACCCACTTTTTTGTAGTTAATTATAGCATTAATTCTAACTCAAATATTAATAGGTCTGAACAGATACTACCTGTTGCTAAAGGCTATACCCTGGGAGCACAAAAATGCCCCTGAGCGCTATAGTGTACAGAAGCACTGGATTGGAAGTCAGACCTGCATTCTAAAACTAGTGCTGCCATGCATTTACTCCTCCTATGACCTTGGGGAAGGCATTTTCTCCAGACTCTAATTTCCTCAACTGTAAAATGAGTTTAGACTGGATGATCGCTGGGGTCCATCTCAGCGCCAACATTCATTGGTTCCACACCTCTGTGACTAAAGTATAAAGATGCAGCTACTGATATCTCTAGTTGGGTAGGGTTCAACCTCTTTTGAACTTTTAAATATCTGCCTCCCTGGCTTCCTCAGAAGGGATGATTTCAAAGGCTTTTTTCCCCTTTTTTAATGTATTAAGGATTTCATAATGTGGTGACGTTCTTCAAATTGTTTTCATAGGGTATATATTTCTTTTAAAAGCACGTAAGCTGCAGAACACTCCTAGGAGAATGTGTCTTATGAAATCAGGTAGAGTATTACAACTCCAAAAAGGCTGAGAATAACAGAACGATGCAGGGAAGTGAGTGAAAGGGTCATGATTCTTGGGCTACCTCTTTTCCTCCCACTCTTATTTTTATGTGGCCCTTTCTTTGAATCATTCTAGAATTTGCCTCTTAAGAATGCAGATTTTCATATCCTTTAACAAAGGAAGAGTATGGGGAGACTTTATGACTACCAGAGTTGTAGAGAAATGGGAGCTGAGAAGGGGTTGCCCTTTCATACAGGCCGACTTCTGCATGCTGCCTGGCTTGGGTCAGGAGTGAGTGTGCTTGAGCTCGGAGGTGGGCCTGTACAGAGGAGTGGTGACACTCAGCACTGTTACGACAGCTTATTACAAAATAATATATTTCGTGGGAGTAGCCATTCTTGATTGCAGATAATACTTCACTGCTGGTGGCTGAAAACACAGCCCAAGCAGGCTGGTGCTTATTTCAGTTACATCAGGGTGGTCAAGATGCATTTGCCACGGCTGAACTTTCTTCTGTGTTTGTTTTTTAAACCCTCAGTTTTGTGAGCCGTGTGGAGTAAGAAATAGTTCACCTGGAGTGCCTTGTGTACATGAAGGGAATGTCACAAGACGATGAATGAGGCATAGTAAAAGGAGTATTGTCAGGTTTAAAGTTCTAGAAGCTGTGGGACCTATAAAAGAAAAAGTAAATTTCCCTGTTCTGGAGGAGCTTGATCTCAGGTTGAGAATGTAGAATGTACACACCCAAAATGATTTATAATCACTTAAAAAGCAGCAGACAACTGAGGCACTAAGTGCTTTTATGATTAACATAATGTAAATCAATGTAAAGCACAATAGTGGTATTATATCTTATATAGATGGGATTAGGTTTGAAAGTCAAGGCTTAAGATGAAATCAGGATAAATAAAATTATCCAAGAAAATTTTGGGGCAGCATATTGAGTACCCACATGCCATCCCTCCATTAGCCCAACTCAGCTGTTTTCTTTGGCATTAGAAAAGATTGCTCTTTCTTCAGTTGATGGAAGTGCTGGCTTGTATTTACGAGTCATGTTGAATGAAAAATACATAGCTTTAAGAGACCATATCTTCTCCTGAAACTAATAATAAAAAAAATTTTTTTTAATTGAAAAAGACCATGTCCCCAATGCTACAACATGAGTGAACCTTGAAGACATGCTAAGTGAACTGAGCCAGACACAAAAAGACAAATATATGATTCTGCTTATATGAGGTGCCTGGAGTAGTCAAATTCACAGACACAGAAAGTAGAAGGGTGATTACAGGAGTCTGCGGGGAGAGGGAGATGGGAGTTAGTATTTAATGAATCTGGAGTTTGTGTTTGGGGCGATGAAAGGTTTCGGAGACAGAGTGACGATGGTGGTACAACAGTGTGAATGTACTTAATGCCATTTAACTGTATACTTAAAAATGGTAAATTTTATTTATTTATATATATATACATATATATATATGTATGTATATATATATGTATATATATATATACATATATATATATATATATATATGGTTGTTGGAAAAGTCGTGACGTATTTTTTCTATTTTTTTCGCTGCAAAAATGTGTCATGACTTTTCCGACAACCCAATATGTTTTACCACAATTTTAAAAAGACTGTATCTTCAGATTGTGAAGGTAATTCCAAAAGATGAGTTCAAAAAATATTGTAAGCAATGGTAACTACATGGTAATAAGAGGATTCTGTGTAGATTTCCAGGGTAAACATTCATTTGAATGTATACATTTTAAAAAATCAAGTTCCTCATCAATAGGGCTATTTTTGCTTTTAGGTATGAAAGGATGACCTGCCTCCTCACTTTATAGCCGAGGAAGGAGGTCAAGTCAAAAGATGAAGAGAATTATCCAAGCTTACATGTTGAGTCAAGCCCAAAGCTAGGACCAGAATCTAAACCCCTTTACTCACCAGGAGCTCTCCCCCGTGTAAATGTTTACTAGGTGACAGCGTGCCATTACTCCCTTCATTATTTTTGCTATGTCCAAGTACCATTTTTACTATTACTTAATCATTTTCTTTACATCAACTTATTTCATGTAAAATACAGTTATTTAATACATGAATTTATTTAAAAAGGTTTTATATCCTACTTTATATGAAAAATCTGTAGAACCTATCTAAATGATCAGAAAAAATACAGGAAAGGCAAAACAATGCTGTTTTAGTTAGATGTTAATGGCTTTGAAGTTGAAGCCTCTTCTGTTTTTGTTAAAAGGGGAGAGTAGTAATTTTTGGGTATTAAAGACACACTAGCACCAAAATGACATGTTGCGAAGGATTGAAAGAGAATTGAAAGGGAATGGTTTTCTTACCGTGTGAGTCAGTGGTATTTGCATCCTTTCCCATGCCACTGCCAGTGAGTGGGTATGGCCGAGGAACATGTGCCATCCTCCCCAACAAGCAGAGTAGATGGGTTTGAATTTGTTTTGCAAAAAAGCAGTGTGTAAGGGTTAAAAAAAAAGAAGCGATTCATAGTGTGGGTGAAAGTGGGGACAAGGATTTCAGAGAACCAGTATTGTTAAACATTCTTATTCATAAAAGTGTGCCTGGTCCCTCTGTTAAAATGGAGGCAGCTGTTGACAATGATTAACTTAGACTTGTAGTGTTCTTAGTAGGTACACTATTGGCATTTGGGGCCAGAGAACTGTTGTGCAGGACTGTCTTGCATGGATATTCTTGTTCCCTGGGTATGCCAATAGTAATCCCCTCCTGCTCCCCTTTCCCCAGTCATTGTGATAAGAAGTTCCCATTTCTGAGTGCCTTTTGGAGCGATTAAGTACTTCTACCCCCAACAGGAGAGGAGTGGGGACTTTATTCTAAGCAAAGGGAAGGGCCTCTACAAATGTATGGAAGCAGGACTGGTTTGAAACCTGTCTGTCTTTTCCAGAAGAGAAGAAGAAGCTGATCAGAGATTTTGATGAAAAGCAACAGGAAGCAAATGAAACGGTGAGAACAGGGAGCGAGTCCTTATTTCTTCTTCTACCTGGTGTTCATCTTTTCCAAAAGTCATGCTTATGACCTGATCACAGATTAACCTTTCCTGCCTAGTGATCCTGATTTTGATTATTTCTTACTAAATGAGGCCATTTGATGGGGGTGGGTTTGGGGGGTAACAAATACAAATGGGTAAACTCAAAGACTCTCCTGAAATGAGATCTTGATAAAACATTCCTGATGTGAGTCATAAGGACATTCTCATAACCTTTACCTTGGTGGTCTTTTAAAATCTCATTTTAAAAGCTGGCCATTATTGTCTTCTTTGTTAAACTTACTGTCACAGAAAATGGAGCTCAGAGGTGGTTCCAGCCACATTCCCTTCTGTTTTAAAAGACAGCATGGCTGGATTTGATACCTTAGGCAAGACACGCATGGACAGATGAGTTGCCGATCAGGACCCAAAGCTGTCAGAAGTGGGCCTGGTTGCTGAGTAGTTTACCAACTGCTTCTCTTTTAATCTTGGCTTTAAAAAAACAAACTTTGCTTAATCTTGGCTTTAAAAAGACAAGCCTGTTAGAAGAGTCCTGTCTCCATTATGCTCTAGCTCCAGCAAACCCATTGAGGAGATTAGGGCCAAAACCCAGGACCCTGGTAGTACTCTGCAGAAATAGTTGTCCCTAGTGTTTGCTACCCCAGGGTAGACTGAGAAGAAAAATTCTTTCTAAACCAGAGAATATCTTTTTGCATGTTGAAAAACAACTTCCCTATCCCAGTGAAGTCCCGAGAAGTTAAGCTTGTCTGCATCCTTTTCTCTGTTATACATCATTTTAAGAAGGATCAGGCCACCAGACTGTGGAAACCATCTCCATAATGGGAACTTCTTAATTCCTGTGTACAGCTGGGCATATCCATGATGCCTGTTACAAAGCCTTTCTTCTTTTTTGGTTAACATACTGGTAGCATTTAAAAAATCTTTTAGCTAATACCAATTTATTCATTTGGTGTTTACTTTTTCTTTGACCTTAGCAAAATCAACCAATACTCTGGCCATCCTAGGCAGATGAAAATAATTTATGGCCGCTTGCGAACATGTCTAGGTTTTATATTTTACTTATCCCAGAAAAATGGAAATCTGATTTGGACTCGTGGTTATCTCTGACGTGGAGACAAGCAGATTTTCAGAGAGGAAGAGGAAGGGAATAACCTTGATGATAGACTCCTATCATTTTTAGTACAGTAGACCTCAGAGTGCTTGACAGCTTTTGAACCATAACACACTAAGAACTTGGTATACCAAAAAGGAGAATTTGAAGATTTTGAATCCTGACTTCTTTTATTGTATCACCTTGAGGTTTCTTAAAGTCTTATATATAAAATAGAAATAGTATTACCTACCTTATTGATTTATTATGAGGATTAAATGAGAATGCATATAAAAATGTTTAATAAGCTGTAAGGTGCTTGTTCGTTTTTTCCACTCATTCAACACATAATTTTTGAATGCCTGTTCTGTGCTTGGTGGGCACTGTATAGACGCTCAGAGTAATGAACGTGTCACATGTGGCCCCTGCCCTTGGGGAGCATATGGCTGAGTATTTATTTGGGGTTGTCTGTGGTTTGATTAGTCCAAACTAGGCACATGCCCAGATGAGACAGAAAAGAACCAGGCTGTCTACTCACTTTTCTGCCTTCCTAGCTGGCAGAAATGGAAGAGGAACTACGTTATGCACCCCTATCTTTCCGTAACCCTATGATGTCTAAGCTTCGAACCTACCGGAAGGACCTCGCCAAGCTCCACCGGGAAGTGAGAAGCACACCTTTGACAGCCACACCTGGGGGACGAGGAGATATGAAATACGGTACATACACTGTAGAGAATGAGCATATGGTAAGCTTCGGCTGGATTTTTCCCTTAAGGGCCTGTGGTACAAGAATTAACCATATTGTAGAGTACAGTTCATGTTGCAGTGTAAACTAGACTCATTTTTCCCGCCTCATCTTCTATCCTGAATGCAATTCCCCTTCTCCCCTTACCGCTACTGTATTTAATGCAGATCTTTCCAAACCATATACTTATTTACATTTCTTTGTATCCTTTATTTATAAACCAGTGCTGTGTATGTAGTGGTGATATACAAGTGTTACCTATTCTTATTATATCTGGACTCTGTATTCTGACCCATAGATCCAGTTTCTTCCTCATATTTACCCAAAAAAATTCTGTTAGGTTTATAATTTATCAGAGTATTGTTACAAAAGTACCCAAGCTTTCCTTTACATTTATATCAAGATGGCCCAACAGCCCAGATACAGTAGAGAAGGCAGGATGCTTCTTAAGAAGGGGCTAATGGCTCCCTCTGTTGTAATGGAAAGTGAGCCAGGCTACCTGTCTAACCTCCAGTATTCTGATTTTAAAAATTGAACTAGATCGAAAATCTTTATTCTGAAACTATCTAGAGAAGCTAGATAGTTAAAGGAATAAAGCTTCACAAAGATTAAATTTAATGCGTTGCATTTGGGGTTATGTTCCATGGTACAAAGTAGAAAATGGCCTGGCAAGTAGTATGGGAGAGAAATGGAAGTACAGGATGCACGTATGGAGAAAGGCTGATGGTACAATTTCACGATGTATCCTGATGATAGTTTAAAGAGACATTCAGATGATACTGGCCTGACATTGCTGATGTCAAAAGTAGAGTATTTGAGAATGACGTAAAAGTCTCAAAATTCACTTGTGAAGGAAGCCTGGGAAAAGGCAGGCAGGTGGAGTTTGTTAAGTGAGATGAGAGGTGTAAAGTGACTTTGGTCGTTTATACTCAAAAGAAAACTCGAAAACAAAAAGGGAAGATAAGTCCAAAGAATAATTTTGCTTTAAAATTATTAGTTTTCAGAAATTGTAAAAACAATGTATATATACATAACCACCTTCCATAGCATTATTGTTGCAAATTTGGGGTTGATTTATGTGATCTTACTGTCTTTTCCTTTTCTGTCTTAATGCAGATAGTTGAAAATCCCCATCTTATATTTTTTTTAAAAAGCCTCATTCCTGCTGCTTTTAAGCTAAAGTAACTGGGGTTTATTTCAACCTCTTTCATTAGTTTCCTCATCCGTTGGTCTGTATGCCATATAGGAAGTGAAAAGACTTGTTACTTCTGATCTGGGAGCCCATCTTTTGGCTTCGTGGTGGTGGTGTCTAGTGCTGGTCGTCACCTGCTCAGTAACAGGCCCCTTCTTTAGTGTGTGCACACATGCTTTGACTAACTAAGAACTTAGAGCTGCACCCGTCTCTGTCACTGGTGGTTAATTCTGGCCTGACAAAGGTTTCTTCTGTCCTCATGCCTCCTGTGCTTAGTATTATAGGTGGAGTAATGTTTTGGTGGGAATTTAGAAAATTAAGGCACTTGGGAACTTAGGTAGGGCAGCTCGGGCGCCTTACTTGGGCCCCACATACCTCCTTCATTGAGAGCAAATCACCAGTAGGGCTTCAGTTTTTGTTTTGTGTGTGTAGCCTGGTGAAATTCTTTTTTGGCTTACCAAGAGTGTAGCGACTTTTCCAGAATGTGGCAGTGTTTCCGACTTCTAAATGATTTCTATATGTGCTGAAAATGAATAGCTTAATCATGGTCCCTCAATCCTCAGTACCAATGGTAGGAATCTTTGGTAAATTAATCTGTTGCTAGGGCTATAGACTTTAGTTGGTTTGCTGGCTGCACTATCAGAGTTACAGGCTTTATGCATTTTCAGGTACTCCTGCACCCCAAATCTGGACTACTGCCTTTCAGAAGTTGCTAGTTCAGAAAGCACATGAACCAGTTTTAATTCATTACGAACACAAGGAAAATGCAGATGTTTTCAATCCTTCTTGCCTTGCCTCACTTAAGTAACAAGCTGTGGAGAGGGAGGTGAGGTGATCCTGGTATTGGAGTCCAGGTTCTGCTTTTAGTCGACCTTAAACAGGATCTTATAGTTCATTAGCATCTTTGGTTGTCTTAAGATAATAATTATTGCATACTATCTGCCTTTTTACATAAGAATGGTTGTAAGGATTGTGCTGGTAATGAATTTATAATGGAAGAAGTCAAACATTTTCCTTCCATACTCCTGTCAGAATCGGCTACAGTCTCAAAGGGCGTTGCTTCTGCAAGGCACTGACAGTCTGAACCGGGCCACCCAGAGTATTGAGCGTTCTCATCGGATTGCCACAGAGACTGACCAGATTGGCTCAGAAATCATAGAAGAGCTGGGGGAGCAACGTGAGCAGTTGGAACGTACCAAGAACAGAGTAAGTCCAGGTAGACAGGGAAAGGGGCAGGAGTGGGAAAAGTAGGTGGGTCCATTAAACCCCAATGCCTTGCTACAGCCAAAAGTTACAGCAGCTCTGAATCCAGCGCATATGACCTTTTAGTTTCTTAATGCTTTTCCTCAGTTTTTAGTTTGCATGGCTGAGATCTCCCCCTTGGGATTAATTTTACCCCTAAGATTTAGAAGCCATTGGAAAGGGAAAAAAGAAAGACTGAAGAAACCCGATTAATGCATTTATTGAAGATTATCAAACATAAGATCACACTACTCCATTCTTTTATTAATTCCTATATTACCAATCTGAGATTTTTATTTCTCATACATCTAATGCAGTATTCTGCTATTCTTATAAAAGCATCATCTACTTAAAAGTTCCTAGCTTTCCTGTCATTTACAGCCAAAACCATTTTCCACATGTGATAAAATAGTACCACTGACAATTTATAGAGGTTCAATCCTAGACTATAACTCTTTATTGTTACCTAAGATAAGCTGGATCATTGTGGGAAGAAAACAGAAATAGCCAAATGATAGCTATATTGAGACCTCTAATTTACTATCACTCTAAGTGGCTCTGACAAACAACTCATTTCTTCTTTCCCATACACCTGCACAGAAATTTTTAAAATAGTATAACTTGCTAGTGGAATGCTGTGTTCTGAATAGCATGAGGCAGACCCAAACTGGAAAATAGATACTATGGGCAAGACTTGGATTGGAAAACATTAACTCAGTGTGGGGATTTGAGATGATTTTCTCATACATCTTAATATTAATAGCTGCAGTTTTCCATTCTTAAATCAGAATGGTTTCCTTCCCTGAGTGAAAATTCACAATCAAGTACTGAATTCAAGGTAAACTATGGAGAAGGCAACTTACAGATTGTGTGGTATTTGACTTGTCAAATACCAGGTGGATTGGTCGAATTTAAAAGCCAAGGAATGAGCTGAGAGATCAACTTACTAAGGCCACTGGGAATTGGGGACAGATGGCAGATGGCATCTGTTGAATATCCTCCAGCTATCTAGATTAGTAACAGGCAACGAAAGAGAAAAGTTTTTTTGTTTTTTTTTAAAGGCTTAAAAAAGATTAATTCCTTTCACAATTCAATTTGAAGGTATCTCTTAAAGGGGTAACGAAAAAATAACCATATCCCAAGAATAGAAATCCACTAGCCTACAAAAACAAACTGTAACTCAGAGACTCCTGGAGTTTGGCGGATGAAATTCAAATCTTAAGTTGCTTCACAGTTACTGGCAAAGTACACTTGAAGCCTTTCTGTTGTGAATAGCCAAGGTGAAGGCTTAGCTTGGTCCCAGAAGTCCCCCACAGCAACCTTAGGATATACTAATTCCTAAGCCTACTTGACAAATACTAAAGTACCTTGTCTTTCCAGTTTCTTCTGCTTATACTCAGAGGCCATGATTTAAATTGGTTTGATTTCTTGGAGTTTTTAAACATATACCCCCTTAATGCTGTCAGTTCAGGAATGTCTCAAATTCTAGAGTATGTACTTTTAAAAGAAGGGGGAAATAATTGCTGTTTTCTTTTCTCAGCTGGTAAACACAGGTGAAAACTTAAGCAAAAGTCGAAAGATTCTCCGGTCAATGTCCAGAAAGTAAGTTTTAAAAATAACAAAATTAATTTGTTAACCCTAATGTCTTTCAACCAAAAATGTCAAAGCTTTAAACAGTGACTTGCAAAGGTCCAAATAAAACTGAAAAAATAAAGACTATTGTCTTGTATAGTTAAATATCCCAAAACAAAGTCTTTTGTTGAAAGTATATCTGCTGCTCTGACTTGGAGCAGTGGGAAAGTCGTCCTGGAAGCACATTCAATCCCAGCTTACATTTCTTAGAGAAGACAGCACGTGGGAGTAATAGAGCTTCATATTCCTTGAAATATATTTGTGAAAACTTGATTAGAAAACTGCTTTCCTGCTACTGCTTAGTTTTGGGCTCTGTTTCCCCTTCATGGGAGGCAAGGAGAATTCTGTCTTGTTAGCAGGAAGCTGACTTTAAAAAAAAACCTTGAGGTATAAGTGCTGACAGCAACAAAACCCAGGGGCAAAAAGGAAGTATTGCCACTGAGGCTGTCTGGGGTGAGTGGGGAGTGTGCATGAACCAAAACCACAGCCAAGCCATGGGGCTAGCGGGAGAGGGAGACTTTCCTCACTAGTGATCAGTTCCTTGTGGAGTAGGGGGAAACCTTCAATGCAGAGTGAACATGAGAACCCGAGATTCTTCTTTGTGTTAGCAAGACAGTAAATTTTGTGAAGCTCCTATATTACTTTGTAGAGATATCCATTTGGGTTCATGGGGAAAGAGAGAGTAAGAGGCACTACCCAGCTTCTGGCTACTTAGGACCCATTCCTGCGCTGGATTTCAACACTGGAGGTCTGCCACAAAAACTTCTTGCAACATATGCTCACAGCTGTAGTATATAACTGATGCCACTCCATATGGTTAGATAATGACACTATAATTTGAAATATGATTCAACCTGATTTCTCAAGTGGTATACTTTTTATATTTACTACTGTTTCTCTAACTAGACCCTCCTAGAAAAGCTACTTTTAAAATAAGAATAACTATTTTAAGACATTTTAAAATCAAAAAACATTTCTAGCCTTTGGTATATATTGTCCCAGTTTTGAACATTTCTGTGAGGTAGATAGTGTTTTCTCTGAGTTACAGCTGGAGAAGCTTTCAAGTTGTCACTGGCCAGATAAAGAACCTTATACGGGTAAACCTTGTATTATTGCACTTTGCAGATACTGCATTTTTTACAAATTGAAGGTTTGTGTCAAACAATTCTATCGGTGCCATTTTTCTAACAGGCTCAGGTGATGGTTAGCATTTTTTAGCAATAAAGTATTTACTTAATGTATGTACTTTTTTTTAGACATAATGCTATTGCATACTTAATAGACTATAGTTTAGTGATAGTATAGTGTAAACATAACTTTTATAAGCACTGGGAAACAAATCACTTCATGTACGTGCTCTATGGCGGTGATCTGGAACCAGATGCGCAGGCTCTCCGAGGTAGGCCTGTGTGTACTTACTGCTCAGGGGCTATGTGATCAAACAAATCCAGTCTGCCTCACAGCATCTGGCCTCAGCCCCAAATCAAACCTCTAAGTATTAAGAATGGGAATAAGGTTATCCAGCCTTCTGACGACTCACTTTGTTGTCTTTGTAGAGTGATAACCAACAAGCTGCTGCTTTCCATCGTCATCTTACTGGAGCTCGCCATCCTGGGAGGCCTGGTTTACTACAAATTCTTTCACAAGCATTGAACTTCCAGCAGGGAAGGGTTTGCGGACCAGAACTTTGACCTTTGTGAATGAATGGTGTCAGAGAGTGGAATAAGCCTCGTGCTGCTGTGAGCTAACAGGTGAAGGATTCACTGTGTGGCCACAATGGGAGGAGGGGGGCGACGGAAAGCCACTTAACTGTGAAGGAACAGCAACAAGACCAGTGTGATATACCAAGGTAATAAATGCTCTTTATGACTTCTTTAAATTTACATAGTACTCCAGCATAGTAATACCCTGTGAACTACAAAAAACCAAGTACATTTACAGTAGTATTATTGGTCACCAAAATGGAGAGGGAACAGAAACTTTACAGTTGTGAGAATGCACAGATATTCTCATTAAGGCAATATTGACCCAGATGACCGTGTAGTATCTGTCCCCTCAAACGCCCACAACTCTGGAATGCCCATTGTGACGAACCTGTGTCGGCACACAGTAGTTCCTAAATTCTTACACGTTCTTCGTTTTCTGATTCATCTGGTGAACTGGGAGTAGGAAGTTGGTCATAGACATGATGCCCTCCCTCCCTTGTCTGACCAAAACTTGAAGCAATCACATCCACTGCCAGGCCAGCTGTAGCCTTGGCTTCTTCCTCTGAAGCAGCCAACTGAGGATTGACTTCAACAAGATCCAGTGCTGACAGCAACCCTGAAAGAACCAAGTATGACCTTTGAACCTCATAAAATTCCCTCGCTAATACTTTCGATGAGGGTCATCCCACCTGGACAGAAGAAGCCAAGATTAAAAAGTCATTTTCTACTGTAAAATTATCCACTGTCAGGAAGCCCCTTACACCTCATCCTCTTGGGCATGAATTGATTAAAACACTGGTCGAGTAGGATTGAGAGAAACTCTTAATAAAATCAATAAGCTCTGCTTAGCTAACAAAAGGCATAGCTGTCAGGCTTTCTGGATAGAATAAGGAAAAGAGCTTGGGGCGGTGGGGCAAGGACTTTCCAACCTACTTGTTGGGAAAATGTGCCATTTCCAGTGTTAAGGAACCTTCCAGATGCCTGCCTGCATGTATTGTGAAGAGATATGCCACTTCTCACTAACCAGAGCTCTGTTCCCACTTTTGAACTCGGGCGCTATATCTATATCTCTTAGGGCACCACGTGCCCTGAAGTAGTTATAACTGTATATCTTACTCTCACCTCTGCAGGTCTGAGCTCTGAGGGCAGGTTCCACGTCTGATGTTTTTAGGTCTCCCATCAGACTGATCCAGGATCTTGTACTTGGTCAAGGGACGATTTAGCCAGACTTTGTTTAATTTGGACTCCAGTTACCTTCTATGAGGGTTTGAGAACTTGTGCCAAAGGGCTTGAGGTGGGAAGATTAAATAAACCGAAAGAACCTATCCAGACCTCCCCTCTACTGCCCACTTCCCCCAATCACCCTCCCACTTCTCTGGATAGTTAAATTTTTAGTTGGTTATTCTGGGTGAAGTTAATCTACCTCTTCAAGAGTTATCTAAACAAACTAGTATTCGAGAAAATAAGTGTCTGAAAATATTTAGAGTGGCCATGAAGCCTGGAAACGTGGGTGAATATACCTAATGGTTTATTGATATTTCATTATAGTACATGATATGCTCATTGCCATTACATCTGTTCGGTGTGCCTTCCCTTACTAGCAATGCACAGTTCAGTGCGTTGTGCAAAACTGCGACAAGCAGGCATGTTACTATAGCATTTCTACCAATTCTGCACATGCATCTGTGTCTGATTTTTGTTCCACTGACTAAACCTGGGCCTTTAGCATAGCCCAGAAGTAATCAAGAGGGTTTGAGCTATTAAAAAATATATATTACCCATGTTTCCAGATTATTGGCACCCTGTAAATTAGTTTAAGTAAACTGCTTTATGTATCTAGTTGACAGTGTCATGACAGACAGTCTTTGGGAATAGAGTTATGATTGCTGCAGGGGAGAGAGGGACAAGGTATGACCATTGCCCTGTATTAAGTGCTAGACATCACTTAACCCCTGGCTCTGGTGGTGTCCTGGGAACCAAAATGGAGGAGTGAACTTCCAGCTTCACAGGCCACTAAATCCGAGGACTGTTAACAACATCTAAGATTGTGGGTCTGAGAATGAGACTAACTTGCCACTGTCAGATCTGATTTTCTGTAGTACCTAAGAGTCTATAGGCTCCAGAGCCAGGGAGACAATTTATTTCTCAATTTCCATGTCTATCCTAACTAGTCAAGGCTTTCCTATAGCCCTAGACCTTTCAGTCTGGGGTGTCTTTTTATGCTATTTAGACCTCAGTTTCATGAGACGGTATTGAAGTATCATTTGGTAGTTGTTTAAATTTTTCAATTAAAGATCATTTAAAGTAGCCTTAAAACCAGAAGCTTTCTGACAAATGGAAACTGTTTGTAAGCAAGTATGTGTTTTGGGACAGTAACCCATTGGTAGCCACTCTTGATAACTAGCATTCATCTTACTAATCTTTCTGTCAGCCATTTATCTTCCAGTATCCCTACATTAAAGTTCCTATTAGACAAGTGCTAGTATAAGACTTATTCTGTATGAAAGGACCCAAGATATTATAGCTTTGAAATATCAACAAGAGAAGCTTTAATTCCACATTCCAAACTGGCGAACCAGCCCTTTAATGTCAGGGTAAGAATTATAGCTACTTGGCCTTGCCTTTTCATCTTACTCTGCCTTTAGACAATTCAGATGCAAAGAACTACATCAGTTTGGCAGGTTATTCTTAATATTTAATAAGTGTTTAAGTAGACATAAACAAGTTTTTATTAAATACTACCTTAGCGTATTTTGGTATGAGCCAGATCCAAACATGTATCTAAATGACTATCCCTTATTAGCCTGACCACTTAACTTTCAGCTATAAAAGTTTAAGCAAAAACAATGTCTACAATGACATGGAATAGTAGAAAAGATCCCCTTGGCAGGTAAGAAGATTCAGCACATTTACTTATGTAGTGAACAGGTTGATCACTACTTACCTGTGTCGTGTATTTCCTCAGTAATATACATGCCTTCTCGATAGGTCAGTCCGCCTACAACAGGGGTTCCTGTGGCTGGAGCCAGTGTAGGGTCAAATGCATCAATATCAAAACTCAGATGGATTGGCCTTTGTCTTCTTGAAAGGAGAAGGGTAAGAAGAGTCATTTGGTTGTACATGAACACTTCGCCTTCCTACAGTTGCAACACCCTGATTTTGTTGCTATTAATCCTGGTACTTTGTTAATACAGATTTTCAGGTTTCCTATTCTGGAAGTTGCTAAGTATTTGCATTTTAGCTTCCTATTTACCACTTCATAATTTTGCCATTTGTTCTGTGCCTCAGACAAACTAACTCAATTTATATTTCTGACTTACACTGAGCATTAGAGCCTCTTACATTAACAAATGTCAGTGGAGGTAACTCATCACTTCTATATGACCTTGGCCTCTGACATTCTAATTTAAGCTGGATTGATCTAGGTTACAGTTATTCTCTCAGGGTAACAGCAGCTGAACTTAACTCTGATTTTATGTCTGCAATCTTATCATCTCCCAATTCTAACTTCAGTTTAGCCCAAGTGTCCAATAGCTAACAAAGTAACATAAAACAGCTATATGCTAAATAACTAAATTTCTTAACAGTTTAAGAAATGGCATACCACTGCGTGGCAATTATTTACATTAATCATTCAAAAATAAAGGTTCAGCACTGGGAAAACGCTCTTAAAACCAGCCTCTGATTAGCATTCATCTGCCATCTTTCTGTACTACCAAGATTTACTTAATATAAAACTCTTCAGATGAAGCAATAGTGTGGCTGGTAAGAATGGGACAGTTGGAACAGACCTCTCATTTCAAAAGATAAGCATTAAAAATGGAGCTAAAGAGAAATTCATGAGAGAGAGAATCTGGGCAATGACTTCAAGGAAACCCCCTCCCAACCCCAAAGGAAGAATATAATCTCTGTTTCATATTCTCCCTTTCTGAATTGTTTGAATTTTTTTTTTTTTAAGATTTTTATTGGGGAATTGGGGGGATGGGAATAGCTCTGGGGAATTGGGGGAAGGGGAACAGACAAGTTGCTGTCGTTTTGTTCTTCAGTCTAGTTGTGGAGGATGTTGCTTCACTGGCCCAAGTTGGCACCATCATTGTGCTCTTCCTGGGCGAGGCAGATCAGTCATCGGCTTCTGGACGGCCGCTCACTGCGGCTGCTGGCCGCTCACGCTGGCTGCTGGCTACACACGGTAGCCCATGGCAACCCACTGCCACAGGGGCTGCAGCCTACGCCATCGCCGGCAACTCAACGGGCAGCCCAGCTCCAGGTTGAGCTGTTGTTCAGCATCTTAGCTGTAGAGGGCAGTGTCACTGGCCCTCATATGTGGGATCTGAACCGGGGCCCTCTGGCGTCCCAAGCCAGTTCTCAACCATCGCGCCACTCGGCCGGCCCTGTTTGAATTTTTTATATGTACATGTTTTGCTTTTATTTTAAAAGAAAAGCTACTATCCTCAAGAGACAAGATAAAGTGTGGTGCCCATTGGGAGCTGCCCTATTCACTTTGGGACCTATTAAGTAGATACTTACTTGCCAATCAGCAGATCAAATGTCTGTTCCATGACCTTCTGGATACCAAGTCGATCTATGTCCCTCATGGAAAAAAACTGGATCTCATAATTCTTTAAAATGAAGCTGTGATGAGATATAAAGGAAGGAGTCCTTAGTTTAAACATTTTAAATCAAATCATGTTTAGAGGGGATTTTCTCTTTATAGTGAGACCTGCAAGCTTAAGGCAAGGAACAACGTATCAAATGGAACATTAGTGACCAGAATAGGCCTAAAGCTTAACCCTAGGCATCAACTTACTGTTCAGGAGGGTCCACATCTCTTAGACCAATATACACGATACTTGGGGAAGAGATACAAGGTTTGATCCAGGAAAATCCCGGGAGCTGTGGTACCTACGAAGAGAGGAGTAAACAGGATTCATCAAGGACTCTTGGTCTCACCAAGATAATCACCGTGTGCTTCCCAGTGTTTGTAGTCTGCTTTCTCCTACCTACAGGGTCTGCCTAACGCAACACAAGACACACTTGACCTGGGAAAGAGAGCTGATATAAGTGGAAATGATTCAGAATACAGCTGAAGAACACCGTATAGCTTTCTCAAGAAGAATAAAAACTCTTCTCCTAAGGTGGTCCTGGTTTCTCATTAACTTACTTGAATGGCCGGAATACTGCTGATTAGCCCTTTTCCACCCCCTTTTCCACCTTACTGAATTATTTACAGATTGGTTCTTGAAACAACCCAGTTGCCATTTCAAATTGCTGACAGCCAAAACACAAATTGTGCCTAATGAATAACCTTTGTTACCCCTGGTTTAACTTGTTCCCTCACTGAGGGGAGGGATAAACAGATTCTAGTCTATGCCTGGACTCCCATGTCTTCTGAACAGCCTAGAAAAATATTACCTAGAGGTAATCATGGTTTTACTTACATTCTCGACCAGGGGTCAGCAAACTGCAGCTCACGAGCTGCAGGCTCTGAAGTAAAATTGAAAATGAAAATAAAACTATCATAGTTTTATTTATAAAAATTTTTAAAGGATATTATTCACATAATGGTGATTATGTAAAAATATATGGCTCTCAAATAATTTTTAAATTGTTGTGAGGGACAGGATTGGCTCTTCCAGGGGTCAGCAAACTTTTGAGCCAGAACGTACCCAAAGAGCCGCATGTGGCTCGCAAGCTGCAGTTTGCTGACCCCTGGTCTAGACCAGTGGGTCTGAGTGTAACCTGGGTCCTCAGGCTGGGGTCTATCAATTACTAGTTACCCAGTTCCACCCTCCTTTCTTACAAGATTATGAACCCCCTCAGAGCAGAGATCATGTCCTTGTCATCTTCCACTAGCATAGAACAGACTGCCTTGCCCATAATAACGTTTGATGAACAAATGAAGGATTGGTAAGCATTTCTACCATTGTCAACCCATCCTTCACAGAAATCTTAACTGAACTAGACCCTCAAAGCCCCAGGATTAACCCCTGTAAGCCATTCAGCTTCCTTTTCATTTCGGCCACTGACCTTATCCTGTAGCTCTCTGAGGAGAAATGAAACTGGCTGTCCATGTAGATTTCCAGATGAAGTGGTGAGGGGTGTATGGATGTCAGCATGGGCATCAACCCAGATCACACACAGGTCTGGGCAGTGCCGGGCATGGCCAATAATGGTACCAATTGCCAGGCTGCAAAGAACAAACACAGTTGACCTTGAACAACATGGGTTTGAACTGTGTGGGTCCACTTATATATGGGGTTTTTTCAATAAATACCTGTAATTGTTTTCAATCCATGGTTGGGAGTCCATGGATGCAGAGGGTCAGCTGTATGAATTGATCTACATACGCCATTTTAGATTGGGGCTTGAGTATCCATGGATTTTGGTATCCGCAGTGGGTCTTGGAACCAATCCCTTACAGATACCGAGACAACTTAAGTTTTTGATGAGTCTAATTATACTTGGATTTTTGACTGCACAGGGGGTTGTTGCCCTTAACCCCTGAGCTATTCAAGGGTCAACTGTACAATAATCTTCAAGGTCCTCTGCTTGGCAAACAGCACCAATATCTGCAACCAAGGCAGTTCATACTTTGCCCTCAGGGCAAAGTCAGGGCCCCAGCCTAAGGCTAGATTTGGCTAAGACAGAGCCCCCCAGCGCTGTAGTTCCCAAAAATTAACCTTGAGTGAGTTATACAGGGAGAAATGGAAGGCTAAAGTTTCAAACCTGACACTAGTTATCGTCTCTGTAGTTACGACATCATTACTGCTCCTAAGTCCCTATAATTTGATCAATTAGTCCTGGCCCAGAAAGGACCTTAAATATTTGTTCAAGAATAAAATCCAGTTAAAGGATGTGGTCTATATGTAACAACAAATATTGCTTAATACCTCTTAAGGGAAATGGGGGACAGTTAATTGTCACTTTCAAAGATTTAGTTATATTAACTCTTTAAGGATAAAAACATAGCTTTTAAAAGATAATGTGATACTTATAGTCTAAAACAAAGTTGTTGAAGACATTAACAGGACAACCCAATTAATGACCTCATGTAGATCACTGAATAAAAACTTTATTTGCATGTTATATATATTAGCATTGCATTCACATATCATTGTTTCTGTTTTGTGCCCTTCCTTGTCCTTGGTGCCTGCTCATCTTAGCCAACTGCTCTGTCTCAACTGTATACAGCTGACGAAATCGTGGATGGAAAGCCGCCCAGCTTCCCAGTAACCCAGGAATTTGATATAGATGGGAAATGCAACTTAAGCATCTTAGGAACTAACTATAGCCATCCTTCTCGGTCAGTATAGCATGAGACAGCATTTTAGGCTCTGTGCCCTACATAGGGCTTTTTGGAGTGATAGAGTGGTGTAGTGCTGAAAGCAGTGTGTTATGTCAGAATGCTGGGGTTTCCCCCCCCAGGGAAAACTTTGTGATCTAGGACAATTTATTCAATTTTAGACCTCAGTTTCCTTTTCTGTAAGAGGGATAATAATCTTGGCCTGTTTAAGTCAGAGATGGTTTGATGATTTAGGCAATAATGTATGCTGTACTATGTAAAAGGAGCAGAGTGACCTAAAAATGCCTCTTCCTTTAAAAAATGTTCAACAGCTGTTAAGGTTTTACACTTTTCCCTTCCTGTCTAGAATCTTCCAGATAGCTTAGATTTTAGCACTGAACAGGCAATGGGCACCAGAGATAGGGCTGCAATATAGATAGCTACAGACAAAAGGAAAACCAAGGACTGTGATAATCACATTGATAAGCAGTCCCCAAATAGTGAGATGAGAAGAAAGACAATATAAATGAACTCTGAGAACTAGCGCTGAGCAAACAGGCAGGAGACACACACACTTGTTGATTTAAATGAATCTCAGTAGAGAACCTGGGACTACTCTCTACTTTCTTATTCTACCTAAAATTTTATTCATAATCTACCTGCCTTTCCAGTTGTAACAAAGATTTAACTTCTGTTCAGTGATCTGAAAAGCTCTGTGAGCACCTTAGAGAAAGTTGCTAGATTGGATCTCAAAAGAAAAGTTAATTGCCTATAAAAGTCACATTGAATTTGAATCCTAGCTCTGCTACTTCCTAGCTTTAGACCTTGTAAGTTATTTAACCTTTGTCCTTCAGAGTTCTCAACAGTAAATTAAGTAAAACTGTATTTGCCTCATTATTATGAGGATTCACTGAGAATATATATAAAGTGCTCAAATACTCCTAGAACTTAAATGCCGTTTTTTTCTAAAAACCTTCTTTGCTTAGCTCAAATCATATTCCCCTGTGAAACCTGGCTACTCTAGCCCAGACTGATCTCTGAAATTCTGTAGAATTCAATTTTTTTTCATTCCATGTGTATTTATTTCATCGAGGCCTAATAAATCACAAGTTTCCCACAATCCCTAGTGCAGCTTGAGAACATATCACAACAGTGTTCAATAAAATAAAGTACATGCTGATTCACTAAGAGAGGAAGGATCTACTGTATGTCACCTAGGGTCATTTACTGTGGCGGTAGAGAATGTATTCACATGTCAAGTGGGGAATTTGGAATAAACCTATTAGCAGAAATGCTAAAACAACAACAACAAATTCAGCCTATGGATGGATCCTTCCCATTCTCCCAGATAGCCAAATGACAGTCATAAGACAGTTTCTCAAGACAGCTTTCCAAGAGGTAAGCATGAAACACCGCAGTATGTCTAAAAACTTCAGTCTGCCTCGACGTGTCCTACTACATGCCCTACAAAGGAAACATGTGCCTCCAGCAGCTCATGATCTTAGACATCAGAATGCTATTACGCACATTGCTGACCTTAAACAAAAAGTCAGCTAGATATTTCTCCAGCAAAATAGGTTTATTCAGGAACAACAGAATTGTACCTAGAACATGCAACCTTAGCCGGCCACATGCAAGTCCACTAAAACCGAGCAGAGGAAATTCCTTTACAGAGGAGAAGAGTTGGGAGGGCTGTTGCAGAGTTCCTCCTGCAGTGCTTGGAGATCCACTGACAGGGCATGAGCGCCTCCTCTTCTGGCCTCCCTACGTCATGTTAAATGAAGTTTCTGTGTATCTGTTTTCATAACATCATACCCTAAAAATTCTGAAGGGTATTTTTACACTTAAGTGAGGAAACTGAGACAAGCTAATTGATTAGCCCAAAGTACCACGCTATCCAGCCCCGCCACCACCCCCGGCTCCCAGCTTACCTGTGGTCTCCTCCCACTGTGACACAGCTGTAGCCATCTGACACAGCTCTACTAACTACCTCAGCCAGTTCCTGGTTGGCAAGACCCACTGAGCGAGGATTCACTATCAGGTTGTTGTAGAGATCATCTTTGGGGACTGGAGTGAAGCTCAAATCTCCGAAGTCTTTTAGACGGCAGCCTGGAAACATGGAGGATGACAAGGTTAATTGGAAATGTTATCCAACTCTTACTGGCCTGGGCCACAAATAATAACTTGTGACAAAGTATGACACATACTCATTTTATCACAGTAAAATCCAAAATGTCACATGACTGGCAGGATTATTTCAGTCCTCCCAGCAAGCCTGTGGGGTAGATCCTATTAGGAATGCCATTGTGCAGATAAAGAAGCTGGGTTTTTTAGAGCCGGCTGAGTGGCTCAGTTGGTTAAGAGCTCGCTCAAGAGTTTGAGCTCTGAGCAACAGCAGTTTGATGCCCGGCCCGAGCTGAGCTGCCGCTGAGCTGCCAACAGGTGGTAGGATGGCTCAGCTAAAAATGAAAAACTGGGTTTTGGAAAGTGAAGCACAGAAATGATAACTGACTGAGGGATCACAAAACTGGTAGCAATTAGACCTCAGTTATTCCAGAGTTATAGTATGGAAGTACAATATCAAGAGGAACCAACAGGATTTAAAGAAAGTTACCGCCTGGGAATACCGGGTGCTGTAGGCTTTAATAAAAATAAAATAAAATAAATAATAATAAAAAGAAAGTTAAATACTTCTAATTTAGGACAAAGATACTTATACAGAAGTTTTCATGTTATAAACTAGGACCCAAGGTCACACGGCTGCTAAATGCCAGAATCAGGATCCAAGTTCAGGCCATCAGCCCCCAATGTGTGTATTCTCGATGATGCAGTTTGTCTCCCCACGAATCATTCTTGATAGACACTCAGAGAACTAGTGAGTCCTTTCTGAAGAACTGACTAAATGGCGGACATGGAGCAGAAGCAGCCACGGACCTTCCGCAAGGTCACCTACCGCGGCGTGCACCTTGACTAGCTGCTGGTCAGCGGCGGTGGAAGCAGCACTTGCTGAAGCGCCTGCACAGCGCCAACCAGAAAGCGCCACCCATGGAGAAGTCAGAGAGGGTGAAGAGACACATGCGGGGATAGGGTCATCCTGCCTGAGATGATGGGCAGCATGATGGGCTCCTAGAACTGCAAGACCTTCACCCAGGTGGAAATCAAGCCCGAGATGATCAGCCACTACCCGGGCGAGTTCTCCATCGCCTACAAGCCCATGAAGCACTGCCAGCCTGGCATTGGGGCAACCCACTCCTTCCGCTTCTTCCCCCTCAGCCTGTACTGCCAATAAAGGCACAGACTTCTCTTTCAAAAACATTTTTTAAAAAAGGGCCGGCCGAGTGGCGCATTGGTTAAGAGCTGGCTTGGGACGCCAGAGGGCCCCGGTTCGGATCCCACATATGAGGGCCAGTGACACTGCCCTCTATACAGCTAAGATGCTGAACAACAGCTCAACTTGGAGCTGGGCTGCCATGAGTCGCCGGTGACAATGTAGGCTGCAGCCCCTGTGGCAGTTGGTTGCCATGGGCTACCGTGTGTAGCCAGCAGCCAGCGTGAGCAGCCAGCAGCTGCTGTGAGCGGCCGTCCAGAAGCCGGCGACTGATCTGCTTCGCCCAGAAGAGCACAATGATGGTGCCAACTTGGGCCAGTGAAGCAACGTCCTCCACAACTAGACTGAAGAACAAAACGACAGCAACTTGTCTGTTCCCCTTCCCCCAATTCCCCAGCGCTGTTCCCATCCCCCAATTCCCCAATAAAAATCTTTAAAATAAATAAATAAATAAAGAGAACTAGCGGCATATTCTGACAGTAAGCTGTAATACTTTCCCGCCTGGGTTTCACATATTCCACCAAATTATGACAGCAATCACTACACGTTAATTTTTATCTTCAGTGTAAGTACCAATTTTTACATCTTAACCATTTATATATCAGTAGGTTGGTTGGATGCCACATTTAGGGTAAGAACTACATAATCCAACTCGATCAGTTAGAGCCGTTACCATAGATTGTATCCTTAAGGCCCTGCTTCTCAACCGAGTCCAGGTATGCTGGGGGAGGGGGGGAGGGAATAGACATGTTAATATTCACAGAGATTTGTGTTAAAGATTTGGATTAAGTACAGTTTTGAGCTTTACCTCTTGAACCCAAACTTCTGAGAGAATTAGAAAATTTGAGAACCAATGGCCTAGAACACAAGTCCAACAGTGACCTAAACATAATGCCAACCAAGGGATCAACACTATAAAGGATATTGAGAGCAAAACAGAACACCTTATCCTGTTCTCAGTTAAAGGTAAATGCATCTGCAGCTAGAATTCTGTATGTATCTTTTGGTCACTGAATTAAAATAATACTCATAAAAGGCCCAGAATCAGAGATGATCTGGACAACTAAAGAAAAAGAAAAAGGGGAAGGTGTTGAAGGTAGAGGAACATGATAACAGACCAAGGACATTCGGAGCCAAGAGAAAAAAAATGACCAAATAAAACATCTACAAAAATCTTTTAAAAGAAAGAGGAATAAAAGCCATGAGTAAAGTCATTATGCACTTTATTAAATCTCAAAATATGGGAGGACACTTTAGATTTAAGAGGAATGAAGCTTTAACTAACTTTCAAGTCAATGTCAGGTCTTACCATTGTTGGCAACACAGGCTCGGGCCAGGCAGATTTTGAGTGGCAGTGCCTACACCAAGATGTTTCTACTTCCATATCCATGTTTACCTCAGCAACTCCTTAAATCGCATCAAGCATCTAGGTATACGACACCAGGGTATGTCTGGTGTTATATTAGGTGTATAATTAGAAAAGGTTTACAATCTCATTAAATACTATTAACTTTTGAAGACTACTTTTGCTCATTTAATCTTCACATGCCCAAAAAGATAAACATGGGAAATTAAAGTGATCAACACGGTGCGTAAGTGACAGAACCGGGGGAAGCCTCCAGTCCAATCATGCAATCTAGGA
The DNA here is from genome assembly GCF_001890085.2 of Hipposideros armiger. Classification (NCBI taxonomy): domain Eukaryota; kingdom Metazoa; phylum Chordata; class Mammalia; order Chiroptera; family Hipposideridae; genus Hipposideros; species Hipposideros armiger. Next base: position 2,367,793 of record NW_017731409.1, read on the forward strand.
TGTAGACTCCAATAAGTGTGACAGAAAACAGTACTCTGCTCACTGTTATTTACGTAGAAGAAAACTGCAGAAAGCCTAAAGGAACCTGAAGAGAATTTGGCAGTCTTACAGCAGGACTGAATTTCATTAAAGGATTTTGGTCATTAAATGTGTAACACTGTGAAGTGAATCACTAGATTAATGCACAGCCTGGATGGTGGGTTCTCCAACATTGTCCAACCCCATCTGCTCTGATTCCTTGCTCACCAAACAGCTCTCTGGTGATTCACTTAGTTTCCCAGTTGCCCTCCTACCAGCAAGAGCGCTTCCTGATAGTGGGTGCTGGAAGGGCTCTTGCTCACCATAATTCTGCATGGGCATTTGGGGTTACACATCATGGTCAGCATGAGTCTCCGGGTCTGAAAGCCTGCTAAGCTCTGCACACATCAAGACTTCTATTCCTGGATCCATAAAGCTGAGAACCAGACCCCCTGAAGGGACTAATATCTTGAGAGGCCCTGCCTGAGTGGCCCACCCCAGATGACTCCCAACTCTGCTCTTTAATTTCCACGATAAGTTCCAGGTAAAGACTAGGGACAATGAGTGCTACAGGAGTAAAAGGAAATTCAGTGAGAATTGGGGTAGTCAAGGTACAACTCCTACAACAAATAAACTTTGTACCAGCACTGTTTTTGCTACTTTTGTTTATTGGCAATAGAAATATTTTGTAAAGTTGATAAAGTGTAATGGGCCAGTGATGCTGCACCCTCTACAGCTAAGAACAACAGCTCCACCAAGAGCTGGGCTGCCGAGAGTCGCCGGTGATGGTGTAGGCTGCAGCCCCTGCTGCAGTGGGCGGCCGCTGCACTGTGAGTGGCTGGCAGCCAGCATGAGCTGCTGTGAGCCGCCATGAGCGGCCGTCCAACGGCCGGCGAGCAACTGCCTCACCCGGCAAAAGCGCAATGATCACAATACCAACATGGGCCAGTGAAGCAACATCCTCCACAACTAGACTGAAGAACCAAAGGACATCAACTTGTCTGTTTCCCTTCCTTGATTCCCCAATGTTGTTACTCTCCCCCAATTCCCCAATAAAATCTTTAAAAAAAAGAAAATATGTAATGGTGAAAGTCCCCTATCCCATTCTCTAAGCTTGCCTACTCTCTATCCTTGCAGACCTTGATGCATAAACATAATGCATAATAAATATTCTTTTAAATAAGGTTGTTAGAGTGGGGTAAACTGCTCTAACAAACCCTCCTCAAAACAGTGGCTCAAACACAGTAAATTGATTCTTGTTTATTTGACAGCCAGGGTGAATATTCTAGGTAAACAGGAGGCTTTCCTCATTGCAGTGATTCAGAGGCAAGGCTCCTTCTGACCTGTGCTCTGCCATACCTAGGGCTTTGCCAACTGTGTAGCTAAGGTTAGGGCTCCCCGGGTTCAAGCCAGCAGGAGAGGAAAAACACACTAAGACACACCGCTCCTTTTAAAGGCCTTGGCCTAAAAGTGTCACGTCACTCCTGCTCACATGGCACTGGCCAGCAAACGCAGGTCTAAGTTATGTCCAAAATATGATGAGAAGATGGATTTTGGCAGATAGCTGGCAACCTCTACTACGAGTACTTTTAAATTCTACTGCCATACCTTTAAGTGATTAAGAACTCAAATACTAAAGCCTATGTTGCTGATCCTATTGGTAATCCTAATTATTCCAGTTCAGTACAGAGCCGAATCAGTGTCTATATTATACTATACCATGCGGATACGGCCAATTAGGAGCTTTCTCCTCAAATGTCTACTGTTCCAATAGCATTGTAGCAGCACCCAAAGATCTAGTGGAATAGAGCCCAGCATTGGTTTCTAAAGAGTTAACAAGGGCCTGAGAGAAGAAATTGACATGCCATGTTTGGAAAACAGTTGAGCAGTTTAATAAAAGTGAAGTTTGCATATTGGAGCAATGCAATATGAGGTTGTAGAGAACATGAATTATAGCCCATAGGCCAGAGGTTTGAGGAGTGGGAGGCTGATGGGAGGTGGTTTTTTTTGTAAGAGCAAGGTGAACTGAATAATAATGAAGCTATTACTTTATCAGAGTGCTATGGCAAATTCTTCTGATTCAAAAGGCATAAGAAATGGTCTCACTAATTTTTAAAAAATCTTAGAGTAATAGTGGAAAGAGCAAATATTGTAATCTGGAAGGAATATGTATCTGCCTGTCATGCTTCAGGGAGCTGTCCCTTTCTTGAACTCTTTGTGCTTTAGGTTAACTCATCTGCAAATGTAGATCAAATGAAACATGATGTTTCATTGCTGCTCTTTCATCTAAGAAGGCAGTGAGGGACAGAATGAACCTGAAACTTCAAGGAAGCTCGCATGACAAACAGATTTGGAACCAACTTGAACGGGCTCTCATGTTTGACTTGCAGTGGGGAAAAAAAGCAAAGCTCTGTATATACTGACACAGCCTCACTGCTTCTCTCCTAGTGCGGATAATAAAAAATACACTGAAGATGTATGATCTTTTAGGCCCAGATGTTACCTTTGACCTTGATAAACATCTCCAGGCTCCATTGGAGTGGAACGAGAACACAAATGCATCAACAGAATGATGCAACCAGCTGGTTAGGGAAGAAATCAAAACAGACCTACCTGACCTTAGCAGTATCTGTAGGCAGCACTTCTATTTAGGGTCCTGATCACTAGTGAATCCCTGAAAGAAGCCAGTGACAGGAAAGAAAGAAAAGGTACAAAATTGTCTGCTTCCACACACCACACCATGCTAGATGCTGTAGAGATAGCTGCTAATCCTCACATCCTCTGCTAGTACCACATACTTCAGAGGAAGAAATGCAGCCAAGTTAAATAGCTCCAACTGTTTAGAACGAGCCTTAATCACCCTTTGGTTGGCAACTCACATAAGACGTTATGACTGAGCATGCATTTTTCGATAGCATAAAGGTACTCCATTTTCCCTACTGCTCTGACTTCCACTTATGGGTAGCTCCAGCTGCTCCCAAGGAAGACAAGAGAGATGGATTTCAAAATGGGCTGACACATGGGAGAGTCCACCAAGCCCCATATGGCCCATTGGCAGAATAACACTGGGGAAACGCTAGGAACACCTTAAAAGGTTTTTTTTAAATTGCATGGGAAGCATTATAAATAAGTGATAAAAAAAAACTTCTAGTGTATATTGTATGGATAAAAAATGGTTGTAAATTTACTGAATAGTCAGGGCTATAGGAAATCTAAGACGGCTGCTTGGTTCTTCCAGATTCCCTGGCAAACCCCATTTTTCGGTTTTTACATTCCTTGATACATCATAGTGCATTTAAGCTGGACTTAAATTAGATGAAGGAACTTATGAGCTGACATTATTGAAAGGAGACATCTTACACTAATTCCAAAGGTTTGATAAAGTCACTTTAAGAAAATGCCAAATAGGTAATTGCTTTCTTTCACAGAGAGCTCCCAGGATACAAAGGCTTTAGAAATCACTGACTGACACCTGGAAATTCTGTTTATTGGAAAGGACATCAAATAAAAGATACTCTGCAACCATGAGGGACCTTATCAGGCCCCAAACTATGAATGGACATCTACCTTATGTCTCTGATACTCACCTTCGCCTACAATGGGCACCAAAGACTCCTCAAGGATGAGAAACCACCGACATCAGAGGTAGACAACTGTCCCAAGACTCGACAAGACATGTATTCCTACAGATTGATGTTGAACTCAGAAACCAACTGTTTGATTGTCTTTACCTTCTGTTAATGATAGTCATAATAATAGTTATGCTTATTCTTTGGGTTTTCCTATATATTCCAACTGTTAATCACTTAAGATGTATAAGATAGTTTTTAATACACTTTATGGCTTATGTAGATGTTATACTAGATGCAAAATACAGAAAAATGAGAAAGATGGCAAAATGAGGATCATGATAGTTCACAGGATAGAAATTATCTAGTGTTTTTGCAATGAAAGCCATAAAACCTGACTGCCTTCCATTTACCTGCCATTCCCTTTTGGGAAAATTTGGCCTTAACTCACATCCCATGGTTATGGTATTGGCCCATCCCCAGTAGTCCACTGTTTCAACAAGTCAGCATCTATATTCACACCTCATAGGAATGAGCCTTCCTAATGAGACCACACTATCCAACCAAAGGGTTGGTCATTGATGCATCCTTCAGATTGACTTATGACTAAAAGGGGGAATTGTAGATTTAAAAAAGGGGGTCTGTAATAAATCTGACCGAAAGTTACCTCACAGGGTGATGTGATCATGAAGTCTTAACTGAGCAGGTCATGAAGGGTAGTCAGTCATATCCCAGGCCTCTAAGAGGCTTATCTCTGCTTTAAGCAATCTCTGTCTTGTTCTTGTGCATCTAGGTTTACACACTTTTGAAATGCCAGAGTCATCCTCTTTTCCAGGCCTCTTTTCCACCCCCAGGAGAGCACATAATCTGATCCCTGCCTTGCTTTCTCCCATCTTCATGTAATCTTCTAAGTGTCTAAAAGAAACTGTATAACTCATTCTCTAGAGCATTGAGTTCTTGCTTTATGGCAGTTGTCTCGGTGTGGCTCAAAAAAAAAAAAAACTATGACAAAAATATCTCCACAGGTTTGGACTTTTCTTATGTTGACAGCTTGTTAAATCTTGGAATACCAACTCTCTGACAGCCCTAACCACAATGCCACACCCTGCTGTGACTCAATTCTTGGGTCACACAGGAAGGTGTTATTTCTCTTCCTATTCAGTGGTTCTGGCCTTTAGCGGTAAGTTGGGGAGCCAGAAAGATTCCGTCTTCTCTTCATATCTAAGCATTACCACACCTATAATATTAACATGCACTCACTTCCAAGAGTTTGGTCATTAATAGAAAGGAACAAGTAAATTTATTCAAGGATTATTTAAACCAACCACACTAATCCCATAGGTTCTGGGCCTCTAAACTGTGCTATTTTGGATATTGAAGGAATAATGCAACATCTTTCTAAAGTAACTAGAGATCAGCCTTACTTGAAGCAGTCATCATTAGTTACTCAGGTGCTTGTTCAAAACCAAGTATGTTTCAAAGGTAGGGGGGGCAATAACTGGCCATTATCACCTACTAACATTTAGCTTGAATAAATTCATCAACTGCTAGCCAAACACTTTGTAAAAGTTAATATGATATAGGCATTATTCTTTGCATCACACATTCTTAAAAATCTGGGAAACCAGATGGCTTCTGAAGTGCAAATCATTTTAAGATAAAGGAAATCGCAATCTGGGAAATACCATGGGTCACAATGTGAATGAAGTGTGGACAAAAAGGGGAATCTAATAAATCTAACAAGTCCAGTGACTGACAGTAACCTCACAGGGTGATCTGATCATAAATTCCTAACTGGGTAGTTACACTCCAGGGACATAACTTTTAGTAAAAGCCTTATCTTTGCCCTAAGCAAGCCCTGTCCATTGTTTCTCTCTATCTATTGGGTTGTTGGAAAAATCATGCCGTATTTTTTCTATGTTTTTTATTGCATTTATGTGTCATGACTTTTCCGACACCTTTGTTAACAAAGTAATCCTCTTTTTCAGACCCCTCAGAGGTATGGCCACCCTCAAGAGAGCACATAATCTTATCCTGTAATCCAACCCCTGCCTTTCATTCTCCCAACTTCTGTAATTTTCCTTACATTCCCTCCTTAATTCCATATATATAAAAAAAACTGCAAAACTGTCATCCTCTGGAGCATTTTCTTGGCCTGTTGAGATCTTGCCTCCAGGCAAATCCTCTGTCTCTGGGGGGGTTCTGAACAGCTATTCCAGAGATGTGCCTCAGGGATATGCAGATTGTTTTGTGTTAAAGGCAACTATAGCTACACTGGAGAGCAAGTTTTGTCCCTCCCTTAAATACCTAGAAGAATTTAAATTAGGGACCTTGCCCATAATAAGAGATTATCAGAGATAACTTCTTTTGACCTATCTATAGGGAAGGACAAACTTCTATTTAAACTTCTGCTCTTATCATCCTGGAATGACCAGTTGAAGTCCCCAAGGCACCTTACCTCATCCCTAGCTCAAAATGTCTTTTATGTTCCTTTTTCCTCGGTCTTTGAGCCTCTTATATATTGTGATCTCTCTCATTTATGTGGGTTTCCATACATATGTATACAATTAAATGTGGCTATTTTCTTTCTTGCTAATCTGTCTCATGTCTATTTGATTATTAGACAAGCTGAAATAACCTTGAGGGTATAGGAAAGTTTCTTCCTCCCCCACAGCTCAAATAAACGCTTATAAAAATGTTCTGTATGTTTGGATGTGCTTGTGTCAACAGAAGTTACAGGAGAAACTTAAGATGTATTGGGGAGAAAAATTTCCTCTACCCTTAAAAATTATTTTGGTCTAATAATCAAATTGACGTGAGACAGATTAACAGGAGAAAAACCAAGTATTAATAACATGTATACTTCCTGTATACAACAGGAGAGATCCAGAAACACTTGAGTCCTGCGAAAATGGCGGAAGCCATCACCTGAAACACCACCTTCAGCTAAAGACAAAAGATGTTGGGGGTGGAGAGTCAGTTATGGGAGGTTACCAGAAAAAGCACAGTAAACACGGGTTAAGATTGCTATGAAGATTTACATCCCTATTTCTACACTGATAATGAAGGCAGGCCTGGTGAGAGAAATACCCTTACAAATGGAGATTTCCTTTACAAATGTAAATGTCCTTGAACAAAAGGTAACTTCTACTAGGCTTTGCCCATGCCTGCCATTGCTTTAAATTAACCAGCCTAAAATAATCAATATCCCAAAGAGGCATTTGTTTGTTTGTTTGATGACAAATTCTGCTCCCCTTCAGATGCTTTGTCCCCTTTCTTCCTTCAATAAAAGCTGACTGTGTGCCTGGCACTCTGCTAAGTCCTAGGGATATGGAGATAAAATATGGCTGCAGACTTCAAGGAGCTCAGAGCCTGGTGAGAAGACAGGAAGGGAAAGCACAATCCAGTCCTAACTGCTGGGAAGCAGCTGTTATGCTGCAGGGAATGGTGGGAGCAGGGGAAGGCACTGACTCAGGCCCAGGAAGAGACAGGAGGACTTCTCAGAAGAGGCAATATCTGAATCTTGAAGGTTTTAGCCAGGAATCAAAGGGGAAATGGGAAAGGCTGACCAGGCAGAAGAGGCACATAATATCTTCAGTCCTAAGAGAACAATTCATAATCCTCCTGGCCCAGGATCCATTCAGGAGGACTCTAGAGACATGAGTCAGGAAGAGGGAGCAGGGCACAGATCCTAAAAGCACTAGGGAGCTGCTAAGATTTTCAAGTCAGGAGGTGGCAAATCAAATCTTCACTGTAGATCTACTGCCCTGGTGTCCTTTGGAAAACAGACTGACTTGGAGAAGAGCAGCCCCACAGTGGGACCATGGGACAGAACTGAGATTCCACCAATATTTAGAGGGGATGTAGAGAGAGAAGGTGTCTGCCCTCCAGCTTTCTGGCTCTGTCGTCAGATGAGAAAGACACACGGGAAGGGAATGGAGATCTTAAGTTCAGTTTTGGACATACTGGTATTGCAGTGTTAGAGACTATCCTGTTGAAAATACATGGAAACAAGTTAATGGATCAATTATAGGCAATATGTAATGGCTGATAACATCACTTCTGATGGAAGCGTATACCGCTATCTATGAAGCAGAATTGCCAGGAAAAAAAAAATTGAACGTAAATCTGACCAAAGGTCTATATTCAATTACCAATTTGCAGGAAATACAGAGGATAAAAGAACATGTCATGACATGTGGATGCGACCTGCAAAACCCAAACAGAGATTCTGCAGACAAATGACATAGTTTTTTCTACAAGTAAACTACAAGGAAAAACTAAACAACAGAAGGAGGGACCTATAAAGGACTTAAGAGATATCGATCAATATAGACCTTATTTGGATCCCAGCTCAAACTGTAAAAAATAAACATAAAAAGTGTTAAGTCAATGGGACAGTGTGAACATTATTAACTGGTGTAAGGGCAGGTAAAAATTGAAAATAGACTTACATGTCCTTATTGAAAATATGGGAATAGACTTCTCCCCTCCCTTTTGTTTCAGAATTTCTTTCTCTGTCCTTTTCAAATGTAAACCTCTATAATGACTAAATAAAACTCTTGCCAGTCTCTTACCCCAGGAATGTTTCCTCAGGCAGGGACCTGGGAAACCATCCTTTCGAAATGCAGGCATCTAGGGTGCTGACCTCCCAGTTCCTGTGGAGGAGGAGGAGACACTTCTGTGGGCACAGGTGGTGGGCATCTTGCTCCAATTTGCAAAACTACCTCCTGTGTTAAGAAGCCTGTTTCCCCTCCAGATCAAGCCAATCAACTACCACAGGCTGCCACTCCAGTTTTCCATGATAAAGTTAGGATGGGCTATGTGATGTGACAAAAGTTACTATCAGGTCCTCTTACTGGAGGACTAGTTATTTATCTTGACAGTGTAATGTATGGGTTGCACCTTCTTGGCTACATAAAAGGGTGAGATTTCTTTATCTTTGCAATCTCTTAGCAGTTTGCTTGATTTAATGCTTATTCAATAATAAACTTATTTAACTTTGTGGAGAGGTTTTCTCAGTTGGGAGTTTTTTTAAAAAAAAATACTGGGTATTTGATACTAGGTGTTTTTAGGTGTGAGAACAGCTTGGGTGCTGCTGGGAACTTCAGGCCTGTCAGTTGATTACAGCCATTTGTGCGGAAGGAGTTGGTCCCCTGAAGGGGGCAATCCCTCCTTCAGTGCCCTTTTATTTTGTACAGAGGGCATGGCTGCTGTGGAGGATTAGGACACTCCTTACTCCAGTGGTCTGGGCTTCTATATCCTGTTGTGTGTCTTCTGGGCTTTCCAGGGTGCCCTGAGGTGGCATTGGCCCGCAGCAAAAAGTCTGGCCTGTCTGGCCTCATCTCCAGTCTCGCTGATCCTTTCTTTGCATGTCTTCCCTGTCTCCCTGGCCTTCTCTAGGATCTGTGCCTTTTCATTAAGAAAAAAAAAAAAAATGGGTCAGAATTACATAATATTCTGCCAGGTTAGGGAAAAGATTAGGCCAAGCTTAATGAATTTACCCTAAACTTATCTAGGTTTTTGTCAAAAACAGTTAAATCATTCTTTGCACTGGCTGATATCTGACATGAGAAGGGCACATGAACAGAAGCTTACATAATTATTAGCAAAACTTAGTTCTTACTATTGTGAAGATTGTTTTCTTCAATAACCAAGGACCTTATTAGGACAATATAAAACATAGAAATTATTCTGATGACACATATAATATAATCTTTGCTTTTTAGGCAGAAACTTGTATAATATTAATAGCAGACCAATAGTCTAAGAAATTTGTCCTACTTAGCAGAGAGGAAAAAAAAACTCAATTCTTACTAACTTACTTTTTATATTCAAATTTACTTAATCATATTTAGCTTAACTATACATAAAACTCTCTCAAACTTTTCACAAACCTTTTACAACTTTCTCAGCCCTTCTTAGTTTGTCTTATCTCACTCATTCAGAAATAACCATCTTTAGTACAAACCACTTTGTTTCAGAGTTCCTTCAAAAATCTATTTCCATATCTTATACCTTTCTTGAAAACATACATCATTTCCTTTCATATTAGAATCTATAACCTTCAGAACCTCAATTTTTACTGACAACCAAGAGCAAGCAATTAGCATTCCCACTGGCAAAGCCAGAAATATATTTTGCAACTTCAAAAGGATAGGGTTTTGTAATAAAATACAAGATATATTTATTAACAGATCTTAATTTATCTTTTAACGTTCCTGTGACAAGACAGAAATAGATGAACTCAGACCTATCTAATAATTAATATTTCAGCATTTCATTATATTGAAATACCTAGATATTCAATCATTTTTATCATTTAACATAAGTTAGCAAAACTAAAATCTTAAGTTACTAACAGATGCTTGGAAATCACATCCAAGCATCCACAATATATGATTACTGAACAGTTTCATCTAAAACCTTATTTTAGTTACTTCTTATTAGTTCTTAACTCTGTGAGATTTTAAAGTTAATTATCCAAGCTATATTCTTGATAAATTTTATAACAGATAACATGAATTTATTTTTAAAATGAGCTTATTCAGAATGCCGGCACTCTGGGAGGATGGCCGACTCCAGTCCAAAGTCTATCTCCCTTACAATGAATCCCCCTGTGGATGGTCCCTGCAGGACTTAGAACAGGACCAATGGAGTAAGGGGGAAGGGTTGCAGGAGACATGGAAAGGGATGGAGCCCAGGGATAAGATGGGGGGATAAGGAGGAAGAGGAAGAGGAAGGAGTGGGTGCTGAAGCTTGGGGAAGCGGAAAGTCCAGAGGCTGACTCGGCCATGGAGGAACACGGGATAAGCGAGGATCATCAAGGAGGTCGGGGAGGTAGACGGAAGAAATTTAGCCAAGCACATGTGGCATTGTTTCTGGAGGTCTGGGTCTTGATTTAGGGCCATTAAGGCGTGGACATAGGGGGCCTCAGACCATTTTTGTAGCCACCAGCAGAAGAGGCCTCATTGCATGATGTTAAAGTTAGGAGTTCTGTTGGCAGGCCAGACCTCCTGATCATCTAGCTTATGTTGTGGCCAGGCAACATTACAAAAGAAAACTATTAGAGAGGACAGGTCAAATATTGTTCAATTTTTAAGAAGACAGCAGAGAGGAGAGTCTTGAAGAATAGAGGGAATGCCTCCCACAACTGTGGGGCCACTGGTTCATGATAGCTGGGTGGGAGATGGAGAAGCGTTGTCCCCTGAGTCTCCAGCGGGTTCCTCCAACTCCGAGTTATGGACTTAACCGGCGCTTTACCGCGTACTTGAGAGGGAGCGAACGAAAGAAACTGGCTGACCGTTAGTTACTAGGGCGTCCCCTGCACTACTAAGGTCATGCATGGGTCGTGGACCTGGCCCATGGAATCCCTAGCGCCCCAAGGACATCCCCAGGCAAATCCACTTATGACTGACGCCCCAGAGAGTCACTGGAGGTGCTCCCCAGGAAGATCGGATAAAAGGCGAAGTTGAGGAGCTAGGGAGCAAGAGAGTAAAGGGGAGCCTCACGCCATTCAGCCTTGGGAGTCCCCTTTGGATAATAGGTTGGTCTTTCGGTTCCACTGGCAAGTAGCCCCAGCCAGAAGCTGTCAGTTTGCACCTAACCTGTGGGGGATCCGTGAGAGACTCATGCAAGGGAGAGGAAGGGGACCGACTCACATGTGTGGATTCTCCCTAGATGAGCTGCCACTGCCAACTGCACTAACACTGGAGATTAGGTCTCAGAATGGAGAGAGATGCTGGGTAAGAGCACCGGTGGGGACAGGAGTGAGCTGGTCCCCATATAGGTCACCATATGTTGTGGCTGCTAGCTCACGGGTCGTGAAAGAATTCACAAGTCATGTAGAAATACAGAAGGAAGATTTATTAAAGTAAGAGAAGGGTTGGCTGGGCAGAGTCTGCTGGAAACTACTGTGTCAAGTCTTTGTTTTGTCTCAAGTTCTATATTTTCTAAGCAGGATGTAAATTGCTTGGGCCTTAGTGGCATTTTCTATTGAGGTCGGCTTTGCAACCTTTGCATATGTTATGTAGATTTAAGTTGGAGCCAGGTGTGGATCCCATACAGATGCAAAACCACTCCCAAGTCACAGAGCATGCATGGCCAAAGTATACAGAACCACTGAAACTGCATAGTAAATGTACCAAGTTTGGCGGGAGGGGAGGAAGGCAAAGAAAATAAAGCTTTCAAAAAGTCCCAAGCTAAATTACACTTGTTAAATCGAATTATACCAGATTCAATTCTCAAAATAGAAGATTTAATGCCACCATTATAATCCCATCTCATCAATAATGGTATTGTGGATAAGTTTCAAAGAATTCTTGTATTTTGAAGATATATATTGAAATATTTGCAGATGAAACAATATAATGTCTGTGATTTGCTTCAAACGGTATGGAGGTAGGGTGAAAAACATTGCCATGTACTGATGACTGATGTTGGGTGACAGATATATTAAATTCATTATGTCACCATCTCTATTATTGTTACTTCAATAAAAATTGAAGTATTGAACATTTCCATAATAAAAAGAGAGGATACATGGAAGCCAACTAGTATAAAGGTTTGGAGCTGGGAGGGAAAATAAGTATTGAAGATAAAGCTTTGTAGGCATCAGCACACAGGTGATAGGAAACCCATGGAAATGGACAAATTGCCAGTCCAGATGTATAAAGGAAGAGGATCAAGGACAGAACACTGAGGAACACCAACACATAAGGTGTAGGAAGATCTAGCAAAGAAACCTGGACAGTTAAAACCAGAAGAGAGTGTTTCAGTTTCAATAAGGAAGGAATGGTTATTGTGTCAAATATGGTGAATGTTGCAGTATCCACTGTATTAGAAAGTAGGAGATTGGAGACCTCAGCAAAACCAGTTTCACTGCAATGATGACCCAGGGTACCAGATTATAGCAAGTTCAAGTGTGAAAGGGCATTGGGGAAGCCAGTTTGTTGGCTCTGAAGAGAAAGAAAATAACTGGACAACAGCTAGAAGGCTACATAAGGCCAAAGGGGTGGCAAGTAGGTAAGATCTGCACATTATCAAATGAACAGGTTAGTAAAGAGAAGTTGAGAAACAAGGGGAGAGAAGAGATAACTGGTGGAACAAGGACCCTCAGGAAGATGGTGTAGTTTAGTGTTACTAGTCCAATGTCTATCTTCTCTTCTGCAGAGACAGAATTTTTCACTGGGAATATAACTTCATAGAATAGAGACTAAATTCACCATCTTCCCTTGTAAAATGGGTGTGGCCATGTGACCCGCTGGGGCCAAAAGGATAAGAAGTATTCTGCAGTAACTTCTTGGGAACTTTCCTTAAGGGAAATCACAAGTTCTCCCTTTGCTTGCTTCTTTGTTCATTCTTCCATTCTGCTGCCAGAAGTGAGGCCACAACCATCTTGGACCATTAGATACAGGCCTTGGTGGTAACGTGGCATGGTAAGAATATGGTCTGAACTTCAATTAACAGGGCCACCAAACTAGCTCTGGACTTCTCGCTAAACTGTTTGCTGGAAAATGAAATGAACTATTTTTCTTAAACTTCTGTTATTTGGGGCTCTTATCGTGTGCAATTGTGATATACAGGGAGGACTGGATCTCTCATGCTCTGAGCAGGGGATAAAAGAATCCTTGTTGATACAACTGACTAGGAGATGATGGGGAGGACTGTAAATGAAGAGAGTCCATACCTGAGTTTGAAAAATAGGGCCTGGAGGATTATGGGTACAGATTTGAAATAGTTATCATGGTAAATGTGAGAGGAAATACACAGAACACAGGATTTTCAGAAGTTGGAGACCATATATTTAATAGTGAGACTCTGTTTCTTCAACCATGGTAAGAGCTGAGAAGCAGTTGACTGCACCAATTCAGGGGTCAGGTTGTATATGGCAAGAAATGAAGTTCTTAACTACTTCTACTGCTGACTGTATGACCTTGGGAAAGTTCAAGGTCTTCAGGCCACACTTAATTTTATTTCCATTATCAGCTTTTATTTACAGATCAAAGTAATATACTTATGAACAAGCTGAAAAGGATTTTTCAAGCATACAACATTATGTCCCTAAGAAAAGAAGCTACAACCTCAAGTGATCTTCCTTGTTCTTCATTCATATTCTATTCTAATTTACTTTTAAATGTTTCTTTTAAATTATAGTAAAATACACATAAAAATAACCATCTGAAACTATTTTTAAGTGGTATTAAGCACATTCATCACATTGTCTATGACCATCACCACCATCCATCTCCATCCATCTTTTCATCTTGCAAAACTGAAATTTTGTGCCCATTAAATCTCTCTATTCCCCCTTTAATCCCTGGAAACCACCATTCTACTTTCTGTCTGACTTTAACTACTCTAGGTAGTTCATAAGTGGAATCACACAACATGTATTTGTGTATTTCAGACTGGCTTATTTCATTTAGCATAATGTTTTCAAGATTCACCCATGTTATAGTAGATATGAGAATTTCCTTCCTTTTTAAGGCTGACTAATATTCCATTGTATGTATGTACTATATTTTGCTTATCCATTCATCCATCAATGGATACTTGGGTTGCATCTATCTTTTGGTTATTGCAGATAATGCTGTTATAAACATAGGTGTACTGGGCTGGCTGAGTGGTGCGTTAAGAGCTAGCTTGGGACGCCAGCTCTGAGCAGCAGGGCCCCGGTTTGGATCCCACATGAGGGCCAGTGGTGCTGCACTCTCGACAGCTAAGATGGTGAACAACAGCTCGACCTGGAGCTGGGCTGCCATGAGTCACCGGTGATGGCGTAGGCTGCAGCCCCTGCTGCAGTGGGCTGCCGTGAGCTACCGTGAGTGGCCAGCAGCGGGCGTGAGCTGCCGTGAGCCACCGTGACAGGCCGTCCAATGGCCAGCAAGCAACTGCCTCACCCGAGAAGAGTGCAATGGTAATACCAACATGGGCCAGTGAAGCGATGTCCTCCACAACTAGACTGAAGAACAAAAGGACAGCAACTTATCTGTTCCCCTTCCCTGATTCCCCAACGGTGTTACCCTCCCCCAACTCCCCAATAAAACATTAGGGGGGAAAAAAAGAATAAAATGGTCAGTTGTACAATAGAGACATCCAATAAAATAAAGGCTGACAAATCAGTGAGCTTGCTCAAGATGGTTTCAGTGAAATGGTATCATGGGAACCAGGCTGAAGCATCACCAGCACACAGCTAAACTCGGGATTGCTAACATTGTCTACCAACCACTGAAAGCAAGTACAGATCCCTGAACTCACATATCCATCTGTTCCAGATAAACAGCTCTCACCTGCTCAGGTCCTCATGTTGAAACAATTCTCTCAGGCCCTCTATCAGTTCTTGCTGAAGCAGACCAGATTCTTGGGTCTCAAGCAAAGAGATGCGTGTTCCGATGGAGCACCAATAGAACAGAAAGAATAAATGTCCCAAATTGGGACAAATAAATGGGAATAAATGTCCCCCAAAGGGTCAGAATAGCTCCCAAATGGTTTCCAGAACTCTAGTACTCTTGGCCTGGTCACAGTGGCACATTAATTTAGACAGTTGTGCCAGAGGCTGTCACCTCTTTTCAGTACCACAGCGGAGTCAAATTACCATAATGACAATGAGAGCTCAAACTGTTCGTCTCAGTTTACTATCTTTCCCCACAGAACACTCATTCTACTTCTGAACAAGAAAGGGAAAATTACCATGGCTATCAGAGCTAACCAGAAGCAGGAGCAGAGGTACTACATCTGAGTCTTGCCAGAGCAACTGCCTCTTTATTTCTCTCAGGTCCTCTTCATATATGAAAATTAAGTGGTTACTTGAGAGAGGAACCACTGAGTGTCCTTACTAAGCCCAGACACCAGGTCAAAAACATTCATTCAAGAAAACAGCAAGTTTAACTGATGCCATGGCAACATGGCCAGCCTGTGACATTAGAGCAGAAGGCAAAGGAACGAAGAGATTTGTGAAAGTTACCTTTCTGTAGGTCTTCTCTCTCTTGAAATTTGACCCATGCTGCTTATTTGAAAGTGTTCAAAAAAACTTAAGTTATTTTGGTACTATTTCAGAATAGAGCAATTGAAACTTCTCTGCATACTTTTCTCTAACATGTCCCTGGAGATTAGCCCAACACCTACTAGAAATCTGCTGAGTGCCACAATCTTATTAATATACAATGAGATTCTATTTTAGACTGCTGGTGATATTGGGCAACCAATCAGCTACAGGGTAAGGACATAAATTATAAAATAAAAAATATTTTTTAAAAATGAAAAGGAAGACCAAATAAACTGAAGCTTCACCATCACTTTAGGTTGAAAGTTTACAAAGGAAGTATGAGAAAGTAGAGGATTTAAGGGAGAATGGCTGCCCAAGGTTGGAGTGGAAAAATACCATGAGCTGTGACAGGAAAGGAGGTCTACAAAAGCATGAATAAGAGAGGCCGCTACAAATGTGCCCCTCCCCCTCATTTAGCAGCCTCAGCTGAATATTATGTCTCCTGTGTTAAGAGGCAGAAACTGATTCTTGTCAGGAGTCTCTTAAGGCAGAAACCAGCAATGAGCAGGCAATTCGAGTCAGGCCCAGTTCATCAGATGGGCTTCAGAAGTTTATCCAGTATTTAAAAACGGTGATTACGAGAGATTGTTGTCTTCAGTGTAAAATAATGCTTTTAAAAAGGCAGAAGGTTTACAGCTGATTTAAAGGGACAGTATCTTCATTTTTAAGTGGAAATAAAAACCTCCCTTTAGGTTACTTGTGACACATTAGACTAAATCTTAATTTATCTTTCATCTTTTGTTGGTAAATTACAGAGTAATTAAAATGGTTAAGAAAGAGGCCATATTGAAGAAGGAACTGCAATTATTTATAAGAAGAGTTTTGAACATTCAATCCAAGACACCATATCCATATGTAGCCAGAGGCATATGGAAGACACTCAACTCAAGGTGATTTCGGTGACTTCATTATTCCTGTGTTTTGGAAGATGATCCACCTCTGGAATGGACTCAATGATCAGGAGAGGCAGTTTCAAAGCAAGAATGAGGAAGAGATTTGTAGCTCACCTAGATTCTGTATTACTATCCCCAGGATCTACAACTCCCTGCTTTTCATGCCTTTTGCACTTATCGCTTCAGAAAAGATATGTGAATGGTCCTAATATGAATAGAGGAAATGGCCTTGAAAATCAACTCGAAACATCTGGGTTAGACATAAGGAAGAATCTTCTTACCATAAAGATAATGGAATTTGTTGCCCTATTACTAAAAGAAGGGGGCTTCATTACTATATAAATGGTATTTATATCTGGGTCAGATTTAATTCTGGTTCTATAAGTTTAGATTACTATCCTAATCACAAGACTGCAACTTTACTTCTGATTACCCTGGGTGTTTGTGAAAATGCACTTGTCTAGGTCCAACCTCAGCACCAATAAACCAGATTCTTCCATGGAGCCTAGGAATCTCTGTACTTTTAACAAGTAAACTAAGTGATTTTCTAATTGGGAAAGTTTGAAAAACACTAACCTAAGGCTCTGCTTACAGTCATATAAAGCTATTAATCCTAGGGAAGAAATGAATGATTTGAAGAGAGGAAACTGAGTGACCGATGAGTCATAAGCACCTCGTGATTGAGTTAGGAAAGCTGGAATTTCAGGGGTAAGGGTTGACTGTGCAGTTAAGAGCTGGAGCTCACACTCTTAGCACCCTTGTAGTTATTAACAGCTTGTTCCAGGCTCTGGCTCATTCCACCTCCTTGCCTTCCGCACATTCTCTTTATTGCAACCAGTCTTTGCCTGAAGACGCTGATAGATGTTAACCTGAAGATGGAATCCAAGGGAGGAGAGACACTTCCCAAGTCTGTGCACAGCTGACACTGCAGTCCCTGGATATGAGAGAAGACTCTGAACTGGTCTGTTACCAGCCTGCACAGACATCGCAGATCCAGCCACTTACCCAAATTGGAGAGCCTTTTCAGTAATCCAGCTTCTCTTACAGCAGCAGGACCACATTCCACTCCTTTTCTTTTCTGTCACATAAATGACCCAGTGAGATGTGAAGGAAGATGATTGAAAATGAGATCACTATAGTTCACACAAATACAGAAATCTGCTATACTATACAGCAGTCCCTTATCTGCAAATGATACATTCCAAGACCCCAGTGGATGCCTGAAATTGCAAATAGTACCAGAGCCTACACATACCTAGGATAAAGTTTAATTTATAAATTAGGCACGGTAAGACATTAACAACTAATAATAAAATGGAACAATTATAACAATAAAATAAGGGTTAGCTGAACTTAAGCACTTCAGTATCTCAACAGTAGAGCTGATAACCAAGCCGGTTAAGCGACTAAAGGGTGGGTTGTGCATACAGAGTGTATACTGGACCTCGCTGGTAGAGAAGCCCGGGATCTGGCCCCTGCCGGCCACACGCACCCAACCATCAGCTCTCACCTGGCTCAATCACTGGACAAAGGGATGATTCCTGTTCTGCCAGGACTGAGAGCTGCTCGAGATTTAATCACACTACTCTGAACGGCATGCAATTTAAAACTTATGAATTGTTTATTTCTGGAATTTTCCGTTTAATATTTTCAGACCACAGTTGACCATGGGTAACTGAAATCTCGGAAAGCAAAACCGAGGCAGGACTACTCTACTTAGTTCCCAGATCTCTCTGAAAATCTGTGATATTATCGTTTTCACCTAAGTTCTGGTTATTTCAAACCCTTGCAGGGAAGGAGGGGAAAACAACAATCACTGGAATCAAATCAACCTTCCAAGCCCCTTGAGGGAAGGGCAAACGGAGGCCAAGGCAGGCGAGGCTGAACCAGGTGCGATCTGATGGCTGGGTGTGTGTAGCTGGCAGGGGCCAGATCCCGGGCTTCTCTATCAGCGAGGTCCCCACGACTGCAGGTTTCTTTCATTGAAGACAGAACAAAACAGCCTCTCCCATCCTCCCGCCGCTAGCACGGCCAGCGTCAATTTTCTTCCCAGTTAACGCTATTTCTGAGACTAGACCCTGAATCCTTAGAGGTCGCTCTCTTTAACCTCCTCTCCCTCTATTTTCCACCGGGGATTTATGCCGGTTTCTCCTCCTTCAGCTCTTCCATGGAATCCTCTTCCTCCTCCCCTCTCTCCTCCATCACCCCAAGCGGGACCCACCACTTTCCCGCTCCTCCTGGGGAAACCGCAGAAATCCGCCAGCTCGCTGCCCGCTGTCGGAGTCGCACACTGGGTGCCCCCCACCCCCTCCCTCCTTCCCCATGTTCTATCGGGGAAAACCCCTAGTGCTCTCCCGGTGCCCAATCGCGGGAACCCACCGGCTCGTCCCCTCCCCGTTTCTCCCCATCCTCTCCTCGCATCTTCGTCCCTCCCACCCCACCGCCGCTTTCTCTAGGTTTGGGGCGCGGTGGGGATCCTGCCCCACGGTACCAGGTCCTAGTTCTCACCTGTCCCTGTGAGAATGGGGCTCCGATCACAGCCACTGAATGGACCGACTTTTTCAGGACGAAATGCATTTGCGTCCGGAGGAGACGCGAGAGGCTGCTTCTTAGGGACATGATGGGCAGCGCGGGACGTCGCCCAGCGAGAGGCTGCTCCAAGGAGCTAGCCGCCTTCAGTGACCGCCGGTGCCCGCAGCGGCGCCTACCTACCGCACCGCGCAGCCCCGTGACGTCACAGCCTCCTGGCCCCGCCCCGAGCCCCCAACCAGCCCTCCGCACACCTTCCCGCAGGCCCCGCCCACTGTTCCTCGGGACCCGGACACGCCTTCGCTGACGTCACCCCACACCAGAACGGACTCACCAGCAAGGGACAAGCCCCTACGGCTAACGCCATAAAGCCAATATCAGGGTCTGGATATTAAGAGCGCGGTCACCGACAGGTGTGTCCCTTCGCGGGAAGCGGCCGGCCCCCGCGAAGTCGCGAACTCCGCGAAGCAAGCGAACTGACACACAGGTTAGCTGATCGCGACTCCGCACACAAATGCACACCCAGCAGATGCCAACTCTGAGCAACGGCTGGCTGGGCTGAGCTTCCTCTGGCCCGACCCTATGTGAGTGCCCTGCCAGGACCAAGTCGGCATCCACCTGCTCCGTTCCGTCTCAGAACTCAAGGTCCAGGAAACACGATACCTTTGGGAATTGAAGGCTAAGAGATAAAATATAGATTAGAGGTCTCTGGGCCAGGTATGCTAATAAAATCCCACCCATTTTAGATATGGTGGGTGAGATTAGGATTTACAAAACAATTTCTAGACGTTTTCAATTCTTCACCAGAAAAACGGGAGCACTGGTTATTAAAAAACCAAACATAGCAATGTATCTGGACTATTTCTAAATGTTAGAGAGGCTAAAGAGCTGAAAGTAACTAGAGTGTTAATATTTTAATAATAACCAACTAAAGTTCTAAGAACTTTCAGCCTTCGGACAATTCTGTTAGGTACAGTAGTCCCCCATTATCTTCGGTTTTGCTTTCTCAGGTTTCAGTCACCTACGGTCAACCACCGTCCAAAAAGATTAAATGGAAAATTCAAGAAATAAACAATACTTATGGTTTAAATTGCATGCCACTCTGAGTAGCGTGATGAAATCTCAGACCGTCCTGCTCTGTCCTGCCTGGGATGTGAATCATCTCCTTTGTCCATCATATCCATAGCTGTATATGCTGCCCACCTGTTAGTCAGCAGCTCTCTTGGCCATCAGATCAGCTGTAGCATTATTGCATTATTGCACTCCTTGTGTCCAGGTACCCTTATTTTACTTAATAACGGCCCCCTCAAATTCAAGAGTAGTGATGTTGGCAATTCAGATATGTATGCCAAAGAGAAGACGTAAAGTGCTTCCTTTAAGTGAAAGGTATGTGTGTGTAGGAAATAACATAGTATAGTTAGGATTTGGTACTATCCACAGGTTCAGGCGTGTACTGTTTTTTTTTTTTAACATATCCCTGATGATAAGGGGAAACTATTTTAAAAACAAGGAATCAGAATCAGAGAAGATAAGTAACTTTCCAAAGTCACATAATATGTAAATGGTAGAGTTCTGACTCCAGATTCCAAATTCTTTTTGTTTGTTTGTTTTTGTTTGTTTGTTTTCTTGTGTTTTTCCAAATTATTAACCATGACACAATGGCTTGTAGGAATCTGGATGTTAGTCAAATCAAAACAAATTTTTATATAAACACCTGAAAAATATTTCACCAGATGCCAACTGACATGCTGCTTTCCAAAATATTTCAGAATTCTCCATGGCAATACCGTAACTCCAAGCAGCTTTGGTAGCATAAGGCAGTTTATTGTCAGGATAAATTTTATACGTCTCCCCCTGCTGGTTTAACAAAAAAAATGTCTTTGAAGCCTTAGCAAAATCAGCAGGGTTTTACTGTAAAGCAGTGGTTCTGTGTGGTCCTAGATTAACAAGTTCAATCAACATTTGCATACTTGTCAGAAATGCAAATTATTGGACCCTACCTCCAAACTTACATAGGTACTCTGGGGGTGGGGCACCAGTAACCTAAGTTTTAATAAACTCTCCAGGGTGGGGAGCTGTAGGGAATAACAATAGGGGTGCAGTCACGGATTCTGTCATTGTTACTGTCACACTTATTCAGATCCTTGGAATTGTTTTTGTACCTTTTTCTTGCCCATCACCACATTCCAAAATTTTTCCTCTTTACTAAGTTTTCTGAAGTTGGCACTGGCCCAGTCCTGGACTACTGCAAAAACCTCTTGTTTCTGGAGCACCTATTATGAATCACCAGTTTGAACTTTCTAAATTAATCCTACATGTCACTTTCAGTGGTTTTCCACTACCTAGAGTTTAGTCAGAGATAAATTGCTAGTTTCACATTATTATGTACCATGGGAGTGAACATTAGATTGTTATATTATTGTCCTTTAAAATTCAAATTATTATTCTCTATCTGAAATATTTTATAATTCATTAACACAAAAAAAGTTCAAATAACTGGCTTTTATTTTCAAAAGAAGTTATTAAAAGTAATATTCTAGGGCCGGCCGAGTGGCTCAGTTGGTAAAAGCTCGCTCAAGAGTTTGAGCTCTGAACAACAGCGGTTCGAGTCCCGGTCCGAGCTGAGCAGCCACTGAGCTGCCAACAGGTGGCTATAAAAAGTCATAAAAGAATGAACTAAGTTTTAGAAATTTACTTTAAAATTTGTACTCTGTTATAGCTCTAGGACCCTTCCTCAGGTCTAAATGAGCTTGTTCTGCTTTTCTTTATTTATAGGAGGACCTAGAAACTCTGCCTCTTTAATTCAGTGGCTGCCAACATACACTTTATCCCTTGAGAGGTTGCTGGGAATGCAGTGTGTATTGCAGTGAGGGGTGAGGAGGTAAGACCTGATTATGGTGTTTGCCAATTTACGTGGTATAAATACCACTCCCCGCACAGCTGATTTCAAGCTACCATTGTGATGTCACTGAACATGGAATTGAGAAAAGGTGCTCATTGTATTTCCACCATATGGATACGATCAACATAAATAACTCCAACAGCATAAGTAATATTGGATTGGACCGGCCTAGTGGCGCTTTGGTTAAGAGCTGGCTTGGGATGCCAGAGAGCCCCGGTTCGGATCCCATATATGAGGGCCAGTGACACTGCCCTCTACAGCTAAGATGCTGAACAACAGCTCGACCTGGAGCTGGGCTGCAGTGAGTCGCCGGCAACGGCGTAGGCTACAGTGGAGCTGGCCAGCAGCGGGCGTGAGCTTTCGTGAGCTGCTGTGAGCCGCCCTGAGCGGCCATCCAATGGCTGGCGAATGACTGCCTCACCGGGGAAGAGTGCAATAATACCAACATGGGCCAGTGAAGTGACATCCTCCACAACTAGACTGAAGAACAAAAGGACAGCAACTTGTCTGTTCCCCTTCCCTGAGTCCCCAACGCTGTTTCCCCTCCCCCAATTCCCCAATAAAATCTTAAAAAAAACAAAAACCTGATCTATTTGCAATTTCAGCCTCTCCCAAAAATGTAATCTTAATCAACCAGTCTGGAATTTGCTGGTCAAGTACCAATAAGGTAATCTGTCATGTAGTCGACCCCTCTCTATCCCCCATAAAAATAAGAGGAAATCTGTATGATAAAATCTCTTCCATTTTTATTCCCCCAAAGAAAAGATGTCCTGGCCCCAAAATAATCCTTTTTTTTCTTTTGTCAATAGTTCCCTGGTCCCACTCTTCTTCCTATAAAAACCTTCCATTTTGTACAACCCTTTGGAGAGCCCTTCTAGTTACTAGATGGTATGCTGCCTGACTAATGAATCATTTAACAAAACCAATTAGATCTTCAAATTTAGTTGGTTGAATTTTGTTTTTTAACAGATTTGGTGGAAGCAATGGAATAGAAACCAAATTCTGATAGCATTTGGGGACAATGAAAAACACAGGTGTGGTGCCCATGAATTTTGAGATCACTGTCTTTCTGTTTCCAGGGCTATTGGTGTTCCTCTCAGTTTGAGCTGTTCTCTCCTCACATTCAAGCTCTTGATCTAATTGGCTTTCCTTTATAAGGAAGATCAGCTTGCTGGTAGATGATTCTGGCCAGAGTCAATTTAAGACACTTCTGCCCTGAAGTCAATTGAGCTGTCAGACAGTCTACTCCTTAAGAGCCAAGTCCTTAGCCTTTCAGACTGCAATTCTCTGAGTGGAAACCCCAGCCCTTAGCTCTGTCCCTGGAGGTGCTGATGGTTTAGTCTGCAATTCTCCATTTGCTTGGAATCAGTCTCCTAGATTCCACATTGAGAAGTGTTGGTGGCAGCCGCACTTCCCCATTTTGTTTGGAATCAGTTGATAATCCCCATTTCTTGGGGCCTATGTGCCCAATCCTTTCCTTAATCCAAGGTTCCATGTGAATTGTTGGTTATCAGCTAGAGTTGGACAGGGTCCAGCAGGAGGCCGCAGGTGAATATTAAGAAATGGGATCCTTTATATCAAAAGAATTGAACATGCCACCTTCCAGCATATCTGCCTATTTAATGTTTAAAATCTACAGTTCTGGAAGCTGCAGATATTTGCAAAGGAGGTAAAATCTTGCTGGAGATAGCCTAGAATTGCTTGGCCTTTATGAGGAGTGTTCCAATTAGATAAAATCATTTTAAAAGTGTACTTGAAAGTAAGGGTATGCAAATTGAGAAAACACGGTAAAATATCTATTTTAATTGGCATGCAGGAGCTTACAAAAGATTTCAAATTTTCAAAGTAGCATCATGGAAAGAATTATTGCAGAAGACTAATGAAAAATAGAGATCAGAGGTACCTAAGAGAAAAGACAGGCATGACTACTGACCTAAGATAGGGCAGACATGACCACTGATTTAACTCCTACTGTTCCTCTCTATCCTTCACTTGAAGATTCATTCTAGTAATCGTGTGTTTGAACTGCCTTTTCACTCTGAAAAGACTTAAAGGACAGTTATCTTTAAAAAATAAAACATTTGTTTGAGCTTTGAGCAACAGCAGTTCGAGTCCCAGCCCGAGCTGAGCAGCCGGTGAGCTGCCAATAGGTGGCAGGATGGCTCAGCTAAAAAAAAAAAACAAAAAAAAAACATTTGAGGGCTGGTTGAGTGGCTCAGTTGGTTAAGAGCTCACTCAAGAGTGCAAGTTCTGAACAACAGAGGTTCAAGTCCCGGCCCAAGCTTAGTTGCTGCTGAGCTGCCAACAGGTGGCAGGATGGCTCAGCTAAAAAATAATAATAATAATTTTAAAAAACCAAAAACATTTGAGGCTACAAGCGATCCTTCTCAGGTATCTTTTACTCCTAGGTTAAAGACTGATCTAAGAGCTGTTGACATAAGAACTTCAAAACCTGTAGAAAAATTTTATGAGAGTTTATGAGTCTATTTGAGCCAGAGGATGGGCCTGAAAGCAAGATCTCAACAGATTGAGAAAAAAATGCTTCAGAGAATGACAGTTTGCAGTTGCTTTTATGTATTTGGAGTTAAGGAGGGAACATAAGGAAGATTACATGAAGGTGGGAGAAAGCAAGGCAGGGATTGAATTACATGATAGTTTACAAGATTATGTATTCTCTTGAGGGTGGTGGTTACACCTTAGAGGGGTCTGAAAAAGAGGCCATTCAAAGGTGTGTTACCTAGTTAAAGAAGTTATAAGCCTGGGGTGTGATTACCCACCACAACCTGCCCAGTTAGGAACTTATGATTAGATCACCCTATGAGGTTACTTTAGGTCAGATTTATTACAGAGTCCCCTTTTTTATCCACAATACTATTACTGGAATAATTTTTAAAAGTGCAAAAATTAAGTGACAATGATGAAAAAGCAATATGTAAAACTGAAAGGTTTTAGGATTGCGTGTAATGTTTTCTCTCATTCAAAAATTATCTATATTACATATTTTCAACAATAAAAACATTAAAACAAAAGGACCTGAACGGTGAAAAAATAATTTGTTTTTTTAGGTTGCAGGATTACACGTGTATTTTTTAAATAAAATTTCAATTTTATATTGTTAGTAAAATAATAAACATATCTTATTAAAAATGGACAGGTATTAAAATTATATATATATATATTTCATAAGATTATCAAAAAACATCAAATACCCTAAAAATAAGTCTAATGAAATATGTACAAGACAACTGGAAAATATTGCTGAGAGAAACTGGAGAAGACCTAAATAAATGGAGAGATATACCAGGTTCATGGGAAGACTCAACATAGTTACGATATCAATTCTCTCTAAATTGATTGATAGATTCAATGGAATCCAAACAGAATTTTTGGTAAAATACAAAGAACCTAGAACAGCCAACACAATCTTCAAGAAAAAGAACAAAGCTAGAAGACAACACCATGAGAAATCAAAACTTACTATAAAGCTATAGTAATTGAGGCAGGTTTATTTGAAACAAAACAGACCAACAGAATATAAAAGGGTCTGAAAACAGACTGACACAAATGTAGTCATTTGATTTACCAAAGGCGCCATTGTTATCAGTGGGGGAAAGGATGGTCTTTTCAACAAATGTTGCTAGGAAAGAAAGAAGAACGTTGATCCTTATTTCATATCAACAAAAATTAATTCAAAATCATCATAGGCCTAAATATGAAAGGTAAAACAATAAAGCTTCTAGGAAAAAAAATTAATAGAATATTTTCATGAACTTGAGGCAGGCAAAGTTTCTTAAACAGGATATAAAACAGCACTAACCATAAAAGATTGATAAATTAGACTTCGTTATCATGAAAACCTCTGTTCATCAAAAGACACCATTAAGAGTATGAAAAGGTAAGGCATAGACAGTGCATTTCACTGCATGGACAGATGAAAAAACTGCTTCTGAAAGATGGAAAAGACATACTTTACTCTCCCCACTAAAAACAACTAAAATCCTTGGGCACTTTATAGAAAACAAATATAAGAAGACTCTGAAAAGTGGAGAGAATGAGGGAGACTGGCTAGGGATCCTGGAATGACTGAGCAGTACATTCCCTGGGTTTTCTTTATGCCTCAGACATCCCAGACTGGGTGCTGGAGAAGACAGCTACCAGGAAACCCCTACAGAAACCTGCTGTCTTTACCCAAAGGACAAAGTAAGGAGCAGCCTAGGAAAACAGAAAGGTTTTAGACACTAACTACTGTACTCCTGTCAAACACTACAGAAAAAACTACAGCCCCACCCTCATCCCTGCCAGCAAAGGCCACATGGAGAACCTAGACTTTCATCTTCACCTATAAAGAGGCAGCACCCAACCTTGCCAATGGGGTGGAATCAGAGAAGGCTGAGCTACAAGCAGTACTTTCAGCCCTGCTGAGTTGTTAACAGCTTCCCCCAGTGCCACCCAGTGGTGTCAATGGAGAATATGGGAGAAGCCTGGAATTCTACCCCCACCCAGAAGTTATAAGAAACACCTCCCCACTGAGTGTCAATGGAGGCCAAGTGGAGACCTTGGACTTCCACCTCTACCTAGCAGTAATGTGGTTGTTGTGCTCCAGTTCTTTCCCTGCAGCGGTCAGTGTCAGTGGGAGCTTGCTATAACAAAAAATTAAAATAAGATCCAGATTTCATAATAGCCAAAATGCCCAGGTTTTGATAAAAAATCATTCATCATATCAAGAAACACAAAAATCTCAGCCTGGATGACAACAGACAATCACAGATGCCAAAACTGAGATGACACAGATGTTAGAATTATCTGACAAGGATTTTAGAGCAGACATCATAAAAGTGCTTCAACAAGCAACTACAAACGAAAAAAAAAAAAAAGAAAATCTCAGTAAAGAAAATATCAAAAAGAAACAAATAGAAATTTTAGAATTGAAAATTATAACTGAAATTAAAAAACCTCAATGCATGGGCTCAACAACAGAATGGAGAAGACACAGGAAAGAATCAGTGAACTTGAAGACAGAATAATAGAAATTACCCAGTCTGATCAACAGAGAGAAAACAGATTGGGAGTGTGGGGGGTGAGCATGGGGAATGAACAGTGCTTCAGGGACCTGTGGGACTACAACAAAAAAATCTAACAACAGTGTCATTTGAGTCCCAGGAGAGGAGAAAGAGAGTGATGCTAAAAAAAAAAGAAGAAACAATGGTTGAAAAATTCCCAAATTTGGCAAGACATAAACTTACAGATACAAGAAGCTGAGCAAAACCCAAACAGGATAATCCCAAAGAAATTCATGCCAAAATATAACATAGTCAAACTTCTGAAAACTAAAGACAAAGAAAAAGATCTTGAAAGCAGTGATGGAGAAACAACACCTACATAAAGGGAAAAATAATTCAAATGATAGAGATTTCCCATCAGAAACAGTGGAGGCCAGAAGGGAGTGAGTGGTACAAGATTTTCTTAGTGCTGAAAGAAAATTGTCAACTCTGAATTCTATATCCAGGAATGATGGGGAAATCAAAACATTCTCAAATGAAGGAAAACTAAGAGAATTTGTCACCAGCAGACCTACCTTAAAAGAATGGGTAAAGGAAGTTCTCTGAACAGAAAGAAAATGATAAAAGAGGAATCTTGGAACATCAAGAAGGAAGAAAGAACAATGAAAAGAGCAAAAATATGAGTAGGGCCGGCTGTGTGGCATTGGTTAAGAGCTGGCTTGGGACTCCAGAGGGCCCTGGTTCGGATCCCACATATGAGGGCCAGTGACACTGCCCTCTACAGCTAAGATGCTAAACAACAGCTCAACCTGGAGCTGGGCTGCTGTGAGTCACCGGCGATGGTGTAGGCTGTAGCCCCTGCTGCAGTGGGTTGCCATGGGCTACCATGTGTGGCCAGCAGCCAGTGTGAGCGGCCAGCAGCCGCCTTGAGCGGCCGTCCAGAAGCTGGCGACTGATCTGCCTCACCTGGGAAGAGCGCAATGATGGTGCCAACTTGGGTCAGTGAAGCAACCTCTTCCACAACTAGATTGAAGAACAAAAAGGACAGCAACTTGTCTGTTCCCCTTCCCCCAATTCCCCAATAAAAAAAAAAATCTTAAAAAAAAAAAAGAGTAAATACAATAGATTTCCCTTCTCTTGAGTTTGCTAAATTATGCTTGAAGTGAAAAGTATGTGACTCTAATGTGCATCTCAATGAATGTAGAGAAATATTAAGACAATTATAAATGCAGAAGGGTAAAGGGACGTAAAGGGAGGCACGGTTTCTATACTTTGCTTGAACTGGTAAAATGCTGGTACCAGTAGACTGTGGTAAGCTGTTGTGAGATAATACAAAATATATATTGCCCCCTGGTTCCTAACTTTTAAAACCCTTACAATATCCTAAATGATAAGAGTACTAGGGACATCTTTTATCCTGATATTTGTTTTTGATCCCAGTTCCTGACACAGAGTTCCTAAATCCCTTGGAATTTCCTGGGTGATAGCAGTGTCCTTTGTTCTAATGAGGCAACTCTAGGTGGACTCCTGGATGGCTCCTGGATGAGGGCTGGTCACCAGAAAGACCAAGACATGATTAGAAGCTTGGAATTTCAGCCCCATTCCCCATTCTCCAAAGAAAGAGGAGAAGGACTGGAAATGGAGTTAATGAGAGATAATGCCTACGTGATGAAACCTCCATAAAATCCCAAAAGTACAGAGTTTGGTAAGCTTCCAGGTAGGTGGGTGAACACATCCGTGTACTGGGAGGGTGATGCAACCCAACTCCATGGGGACAGAAGCTTCTGTACTGGGGACCCTCCCAAACCTCACCCACCTCTTCATTTGGCTGTTAATCTGTATCTTTTATCATATCCTTCATTATGTAATAAACTGGTAAACTTGAGTATTTCCCCGAGTTCTGTGAGGTGCTCTAGCTAATAATCTAATCTAAGGGGGAGGAGATCATGGGTACCTCTGATTTGTAGCCAAGTAGTGGGCAGTCTTGTAGGATTGAGGCCTTAACCTGTAGGATCTCAAGGTATCTCCAGGTAGATAGTATCAGAATTGAGTTAAATTGTAGGGCACCTACCCAGCTGGTGTCACAGAAAATTACTCTTGGTATGGGGAAAAAAAACCCCCACACATTTGGTGTGAGAAGTATTGCGAGTGTGGTAGCAGTGTGACAGTAAAGGAGAAACACAGGAGGAAAACTGAGTTTTTTTCTAAAACCGTTGCGTAAATATAATGTAATACCTAAAGCAACCACTAAAAAAACTATATAGAGATACACTCACAAACACTATATAGATAAATCAAAATGGAATTCTAAACAAGGAAAGATAAAATGTGTTATACTTACCTTTTTATGCAAAGTGAATTAATTTATTGATTAATTTCACTAAATTGCAACAACTTTTATAAGTTTCCATTTGCTTTTTTAAAAAATTAGGGTGTAATTGGCAATACTTATCTTTTTAAAAGCCTATTTGGGGTTTATTTTGATTTATACAGGCCTTTACTTATCCTCCCCTATGGGTAAGTGGCCCTACATAGGAGACCTATTCTCAGTTAATACAGTAGCAGCAATCATTAATGCTACGTAATAAAAAAGTCAACAGAATAAAAATTACAGTATAAGACACTATTCTTAGAACAACCTTTTAATCCATAAGTATAAGCAGATACTAAAAAGTTCTATAGGGCCAGCCGAGTGGCTCAGTTGGTTAAGAGTTGGCTTAAGAGCAAGAGCTCTGAGCAACAGGGCCCCTGGTTCGATTCCCACATGGGCCAGTGATGCTGTGCCCAAGCTGAGCTGTCACTGAGCTGCTAACAGGTGGCTGGATGGCTCAGTTGGTGTAACAAGATTGCCTGTTCGATGGTGGGCTAAGACTGAACTTGGCACCTTGAGCTAAGCTGCCGCCCAGATGGCTCAGTGGATAGAGCATGCGCTCTCAACAACAAGGCTGCCGGTTCGACTCCCGCATGGGATGGTGGTTATGCCCACCCACAACTAAGACTGAACACAGCCCCTTGAGCTTAGAGGCCACAAACTGCCGATGGGCAGCCAGATGGTGACTGGCGCCCTCCACAACGAAGATTGAAGAACAACTTGGCTGGTCCCCTTCCCCAATAAAATCTTTTAAAAAATTAAAATAAAAAAATAAGTTCTATAGTTTTAAGAATCCAGCATGTGCCATAAAAATTAAATTGACTACTCTGATTAGATTTTTTTGACAGTGAGAGAGGGAGAATGGGAGAGAGGGAGAGAGGGCAAGAGGGAGAGGATTAAATTTTTTCTTATTATTCACTCAGGTTCCAAGAATAACTTCACAGTAGAAATAATCACCCATCTTGTCAAAAGTAAATTGGATTAATTCTGTGTACTGCCACCACAATGCTCAATTCACTGAAATATATTTCCTAGTTCTTGTAGTCAGAACTTGGAAAGTATAACAAACACTGTCTAGTTCACCAAATCATTTTTTCCCTACTGGGCATACTCACAGGCCATGTTTCCCAGCCTCCTCTGAAGTTAGGTAGAGCCATGTTAATGAGTTCTGGCCAATGAAATATAGGTGGAAGCCTTGGCTATAAAACTCTCCCATGTATGATTCTCCATTCTTGCCCCTTATCTGTTAGCCAGATACAGAGGGTCCAATGGAGAGGACCATGAGGAGGCCCCAAGGGATGATGAAGCCACTAGATTGAAGGAACCTGGATGGCTGAATCACCACTACTTGGCAAAAATTATGAGTCACCTGACCAGGAGCACCCAAATGGAATTGTAGACGGACATTAAATATACATTTATTGTGTTAAGCTGCTGAAATTGATTTTATTTTTTAAATAGAGGTGAACCTACCTTGACAAATACTGAGTACACGTTTCTCATGCTTCCTTCCTCTGCTTTTCCACAATTGAATTTACTAGAGAAGTACTTGTAAGACTCCTTCAGTGACTCTGCAGAAATATATTAAACTTCCTCGGAGAAAACTGCCAACTGCTGAGTCTAAGTTCTTTTCATTAGCAGCCCTTCCTTGCTGATATAATCCACTGAACTTCTGAGGCTTGTGGGTACTTTGAAGTCCAACACTGAGAGCTAAAAGAATCATTCCTTGCTGTTTTTACAAGGTCACGATCAAAAGAACTTGTCCCTTTATATCTCAATCAGCGTCTATGTAAATGGCAAATACATGAGTCTGTTTCTACTGAGGTGCCAAACTGCATAACAGTTAAGACGATGCTGTGGTCTCACAGAGCAAAGTGGTTATAGAGATTTTGGAATTCTATTACCATTTATCCCTAATAATTTAATATTAACAAAATTAAGTACATTTAGGTGTCTTTTTTTCTATGACTCTATAGTTATGAAACTTCTGAACCTGCATATGTTCTTAATCTTTTTTTGCCACAGATCCTTTATAAGTCTGGTAAATCTAATGGACCCCTTATTATGTTTTAAAATGAATAAAATACATAGGATTAAAAAAAAAAAACTAAATGAAACTACAGTTACTAAAGTATTTTTTAAATGTGTTATAGTAATATGTGTCTCTAGTGACATTAAATAACAAGATCTAGTAGTGGGTCTAATAAATATTGTAATTTGAAGTACTAATGAGTGAAAATAATATTTTGAGAGAACTAACAATTGAGAAATGAAAATATCTGCGGTTTCTATCAGTGACAAAAACCACTATTACTAGTTGGTTTGTTGCCTGTGTTCATAATCAAAATAAATTTTAATTTCAATCAGAGGTTAATAAAACTAAAGATGAAACTGCTTTTTATCCATGGAGCCCAGGTTAAAAAAACTCTAGGACTAGAGGTTTCCCCAAAACGTTGACATTGTTTATTTCTGAGTGGTAGAAATATGGGTGGTTTAAATTTTTCTTTTATCTATATTTAAAATTTTCCACAATAAGCAAACATCTCTCTTATAATTATAAAGTACATCATTTGATATTACCATAATGAGAGGGGTGTGTTGATTGGTAAGATTCAGGGTACAGAAACTGGAAAAACAAAGCAATTATGGAAGAAATCCCTTTAGGGAAAAAAAAGGAAACAAAATCCTGGATAAAGATGGAGAAACTGAACCCAACATTCAGCAGAGAGACTTAAAGCTGGTGAGACCATTAGGCCATTTATCTTTGTACATAAAGGGATCAATTCTAATACATGCTGCTGCCTCAGGGCTGAAGCACTATAACTCTTTAACAGGCCACACAGACACTCCTGGGCCATATCCAAAGGAGAAAGAGGGAAGCTGCAGACCGCAATTACTCACGAGTTTACTTTTATTATCCATACTTTCTGCATTTTCCACTCTTGCTTACCTCCCAGCTAGGACTTGTCTGCCTATTCAATACTCCACGCTGTGGTTTGGGAGACAGAACCCCCAGGCTTTGAAATCCAAACTCTAACAAGGCCCTACAACTCTCCTGAATCTGACCCCTACCTCCCTCCACAACTTCCACCTGCGTTACCCATGCGTCAGCCTCTCTGACCTTTTGATTCCGCCAATAAGCCAACTTTGTTTCAGCCTCAAAGCCTTTGCTTTTCCTGATCTTCCTTCCTGGCAAATTTCTAGTCCAGAGCTCCCCCAGACCAATCTGGCTCCTCGTCCTTGTAGATCCAGTGTCTTTCCTGAGAGGCTTTCCTGAATACCAGTCCCCAAGCCATCCCTGCTGGTCATATTATTGCCAACAGCACTCTGAAATTATTTCCTTTTTTTTTTTCCCCCCCTTACTAGGAAGGAAGCTACTGGAAGGCAGGGACCTTGTCGATACTGTTCACCGCTGTATCCTCAGCACCTGAAACTTCCTGGCCCAGAAATGAATGGATGAATGAGAATGGGCTGTCTCCTTGAAAATAGAAATCAGCCTTAGAAATATAAATCAGTTTATCAGGCAAAAGCACGTTAATAGCGGTTTTAATCTGTCCGCTGAGTTGCTAGTCCCCTACGAGTCTCTGGAGTAGATAATCCTAGAATTCCAGCCCTGTGCGAGTCAGAGCACGAAAACTTGAACCTCCTAAACCGCTCCATTGGGTCTTGGCGCAGAACTGAGGCTGCGCAGAGTTTGGTAAAGGGCGTGGCCAACCCCGCTCTCCGGAAGTGAGTTCAGAGCCGGCGAGAGGACGCGGGCGGGTGGCTAGAGCGGCGGGCCCGGCCGGGTCCGAGCGAGCCGGACATGGAGGAGGAGCAGAGCTTCTCGGATATCTGCGGCGGCCGCCTGGCCCTGCAGCGCCGCTACTACTCCCCATCCTGCCGGGAGTTCTGCGTCAGCTCCCCTCGGCTCTCGTTGCGCTCACTCACCGTTGTCACCTGCACCGTGTGGCTAGTGGCCTACGGACTCTTCACCCTGTGTGAGGTAATGACGGGTGGGCCCCTTCCCGCGGTTGGAGTCGGGGACTCAAGTTTGGAAGGATCTTTTGGGATCTCGGGGTCGAGCCCGGACCTCTCCCCAGACCCTCCTACAGCCGTTGGGCCGGAGGGCGGGAACTCGCTGGTTCTGGAGTCTCCCTTCCGCTGCTGGACAGCTCTTCTCATTACGTTTCGTGAAGTTTGTGCTCGTGCACTTGATCCCTCCATGGTCGCTGCTCTGTTCTCTGGCTTCACCCGGCATACATCTAGTCCTTGCACGACAGCCTAAAACTTTAACTTCCATGTGCTTTATATAGTACATGCTCATAGTAATTCGTTTCCAAGGGCTTAGAGAACTATTAAGTGGATCGTCCTCATCCATCACTTTCACTCCTCAGAGGAATCACAGATAACATTACCTGAAGTATAGTCTTCCAGAAAGTGTCTTTGCCTCCACTGTGGTGTGTGTGTGTGTAGCGTGTGTGTATATATACATACACACATTATTTAAGAGCATGATAGTTCTTCCTATTCTCTGTTTTTACAAGGCAGTCTAACCCCACCCTCCTCCCACCCGCTTTCCCAACTTCAAGAACTTTATAAAGAATTACGAGATTTCAGAGATGGATGATTTCTATGCTGTTTATAGACTCATGCCTATTTTTTGAGCCTCCGTTTTTTAATCTCTAAAATAGAATTAATATCTGCCATACCAGCTTCACCATATTGTGAGGGTCACAAGCAGTAGTTTTGTGATAGCCCTCAAATACAAGGAATCATCCTGATTGCCTTTTTCAAGATGAGTTTAGTTTCATATGTAGTGTCCTGAATTGAATATATTATCCCAGGAGTGACCTGATCAGAGCTAAGTACAGCTGGGTTATTTATTTCTATAATTTGGATATAGCTTCCATTACTGTATCCATTAGCTTTTTTGCCATCAGAACATATTTCAGGGCATGGGAATTGAGCATAGATGTATGCATAATTAACACTGTCCTAATTTGTACCAAATCTAAAAGTTTGTATCTAGAAGTTTGTTCATAAGTCAGTTGAAATGCCTAATTTGCCAGGACAGCCCTCTCCATCCCCCAAAAAGATTTCATTTATAATATAGTTGAATTTTAATACTAGCCTGAATTCTGGCCATGTGGTCATGTGAGGAAGAGGGAACAGATATTAAATGCCCACCGAGTGCAGCAGCTTTACTGAATGCCTCTTTTCAGCCTTAGAAGAAAACTAAGGCTCGGGAAGCATAATAACTTATCCAAAGTCGCAAAGCTAGTAAATGGCATACCTGGGCTTCAAACCCAGGGCTGTCTGACTCTGAAACCCTGTCTTTTCTACTAAACTGTGATGTCGCCTCCTAGGGGAGGGCTTGCTTAAGCAAAACTTTTAAATTGAGTTTATTTTTATGCCAGCTCCCTTTTGTACTTGTCTCTTTCATCGTGGTATATACTATCATTTCCCCCCATCGAGTGCCCAGGACTCAGTAACTGCATCTTCTTTCAACTCCACTACAACACTTCTTAAGGGCTTTGTGTACCAAAACTTTTTATCTTTCCTCCTCTTCAACACTATTCATCAGGGTGATGAATCTCAGCCAGGAGTGAGAAGAATTATGATGAAGGAATTCCTCCAAACATGGCTTAACTTCAACCTAAATGAATACTGAATTGTTAAACAGAAAAATGAAGTATAAACAAATGTAGGTAATAATGAAGTTTTGGATAGAGATTGCCTTCTTGAAAAGCTGACATGGATCAAATTCCCTAAGGATTTACTGCTCTTCATCCCTTCTTTCCTTCCAGTTTTTGAATTCACATTTTTATTAAAATTCCAGGTTTGTTTGTTTTTTTTAAGATTTTTATTGGGGAATTGGGGGATGGGAACAGACAAGTTGTCCTTTTGTTCTTCAGTCTAGTTGTGGAGGACGTTGTTTCACTGGCCCTAGTTGGCACCATCATTGCACTCTTCCCGGGCGAGGCAGATCAGTCGCCGGCTTCTGGACAGCCGCTCTCTGTGGCTGCTGGCCGCTCACGCTGGCTGCTGGCTACACACGGTAGCCCATGGCAACCCATTGCCACAGGGGCTGCAGCCTACGCCGTCGCCGGCGACTCACTGGCAGCCCAGCTCCAGGTTGAGCTGTTGTTCAGCATCTTAGCTGTAGAGGACAGTGTCACTGGCCCTCATATGTGGGATCCGAACCAGAGCCCTCTGGCGTCACAAGCCAGCCTCTTAACCACCGCGCCACTCGGCCCTAAAATTCCAGGTTTTTACCTTATTTATCCCAGCCTGGAATGTTGTTCTTCCCCCTCCCTTTTCTCAGCTAAGTAGATGTATCAATAACCACCACCTCCTCTGCACCAATTACATCCTGCATCCTTGGAAATCTTCATGAGACATTCCTGTGTGTTTTAATCCCCTCCCCCTGCCCCAATCCTTTCTTACGTACTTATAGTCAGTATCACAATATTCTTCAAAAATATTTTATATATTAATTAATCTTGCCTCTAATAAATCTGTAAGGGCCAGGACTGAATTTTATTTCCATTCTTTTATAATGCTTTAATGCTAACTATGTACAAGACACTGTGTTAGATAGTAGGCATTTAATTAACTCAAAGTAGATATTTCTGGAACATCAGACACCCAGCACATAGAGTTCTCCATTCTCCATCTGTTAATCAACAAATAATTAGCACACAGGTCAGCAGGTAGGAGGGCTCTGGAGGGCATAAGAGGCTCAGTAGATTTTATTTATTTTCATCATGGTGTACTTGTCCTCAGCCTAACTTACTTTCCACGTGATCTGAAAGAGTCGATAGTAGTTCCAGGTATTAAAACCTCAGAATGAAGGGACCGCATCTTCCTTAGATCTCTTTTTAAAATGGACTTAGTTTTCCAGGAGCCCCTCCAGCCAACCTCCTCTCACATCTCATTGGCCAGAGTTGTGTCGTGTGTCCATTTCTAAGCCAATCATGATTCACTCCAAGTTCTATTAGGAAGGGGGCGTGGTTGTTGAGTAGTATCTGTTACACTGTGCTAAGCATTATATTATTGTTCAGTCTATGATTTTACACTATATATTCTGCTGAGGGAGTGTTTAGAGGAAAAGGTCTGAGTCCTTAAGTTGCAATTTTGGAAGAAAAATCTCTGAGTAGTGAGATGGTGAATATTTTGCTGATGGAGGTTCTCGTCCCCAGACCTATCTATTTGTTGTCTAGATGTATTTCATCAGATGCTTTTACAGCACTGCAGAGCACAAATAAAAGTGATTTCCTCTTCTTCCATGCATGTTCCTCTCATCTATTCAACCCACAGCAGAACAAAGGTTTTTTTCCTGCATTGCCTAGAATTATTAAACAGCAGATACAGGCAGAGGACCACTTGGTAATCTTACTGCCTGTGTCTGGCTCTCTCTTCAGAACAGCATGATCCTCTCTGCTGCCATCTTCGTCACCCTCTTAGGCCTGCTTGGTTACCTCCATTTTGTGAAGATTGATCAGGAGACTCTATTAATCATTGATTCCCTTGGCATCCAGATGACTTCATCCTATGCCTCTGGCAAAGAAAGTACCACCTTCATTGAGATGGGCAAGGTGAAGGATGTTATTATTAATGAGGCTATTTACATGGTAAGTATTTAAGTGATAAGTATTACAGGCCCCTCTGGAGGAGGGAGCCCATGGGGTGTGCCTGGGTCTAAACTGTCTTAATACCTGAAGTATTTGATGTCACAGAATTGAACTTGAAGACTCTGTTTCAGTACTTGTAGTGTTCCTTTTTGGCTGGCAGGTTTATAAACCATAAAAGTGAAATTTATTTGAAAAGTTATGTCCCTTTATTTTTAAGGAGACACGGCAGTTTTTCTTGGATAGGGAGTCAGCATTTCACCTTTATTTTCTGGCCCAGCTTCAGAGTCATCTCTGGTTGTTGTTGTTGCTGTTATTTTGTCTTTTTTCATTTAAACAATGAGAATATACCTCTGCCTCACTTCAAAAGCTAGCAAGTGTTGTACTACTTAGAGATAACCACTTATGAAACAGTTTTGAGTCTTCCCTTAAAGAAAAAAAACCAAAATGAGCTTTACTTAGATTGCTGCTATCTGGTTTATTTTCTTACAGCAGAAGGTGATTTACTACCTCTGCATTTTATTGAAGGATCCGGTGGAACCAAATGAAATATCCCAAGTAGTACCTGTCTTCCAGGTGAGCACAGAACTTTGCTCAAGTTTCTTCTCCAAAGAAATCCTCTACCTTTCCCTCCTCGCTGCATATCCACTGCTACTTATATCCAGTAGGAATGGAAACTTTTGCTGTCAGGCGTATTTGAGGATACCTGATGCTATTGTTAGTGAGAAGTAGGATTTTCGTTATTTCAGAAGCTCCTTTCTAGGCAACTATATAGGCTTTCAGAAATATTATAAATTAATACAAATTTCAGAGAAAAAATATTTAGCAACTTCTGCCTGTAAATCACCATTCATCTACTTTGAATGTGTTAGTCTACAGGTATATGATTTTACTAGATGTTAGTGATCTACACACTGTTATATACTATTTTATATCTTGCTTTTTAAATCTAACATGTATATTTACATATATCTACAAAGGCCATTATACTTATTATTTTAGGTAATTATATAATGTCGAATATTTGTTTATTTAGCCACTCTGTGTCTAGCTTTTGAAATCACATCCAGGTTATTTTTTGTCTTTCAAATTAAAAAAAAAACACTTATAAAAACAAACACCTATACCAGCGGTTCTCAACCTGTAGGTTGTGACCCCTTTGGGGGTCGAACGACCCTTTCACAGGGGTCGCCTAAGACCATCGGAAGACAAAAAGATATTTACATTACGTTTCATAACAGCAAAATTACAGTTATAGAGTAGCAATGAAAATAATTTTATGGTTGGGGGTCACCACAACATGAGGAACTGTATTAAGGGGTCGTGGCATTAGGACAGTTGAGAACTGCTGACCTATACAAACATGATTAGAATAAATTACTTTATAAGTGTATAAAGTAATTTATGTATGCAGTTAACTCTGCCTCACTGCCCTTTTTCACAAAGGATTTAAGGCAGCTAAGCTAAAATTCTTTTGCTTTATAGTTCAAAATTATTTTATTAAAGCTTATGAGTAGTTCCGTAAATTTTTTTTTCAGTATTTGAGATTTGGCTCCAGAGATTGGACAACTTTACCATACTGTAGAGAATTTGTGCTTGTTTTTCTTTTTCCTTTTTTTTTTTTTAAAGATTTTATTGGGGAATTTGGGGAGGGGAACAGTGCTGGGGAATCAGGGAAGGGGACCGACCAAGTTGTTGTTCTTCAATCTTCGTTGTGGAGGGCGCTAGTCACCATCTGGCTTCCCGTTGGCAGTTCGTGGCCTCTAAGCTCAAGGTGCTGTGTTCAATCTTAGTTGCTGGTGGGCGTAGCCACCATCCCATGCGGGAGTCGAACCAGCAGCCTTGTTAAGAGCGCGCGCTCTATCTACTGAGCCATCCGGGCAGCAGCTCAGCTCAAGGTGCCAAGTTCAGTCTTAGTTACAGGTGGGCGTAGCCCATCATCAAACAGGCAGTCTTATTGTTATACCAACTGAGCCATCGTGCCACCTGTTGGCAGCTCAGCAACAGCTCAGCTTAGGCGCAGCGTCACTGGCCCATGTGGGAATCGAACCGGTGGCCCTGTTGCTCAGAGCTCGAGCTCTTAAGCCAACTCTTAACCAACTGAGCCACTCGGCTGGCCCAGTGCTTGTTTTTCTACAGTCTTGGCTAACAGTGGGTTTAGCTATTTTTTAGTTTAGTATGTAGGTAAGGGAATTTAGTTATTAAATTTGTATCTCTTTAAATGTCAGAGACTGTTCATTTTTCCTTGTTATTTACCTGTTAGTATTTTCTCTTGTTTTAAATTATCCATATTTTCTCTATTAGTCAAATAGAATCTAGATATTGATTATGCATTTGTAACAATTTATATATTTTGGTAGCAAAGTTATTAAATATGCTTTCCATATATATTTTTTTCCCATCCTGTGGCTTTTGATTGTATTACATTTCATCATACAAAAAATATATATATTTTTAAAGGTTTTATTGGGGAATTGGGGGAGGGAAACAGCGTTGAGGAATCGGGGGAAGGGGAACAGACAGGTTGCTGTTGTTTTGTTCTTCAGTCTAGTTGTGGAGGATGTTGCTTCACTGGCCCAAGCTGGCACCATCATTGCGCTCTTCCCAGGCAAGGCAGATCAGTCGCTGGCCTCTGGACGGCCGCTCACTGCGGCTGCTGACCGCTCATGCTGGCTGCCAGCTACACACGGTAGCTTATGGCAGTCCTGACCCACGGCAGCCCAGCTCCAGGTTGAGCTGTTGTTCAGCATCTTAGCTGTAGAGGGCAGTGTCACTGGCCCCCATATGTGGGATCCGAACCGGGGCCCTCTGGCGTCCCAAGCCAGTTCTTAACCATCGCGCCACTCGGCCGGCCCACAAAATATTTTTTAATATTTACATATTAAACTGCCCTCCTTGTGTCTGAGGACTGTCTCACAGTTTGTGACACATCCCAAGAGGGTCTGTCCTGGGCTGGCCGAGTAGCTCAGTTGGTTAAGAGCGTACTCAAGAGTGCGAGCTCTGGCTGAGTGGCGTGTTGGTTAAGAGCTGACTTGGGACGCCAGAGGGCCCCGGTTCGGATCCCACATATGAGGGCCAGTGACATTGCCCTCCACAGCTAAGATGCTGAACAACAGCTCAACCTGGAGCTGGGCTGCAGTGAGTCGCCAGCGACGGCGTAGGCTGCAGCCCCTGTTGCAGTGGGTTGCCATGGGCTACCGTATGCAGCCAGCAGCCAGCGTGAGCGGCCGTCCAGAAGCCGGCGACTGATCTGCCTCGCCAGGGAAGAGCGCAATGATGGTGCCAACTTGGGCCAGTGAAGCAACGTCCTCCACAACTAGACTGAAGAACAAAACGACAGCAACTTGTCTGTTCCCCTTCCCCCAATTCCCCAGCGCTGTTCCCATCCCCCCAATTCCCCAATAAAAATCTTGAAAAAAAAAAAAAAGAGTGCGAGCTCTGAGCAACAGTGGTTCGAGTCCCGGCCCAAGCTGAGCTACCAACAGGTGGCAGGATGGCTCAGCTAAAAAAATTGTTAACCAAGAGAGTCTGTCCTTGTTAATCCTTTTGCTTGCTCTTAAATGGAGGTCATGAAATTTAGACAGAATAAAAAGTGTTTTTTGAGCTCCTACTTTACACAATTCACAGGCTGGGCTATGGGCCTAGTGAAGGATTCCTTCCAGCAAGGTGCTGTGAGGCCTGAACTTCTGCCTTTCTGAGTCCATACCTGTGCCATGTAGACCCCTTGATGTAGGTGAGAGATTGAGGTTGCATGTGGATGCAACACTACTAAGCACTCTCTTACATTCATCTTGACTATGCATTTCTTCCCTTTGGAATTCAGAATGCCAAGCCCCGGCTGGACTGCTTGATTGAAGTGTACAGGAGCTGCCAGGAGATCCTGGCACATCAGAAAGCCACATCCACAAGCCCATGAGTCCCAGCATTCACAAGGCTAGTATTGTCCTCCATGGGAAATGACTCCAAAGCCTTAGGGGCTGGTGTGTTGTCTGTATTCTAAACCATCAGGTGGACACAGTCCTAGAAACCTGGATGGATGCAATGGATCTCAGAGCCATAGAGCAGGTGACTGGAAATCCAGCTTATTGTATGATGTGAGCCAAGTATTTCTGTGTATTTCAGAGCTCCCCTTGTAAGGTTTTGCCTACTTTACCAACTGAGGGGAGACCTTAAGAAATGCTATGTCGAAAGTTATGTCAACAAAGAACACTCTGTGAAATTCCTAAGCACATTCAAGTTTACTTTTTGTTGAAATTTGTGGAGCAAGACAATGGGAAAACATCAGATCTCGAGAAAGACGATTTCCAACTGCATAGTACTCCTGTATAAAAGTTAAGAAAAAAAGTCATGCCCTTCTGGTACTGGTTAGCAGGAAGAAATTTCCTATAAAAGACACTCTGTCCACCTAGCTCCCGTGTCTGTATAGGGCTAATTTATGATGACTCTCTTAATAAATCTCCTTCACGATAAAAACATACACGATAATTGCCTGGTTCACAGAGAGATGCTTTTTATTGACAAACATGAATGTGGCTTTTCAGTCATGGGTGTGAAGCACATTAATACTTTTCTATTATTCAGCATTGTCTATGGTTTCAAAACCTTCTTTTGCCAAGAGGGATGAGACAAAAGGCCAGACAGAAATTTGACTTGGGTTTCCAGACATGTTAAAGAAGGATAAACACACAAACTATTGGAGCCTTTGTTTATAAGGCAGTTTCTTCTGTAGAAAATTCACAAACTAAGGGAGGATTCCTGAAGTGTTGGGAAGGGGACAGGGTGGGGGCAATAGCTTGAACCCCCAAATTCTGTATGATCACAGCTCCATTCTTGCCTACTTTTTCTTTGGGATCCTAGTTTTTTTTAAACTCCCAGGCAGATGTTATTGTCCTCATTGGCCTTTGAGACAGGAAGATATTACAAAACCAGAGTTGTAATTTCTGCCTTTTACACCAGCCCTGGAGAGGGGTTCTTCAGGAGCCTGTGGTACATGTGACGTATTGACTTGTTCGAGGTAGAAATGTCCCAGCTAGATCCCAGAACCTGGGGGAAAGGCAGGAACAGAAATGGGAGATGGCTGTAAAATTGCCAGCCTTGCAAAGTCAAGTTCATTTAAAAGAGGCAGACACTCTGGTGTGCTGCTTTCTTTCATTATGCTTGTCAGTTTAAAGGGTGAGAGGGGAAACTTACAGCAGCTGAGGTGTTCACAGAAACTAGTTCCAGCCGTGCAGTGTTTGTATTGTGCCACACACACACACACACTTTGTTGGGGTTAAAGGCTGGGTTCTTGGATGCTCCCACTAAACCCATACAGTTTTCAGCACTTTATTGACAGATGGTAAGACTGCCATTAGAGCTGTGAAATAAAACTCAGTTTCTCCAATATTGGAAAATCAGAGTACAAATGAACTCTTTCGTCTTTTTTTCTGTTAGGGGAGTGTGAAAACAAAGATAATCTCTGCACTCAACAGAGGTCTCAGTTGGGGCTGTGGGAATACTGGTATCATCAGGAAGGAAAAAGGTGAAAGAAATATTCAATTTCTTTCACCTGATGCCCTTAAGCTAGGACAGGTATCACATATGTGCCCTCTGTCCTCAAACTGATTCCCAGCGGAAGTTCGCCGGAAGTCTTAAGGAGCAAATCCAGGCCCAGAAGCCCAGAGGGGTCTTCCGTTTCTGACTCATCTTTAGTGGCCTCAGTGCAGCAAAAAGCAGAATGCATTTGCTTAGTCTTGTAAAGAGCGGGGAAACAAGTGACCACCACCACATCCTACAGTAGTGAGCACAGCCTTCACTGAGCCCCGTCCAGTCGTTAAAATGAGACAGAGAGGTCAGGTTGGTCCTACCCCCCTGCCCTTGCTTGCACTCAGTGGGCTTACAGTGCAGTGTGAGGGAGAGCAGCTTCAATCTCAGCAGGGAGAGCTTGTCCTGCAAAAGACAGGAGCTGCACTGCAAACGCCTCATTTGCATTAGGGGAAGCGGAAAATGAGTCTTCCTTTCTCTCTAGCCCTATCAACACCTTTCCCATCTGGGAAAGGAAGTCTAGTTTCAGTGAGTTCTGGGCTGTTGTCAGAGTTCAGGTGAATTGGAAATTTTAGTCCTATTCTATGCAGGAATGTTGGGAAAACTTCAAGTATAAATCCCCACATAAGGACGGTATACAATATAAAAAATATTAGCGTCCCTGAGAGGATCAGTGGGGAAAGCTCTGACGCCCTCAGTACCAGTAACAGTGGACATCCCTATCTGTGTTAGAAGAAGGCAGCATCCAGAGCTCAGTATTCTTGTTAAAAAAAAAAAAAAAAAAGTGGTTTTTATATTGGGTCTTGAAACATACGGCACCTAGAAAGTAAAGGCTTCATGGACACTGAAATAACACATTTCACAGAACAAACCAGGGTTGAGGCTGAGGGGAGGGCTATTAGACCCATCACAGTAGTATCATGCCCCAGGATACATAGCTGCAATTCCAGAGGCACCAGGTGTTGGGGAAAGGGGGAAGAGAAATATTCACAGCAACGTTGGCCCCTTGGCGGCACATGGAACAGAAGCAAAGAACTGTTGTCCATCCAGTTCCCACGGCTTGCAGGCAGCAGGCAGGTTGCTGGGTGGGTTCACAGTTGCAGAGCAATGGTTCATGTAGCTGGCCATGATGAAAGTAGCCTCTGCAATCTTAAGGAGACAACAGAGAAACAAAGGAATTGAACTAGGCTTGGCCTGAATCCTGGCTTTCACTTACTAGCTGTTATACTGGGTACATAACCTTCCTGGGCTTCAGTTTCTTCATCTCTTAAAATACCCACCTGGAAGAAAATGTCCAAAGGGGATCATTATTTACTGTGAGGTTCAGGGGCCCAATGAAATGGAGGTCGGGAGGTCCTCTGAGATGCGCAGTACCCTCCTGAGAACAGGAGGGGCGACATTCCACTCTGGTTAGCTCCAAACTAGGGAAGGGGGCCTCCCTGGAGGAAGCGGTCTGTATAGCCTCTCAGTTGGCAGTGGTGATATTAAAAGAGAAGGTTTGGCAAACTCCAACTTTAGGATTAAAACAACAGGGTTTTCAGTTACTCTCAGAAGGGAGTCAGGAACTATAAATCAGGACTTAGGTTTCCGAGTCTTTGTAATTGTTATTTTTGCTGGTAACATTACGGAGTAGGAACAAAGCCCTTCAAGCAAAAGAAGTCTCTGGACAGTCTTCAAGACCACAA
Source organism: Hipposideros armiger (assembly GCF_001890085.2). Lineage (NCBI taxonomy): Eukaryota > Metazoa > Chordata > Mammalia > Chiroptera > Hipposideridae > Hipposideros > Hipposideros armiger. The sequence goes on from NW_017731409.1 coordinate 2,411,942, forward strand.
GGAAGGGGGAGCATGCACAGACTGTCCCACTTTGTGACTAGTGTTGGGACAGCAGAACCCAGGATAAGGTGAGAGCATCCTGAGGAGGAAGCTGCCCTGGCCCTGGGCCTGCTGCAAGGAGAACAGCAAGCGGGCATCCGACTCAAGCCCGCATGGTGCTGAGGCTTGAGAGAACTGAATAGATAATGTGAAGAGCACAGGGGTGGCTAGACCAGAGCGCGTTTCCTCCCAGCTAGCCCCTCACCTACTGCTCAGCAGTGACTACTGAGATGCAACTCCACCTGGACCCACTGGAGTGCTGATTACAGACAAGGCCAAAAGTTTTATTTGGAGCAGGGCCCTTCTAGAATAATGTCATAACCCCAGCTTCCTTTCTAAGCTCCCAGCCCACCTCTTCACACCAGATCAGAGTAAAATATTTTAGCAGCTCTCAGACCCACCTTGGGGACAGCCATCCGGAAGATCAACTTCTCAATGTGGCCTTTTCCAGAGCTCTGGTCTGGAACGGTTCTAATCACAAGCATGAAGTCATCGCGGCAGCCACCAAAGGTCATCAGTGAAGAGTAGGGGTAAGTGATGTGCACTTGCTGTGAGAAAGGGCCAATCAGCTCTGGGGAAACTTTCTACCTGCCTCCTGAGCGAGGAACCAGCATTCCCTGTCTCTTCTAAGCACAGGGAGCCTCAGCCAGGAAGGGAGAAATCTGAAGTCATAACCTGGAAATCTACATCTTCAAGGTCTACAAACTGTGTCTAGACTAGAGAACAGCAGTGCTTGGGCAGGAAGGGGCGGGGGCGGGGCGGACAGGGACCATGGTCACTTAGCTCAGGCCACTGAATCCAAAGAGAAGAAAAGACACTGTTTAGGAGGAGGGGGTGAGGGAGCCAGCCCCCGTCCTTCCATACCATAGTGTTGTGGTCCAGGATGCTGACACCGTCCTCATTCACAGCAATCCACACCAGGGTGTTCTCCTTGGAAGACAGCTGTACGGGCTGGGGAAACAGGAAAATCCCATCAGATATATCCCCAGCTAGGGGTTCTGAATCATGAGACCCTTCTGAGGAAGGCACATCCAGGGATCTGCCAAGCAGTGATTTCCAACCTTTTTCTGGTCTTGGAAAACATTAAAAGATGAGATTTGTACAGCATGCTGGAGTCAACGGACAGGGAGCATCTGGCCTTGGGGCTCTGGCTACCCACTGACAATCCCCAGGTGAGAGGAATGCACTCTCTTGCAGTACCTATCGCCCATCCTGCCACAGCACGCTGGCTGGGAAGATCTGTACTGCAGAATAGAGGCTAGCCCTGGCTGTCATGGGCATGGAGAACGGGCTGTTTTCTCCTAGTTCTCAGAAACTGACAGCGGTCTACCGTCTCTCCCAGCTCGGGTGCAATTGCTTCAACCAATTTCCTAGGGACTGTACAACAGGAAAGCAAGAATGCAATTTTATGGGCTTTAGATCCTACCCGTGAGAAAAGTAACTATTTGATGGACAATTCCTAGAATGACTAATATTCACTGCCAGAGCTGCAGTAGGGCAGTCCAGATTTCCTGTCTCTCCTGCTCAAAAGGCTGGGGAGAGACAGACATGTCACCTTTTTCAGAAGCTTTCCCCAGCTTCCCAGACCTAGTGGGCCCCTGTTATATGCCTTTATAATTAGTTGGGCAGCACTGAGAAGTCAATAAAAGAAAGATGACGGTCACCCAGAAATAAACTTGGCCCCAAAGCAAAGAATAACTGCTCTAGATCATGGAAATGGGGATAGGCCAGAAATGGGTGGAGAGAGAGCGACCCCTGGTGGTTGCTAGTATGAAGGCAGATGCTGCAGAGTGGAGGGGCTCAAACACAGCAAGATGGGGGACAGTAGCTCCAGGAGACACTGAGGGCATTCCTGAGGGTGGTAACCACTCCTTCCACTGTAAACCACCCGCACTTACCTCAGAAGCAAAGAGCTTAGCACCAAAGAAGGGCCACTTCCGGGCCACCGTCAGGTAGATGCGGATGCACTCAGGAGGGGAGCAGCCTTGCAGTGCTGCCCATTTTGTGCTCAGCTGATCTGCCAGGTGCCTGGTTTGGACAGATGGAGAGAAATGGTGCCAGGGAAGTGCCAACATGTCTTCATCACAGCTCTGAGGGCTTCCCCCAGTCTGCAGCCCATGCCTCCCCACAGCGACAGCCCAGGAGACCTTGCAGCCTACCTCAGCTGTTCAGGGGGTGCCCCATGTCTGTAGCGCCTTGGGTAGAACCTGTCTAGAACCTGCTGTAGGTGATGCTGAGCCTTGGAAGGGGGTGTACCCCCAGGGCCTGGTGGGATGGGCCTCTCCAAGTCCCCATACTCTACCTGTGGTAGAAGCACATGGACATGGAGGGACAAGTCAAGAATCTGGACATTGGGCTGGCCGAGTGGCTCGCTGGTTAAGAGTTGGTTTGGGAGTGCAAGCTCTGAGCAGCAGGGCCACGGGTTCGGATCCCACATGAGGGCCAGTGACACTGCGCCCTCTACAGCTAAGATGGTGAACAACAGCTCGATCTGGAGCTGGGCTTCCGTGAGTCACTGGCGACAGCTGAGTGGCCGGCAGCCGGCGTGAGCTGCTGTGAGTGGCCCATCAATGGCCGGCAACTGACTGCCTCTCCCAGGAAGAGCACAATGATCACAGTACCCACATGGGCCAGTGAAGCGACGTCCTCCACAACTAAAGAACCAAAGGACAGCAACTTGTCTGTTCCCTTCCCCAACCCCCCAATAAAAATCTTTAAAAAAACAAACAAACAGAATCTGGATATGGTGGGGGTGGGAGTGGGGATGGGCTGTTGAGAGAGGTGAAAAAAAACATTACTTCATTACTTTATTGGGGAGGTGTGAGTGGATGTGAAAAAACACTTCTTGTGAACAGACCCTTTATCTCCAATTTCACAGACACTAGAGAAAAAACCTTAGAGTCCTAGAATATTAGAGATTATCTAGACCAATTTTCATTTTGCAGCTCAGCTTAAGTACCTTATCTAAAGACATAGTTAATGAGTGGCAGACAAAGGAAAACAATGTAGAAATTCTTGCTTCCAATCCAAAAATATGGGCTACAGGGCTGAAGATGCTAGATACTAGAGTACAGCAGATCCGCGAAGAACGTTTTGTTCAATGTCATTTCGTTATAATGTTGTTTCGCTGAAAGTCGCAGAACTGATTGACAGCATTGAGAACTGACTGTATAGCAGAGTGTTCCAGATGTGGCCTTTGGTGTCGCACACCTGGCTCAAATCCCAGCTCTGCCATTGACCAGCTTTGTAATCCTAATCACGTTACTTAAACTCTGTGAGCTTCAATTCCTCATCTATTATGTGGGGATGAGAACATAATGGTCTAATATACATAAAATATTTAGCACAGGGCCTTCTATAGACCATTCAATAAATGCTTATTAAACATCAACTGTTATTCCCATTCCTCTCCAGCATGGAGAACCAGACTCTTTCTTATGGGAACCATGAAGGTATCCCAAGGTAACAGGGAAAAGAGTCGAAGTTTGATCTTTTTCCTAATTCTAATGTTTGACAGCTGTAAGTATAGAGTTTATCACACACATTATGTGATATAGATTATTTAAAAATCATATGTAGTACACCCCTATAGGGGCAGGCAGGGAGGTATTTTTATTTTCAGTATACAAAAATGGAAACTAAAGCACAGACAAGTACAGTGACTTGGCCACGATCTCATAACGGGAAGGTGGCTAGAACTCAAACCCAGAACTGATTCCATATGCAGAGTTCTGCACGTAGCCTGTATCTGCAGTGAGGAGCTCTGCTGGGTAAGGAGTCAGCTTCTCTCCACAGCCAGGGACAGCAAGGCCGCCCTCTCCTTTGGTACCAGAGGATCTGCACAATCTCCTGTGTTTCACGCTGTGTGGTGCCTTCTATCTGGGAGTCCAAAGATGGTGTCCTAGCCCTCCTGACCGCAAACAGAACCTTACCTGGGCCATTAAGGCAGCCATCTCAAGAGCCAGTTCCTTGTTGACAGGAAACCTCCCTGCCACTATCTCTCCACTAGTTTGGAAGGCGAGCAGCTGCCGCTCTCGCTCCGTCTCGCCTTTGACTTGACTCCGGAAGTACAGCCTAAAGGGAAGAGTGTGAGAAGCCAGGTCAGCCGGGATCACAAGCGGAGGAGGCCATCTCTGCATCTGTTTATCTTGATTTCTAAAGAAAGAAACAACTCTTTATACCATCTGTGAGCCTATTTTCAATTTAACCTCCAGAAAAATTTCACCAAGCACGACACAGAGCACCCACAGGGCCATTCAGATTTTATAGCAACAGTAGCACGTGGTTAATTCTGGAAAAACTGTTAGACTTCCTGGATTTGGTGAAGGGAATCTGGTGACAGGAGTCACAGCTTATTAGGGAACTGGATAAGCTAAGATTCCGAGAGACTAATGGAAATTATTTGCCTGGAGACATGTCTGGGATGGAATTTTCTCACTAATTGGTAAAAAAGTCAGGATGTCTACTTTTGTATTTCCTGGAATTGGTGTAGGAACAATGTATTCTTTAGCCTTAAATATCCAGTGCGCATACAAAATTTCACACTCCTAATGTAACACATGCAGCCATCTCATGAGGTTGGTTTGTTTCCTTGGCAGGTGTGTGTGTGCGCGTGCATGCTTGTGCGTACATGCACACGTGTGTGTGCACATTCAGTATAGGGACTGGGAGCCTGAGCTGTGCAGGGCCTCACAGAGGATAGGCAGAGCCAGCCTAGGCCCCCAGCTAATGACCACCACGCAGTGTTATATCTGTGGGGCCCCTGCCTGCGCGGCACAAGCCATTCAGTGGGGGACGCGATGAGCTGGCACCCCAGCGGCAGCCCTCATGCTCGGTCCCACTCTGGGGCAGGGCTCAGGACCTGTTCTTGTACATCAGCTTCACGACACGTGTGCCACCCTCAGACTTTCCAGAGTGCAGCTCCTTCAGGGCTTGTTCCCATTTGGAGATGGCATCGCAGATCTTGAAGAGGCAAAAGGAAAAAGTCAGAAAAGGCCCTGAGGAGGGGAACCCAAGGTGCCTGGGACTTCCTCATAGACAGAGAGGTGTAGCCCTGGGCATGGCATGAGCAGCAAAGCGAAGCTGCCCCCACTGGCCTTAACATCGGAGGGGGCTTCCCCGGAGGCGAGGCATGTCAAAACCCATGGCCTCCTATCACCGGCTCCATTTCCATTCCACCGACAGCCATCCTCCTCTTCAGCAAATAGACCCAGAGGCCTACTAGGGAACAAAGGCTTACAGATCCCAGGACATTTGCAAAGAAGGTATTGTGGCAGAGTTTTTCCAGGCAATGGTAAAACACTACCGAAGCCTTTGTCCTGTTGCCATAAAGAAAGCAGACACTGGACCCAAAACACTCATAATCACCGAGTGCTACAGCACATGCCCAAACTTGTCATGTCCCATGGCTCTCATCGCAGACCACAGTACAGGATAGGTCTTAAATCCTATTTAAGGGCCTTTAGGACAGAAGTACCATAAGGATCTACCTCCTTAACATGTGGGTGAACCCATAAGCATAATTAGGCCCAGGCAGACAGGGTACGAGCGAGGTGCCAATGTGCGACACGACCTCCGGTGGGTCCAGGCATACAGTTGTCAGCCCATGTATGTGTACATGTCACTGGCAGCAGGCTCGGTTGGGGCTGCTGCTGAGAGGTGCCTCCCTGTCCTTTCTACGCCGGCTGAGAAGCAGCTTTTCCCCTGGATGCTGCACAGCCACTCAAGGCAGGGAGGGGTATAGAGATCTTCTCTCCAGAGACAAGGACACAAACCACTTTGCCTGTGAGGGTACATATTAGGATGGCACGGAAATGCCTGCCCACGGGAGCACCTTGGGCTCAGCACCAAACAGGCTGCAAAACAGTCAGGCACCCCTCGCCAGACGGGCTTCTCCCCACCACCAAAACTCCACTGGCTTAGCAGGGAGGCCATCACCTTGACGCTCCCCTGAAGGCAATGTTCCAGGTCCCTGCCAGAAGGATCATCCGTGAAGAGGGCAAAGCCAGAGTGGGATGACTTTCTCATGCCTGTGTCCTGGTTCAGCCGTTGGAGGAACTCATCAACTGTGGAGGAGCCGTCAAAACCGACGACCTGTAGGGGAGAGGTGGTAATCCCAGAGGGGCTTCCTGAGAAGAGCGCAGTAGGGCTTGCAGAAGGGTCTGTGTCCGGAAGGTGCAGAGGCTCGGCTGCAAGCAGCAAGAGCGAATGCAAGAGCCAAAGAAATATTCTGTATTCACATGCAGAGTGTGCGTGCATAAGGGACGCGCCTGCCCAGTGGAAACTGGAATGGGACATAAGCCCTGGTTCTCCTGTACTGTCGCCCTCTCAGAGGAAGTCTTTTTGTGCCACTTTCTTGGTCAGTGTCTCAGCTTCCCTGTTCATACAGTGGGTTTAAAAGATCTACTTCCAGGATATCAAATAGTGGAGCCCTTTTGCAATTCAAGCTCCTTGCTCTGCCTACACTAGCACAAACCACCCCCACTCCCACCCCCACATTCAGGCCTGTCCTTTTGCGGGTTTGCCTGTTAAGAATCTGCCGAGGGCCGGCCGAGTGGCGCGATGGTTAAGAACTGGCTTGGAACGCCAGAGGATCCCAGTTCGAATCCCACATATGAGGGCCAGTGACACTGTCCTCCACAGCTGAGATGCTGAACAACAGCTCAACCTGGAGCTGGGCTGCCGTGAGTCGCCGGTGATGGCGTAGGCTGCAGCCCCTGTGGCAGTGGGTTGCCATGGGCTACTGTATGTAGCCAGCAGCCAGCGTGAGCGGCCAGCAGCCGCAGTGAGCGGCCGTCCAGAAGCCGGCGACTTATCTGCCTCGCCCGGGAAGAGCACAATGATGGTGCCAACTTGAGCCAGTGAAGCAACGTCCTCCACAACTAGACTGAAGAACAAAACGACAGCAACTTGTCTGTTCCCCTTCCTCCAATTCCCCAGCACTGTTCCCATCCCCCAATTCCCCAACAAAAATCTTTAAAAAAAAAAAAAAATCTGCCGAGCCTAAGGAGGCTTAGCACCCACCTGGCCCTGTGGTAATATGAGAAGACACAGGCCAGGGCGCGCACCCACCTCCTCACCTGGTAAGTCCCATTGGCGAAGTGCACGGGGATGCTGAAGGGCAGGGAGTGGTGGAAGGGGTTCCGCAGCAAGATGGACACCACTTCCATGCGTGACGGCCTGGCCTCCCGCTCCCCGGTCTGCAGGGTCCGCTCCACTGCCCGCTGGCAGTAGGTGGCATACTGGCCAGTTTCATTTCTACAAAGACAGGTGAAGGAGGAAGGGAATACTAGAGAATCCACTCCCTGCCACCATGACACCCCGACTCCCTCCCCAGACCTGGAGAGGACCAAGTCTGCAGATGGGGCCAGCTGTGAAAAAAGCCCTTTAGACTGGCCTGGGGGGTGTTCATTTGCAATTCAGGGCCTATATGAACATGGCAACATAGAATGAACATTTAGGAATAATTTGGGGGCAATGTAGCTTCACATGAGCCCCCACAAAACATCCATACATGCCCATTTGTGTACACAGCAATGGGTGAAGTCTCCATGACCACTGAGCAAATCTCTGAGGGTGGGGGTGATCTGATCCATCCTTGTCTCCCCTGCATCCCTCTTAATCACACCACAGTCAGGCGGGCTACAGCAGCCAAGGAAATGGCGCTCACTCACCTGGGGTCTGCGTGGCGTTGGAGCTGCTGTTTGACGTACCAGAGGAAGTGGTGCTGGGGCAGGAAAAGTGGGGCGCACAGAGCCAGGAGCTGCCAGCACTGCCAGGGGACACAGGCAGCGTGGAGTGAGTGCTGGGTCTGCAGTGTTGCCAGCCCTCACAGTCCTGAGCTATACAGCCTTCAGCTCTCTCTCCAGATCAGAGCCCCCAACTTCTCCGGGTACTGGATGGCCAACTTGGTCAGACTTTGTCCACAATAACAATCACACAATCTGACTGTACACAGACACCCAGAAGGGGCAAAGAGACGGCAGCTGCGCTGAGGCAACTTGGAGCACTGAGGCTGCTCACTGACTACCAGGCTCAGAGGACACCTGCCCCGTTGCCTCCTTCAACATTTCCCACCTTCTGGACAGCCCTTGTCAATGACTCCTATCAGCTGTCCCCCCCCCCCCCGGGGATGCCCACCTGCATGAGGGAATGCTTCTGAGGTGGGCGGCAGCTGGTCTGCTTCATGAGTTGGCAGTAGATCTCGCTCTGCAGCTCGGGGTGGACCAGGCACACCTGCAGGGCCGTCTGGGCCAAGGACACGTGGTAGTCCACCGAGGCGGCTTCCACAGGCACATTGATGAAGAGCTGGCAGGACTGGCAGGGAAACGACAGTGAGCACAGGCAGCCCAACAGCCCCTTCATTAGCATCCTCTGTGACAGTGTGACTGGGTTGCCCGCCTCCTGGGCTCAGGGGAGGCTCCTGTTCCCCGCAGATGGCCCTTCTCAGAGGGAGCGTTGTTACTGCTTGAGAGCATCTATGCTGGCTGAGAAGGCTACTTTGGAATGAATCTTTCCTTCTTTAAATGTTTCCATGACATCAGCAAGATATATTCATTTTTTTAAAAACAGAATATTCAGACAGGCACAAAGACATTCTAAAATAGGTCAGCATCTCTGAGGTCCAGAAGCAACACAACCCTGGCTTTCCTGCTGTTCACGAGAGGAGGAGGGTGCTCCTCCAGGGGGAGTTTCACCGGCACTTCTGCAGGGCTCCTGAACTAAGTCCCAGAGCTTCCGGCCTCCCTGCCACACAGGAAGTGGGGGGACCCTGTGGGACTCCTTTCCTTCCTCTTCAGATCCCTCTGTGGGCCACCCCCTAACTGCATGGGTCTCCTCCACTTGAGGATCACCACGGTGGGCAGAGCTGCTCAAGGGAGACCCTGGGCACTTGGCAAGGGCACCCACCACCAGTGGGTGGGCCTGCGCTCTGCTCCCACTTTACCTTGAAGAGCTTGAGGGCCTCCGTCTGCAGGGCCTCCGAGGGCAGGGTGGTGAGGGAGGTGTACAGCCCATCCTTGCTGTAGCACAGCATGGGGTGCTTCCAGAGGGGGGAATCTGCCCAAAGCACAGCAGCGGAGAGCAGCATTAGTTACCAGTGAAGAGGGAAGTCGCCTCGCACCCCCACCCCCACCCCCACCCCCACTTAGATCTGTGGAAAAGACGAGGGTTTAACTGTCTGGGACACACAGGTTGTGCCAGGTTACATAAACCCAGAGTGTGGGGTATGCAGTTGTGTGCTGCATTTAGCACACTCACAAGCATGGCTTACAGGAAGGTGGCTACTGCTCCGCTAGTGGGGCTGCATGCAATAGGGGCGAGTGTGAGAGGTTGTGGGCATGCGTGCAAGCATGTGTGTGCAGGGGAGGCTCCCTCCCTGCAGTGTCAGGTCTGGATGGAGAGCGTGTATCGGCCTGAAATAGACAAGCTGTGGAGCAGCAGTAAAGGAGTACGGTGGTGTGTGTGCTGTTAGTGCCTCTGCTTCCTAAGAATCAGCAGCAAAATAAAGACCCCCAAAACATCCCAGGCTTTGGTTAGCCTGATCCCAATTTAGGCTTCACTTACTGATTAACAAATCCGAACTACAGGTTAACCAGCTCCTTCCTTTCCTCAACCCTCTGCCCAGCCAGCAAAGCTGCAGGTTAATCAAAGTGAAACATTGACCCAGGCTTCCCAGATAAACTCCCCTAGATAGAGTGGTTACCTCAGTATCTTCACCAGAGACAGGGGCCCTGGAGCTTGGGACGGGACTGCCCTTCTGTGGCTTAGACAGTTTTAAAACAGCTTTGGGGTACAGTAGTGCTTTCTTTGGGTTCTTGACCAACAATTACCCAGCCACCACACTCTCACCGAGGCCACGATGGCCACCCTTGCCTTACCTGGGTCTCCCTCACCATCCATCAGTTTTCCAATGAGTTGCTCATAGGCAGTGCCCACCTTGGCACTGCTGCCACCTGCGGCCACTGTGAGGTGGTAAAGCCACGTATCCTGGAAGAGGATGGAAAGCCATCTGATGGAACTGGGGTGGGGAGAATGGAGTCAAGAGCTTCTAGGAGGCTTTCTTGAAGGGGCCGAGCCCAGGGTGGGGGAGGGGGGCAGTTCAGCTGGTTTGGTTAGCACAAGTCAAGGCCACCAATCTCTAAAAGGAAAGACTCGGGATCAGGTGAACATGAACCCTAGCTTCTAAGCTTGTGGTTCTATCTCATGGTCCCAGTGAAGATATGTTGGCCACTGGGAGAGAATTCAATATAAGGAATATTCCTAATCAGGGACTACTAGTTGTCAAAATGTCTGGGAGGGGAATAAATGTGAATTTGGAGAAACTCAGGGGAAAGAGAGAAGGGAAGATGAGAATCGCAGGTCCCAGCTGGCCATGGGGGCCCAGCCCCATCCCTTACCTTTTCATGCTTGGTGCCAATGAGGAGGTAGGTGGGGCTGTGCTCTGCGGGGTGGATCACCAGGGTGCAGTGGGAGGAAAGCAACCGCCGGGTTCCTCCAGCCTCGTAGTCTTCATCTGAGTCACAGGATCGATCTACTTCCTCTATGCGCGCGTCCCGCACAGGCAGGTGGCCCAGGGGTCGCTGCGGACAAGAGCCTTCCGTGAACGGGAGAGCTAGCAGGGGACAGGGGAGTCTCCTCTCTCTGAACCCTCAGGCCGTGTAGGGTTAGAAATCATGGACGTGGACAGACAACAGGATGGGAAGGGAAGACTGCTTGGCTGAGGCTTGCTTGGAGAAGTGCAGGAAGATCCCACAGGCAGAGTCGGTGGGCCATGCACATTGCCCATGCACTCGAGAGGGAGCCAACAGCTGGCTTCGTACTTGTTGTGGGGTCAGGTGGGGTGGAGGGTAAAGCTGGGGCCTTCCGTCAGGACATGGAGCCACAGGAATGGGCTCTGGGGCAAGAGAGAGCAGGTGCTGTTGGGAGGCAGGGAAGTACCTTGTCCTCATGGCTCCGATAGTAGTAGAAGGTTCTGCCAACGAGAGCACACCAGACCAGCTTGGAGTGGCCATGCTTTACCTGTAAGACAGAAATGAACCAGCATTACTAGAATCAGGTGACCCCAGAAGTAAAACCAGGGCTGGCGAAGAGAAGCCACAGGGAAGCAGATCTCAAAACCTCTGGACAAACTCAGGTCCTTAGTGCAGATGCCACCCAGGCTCCTGACTAACTGAAGCAGCCCTTTCACAGCAAGGGGCCATGGTGTGTACCATACGACACCCCATCCATCCTTGTGCGACCTGCCATTAAAAGATTAACCAGGCCAATGAGATGTCCTGTCTCAGGAATGTGAACATGGGAAGAACTTGCGAGTCAGCAGAGGCTGGAGTTGTAAGGATGCTGAGAAGGAGGGAAGGGCCTTGGTAGGCAAGTGTAAATCATGAGGGGATAGCAGCTGTTCACAGGCAGAGGAGACTGAAGTGAACACAGGCTGAATGGGGACGCAGGGGTTAGAGAGAGAGAGCTTGCTCCTGTAAGCTGCTTTGCTTCCTGAAGGTGTTTGGGCCTAGTTAACGTGCTTCCTTGCTATAATAACTTCCCTTATTATAAGAAGCTATAATAACATGCTTCTCTGCTCCTTGCAACCAGAAGAGCCCTAACTGAAATATCTTTAGGGCAGGTCTGGGATATTATAAGTCTTTGAGTAGCCACACCTACCTCACCTAGGTTGCGGCTCCTCACTATTCATACTGGTGGGTACAGGTGGGGATGGGGGGCAACCCATAATGACCTCAAAATGGGTACAAGGCATTCCTTTCCTTCTTCTGTCTTGAGAATAGCTAATCTGTTTCCAGAGGATCACTCACCATGATCTGAGTGGTCAGACCATGTTTGAGGCCAACCAGCTAATCCTTGTGAGGAAATTACTGGAGAAAGGAGTTACGTGTAAGGAGGGGACCCACCGCTCCTTGGCACTCCTGTTCCTGGCTCCCCTGACTCTCAGGAGGCCTGTATGCCTCCCCCACCAGGCCTATCCATACCTTGGTCAGCCAGCCCTTCACGGTGGGCTTGGTGCCACCCTGAGGCAGGGCTGGAGGCCCAGTGGCCTGAACCTTCAGCAGACTCTGTAGTACTCGGATCCACTCCTCCAGGAGGCTGGGCGAATCAGCTGTCAGGTAATAGGTTTTCTTCTCAGAGATGAGCTGTGGAGGAGTAAGGGATTGGGGGCGGGGACACAGAAGGATAGAATAACAGAAACATGGCTCTGGGGTGGCACACATTCCTGAACCCCTGGCCTTCTTTCTTCCTACCGTGGTGCTCCCTCCCTTCTTTCCCTCCTTATCTTGTTTCCCTTGTCTATTCTACCTTCACTCTATCTTTCACACTCTGTCTCTTCTTCCTTCCTCATACTCACAAATTAGGATTTGAAATGTCTTTCACATATACCCATTTTGCCCCATTTTTGTCTCTATCACAGCTATATCCAAAACCCAGTACCTCTTCTGTCTAAAATTCTAGCTGCCAGGACCATGCTCACCTGGAATGTCTGTGCACCCTCTCCTCGAACGATTTGGCAACGAGAGTTCAGCTCCACTTGACCTTGAGGTTTCCGGATGACATCACTCTGTAAAGAAAGGCATGGGAAGGAAAGAGGTTGGAGCCTTCCCAGAGCACATCATTTCCCCTCTTACTCCAGGTCATAGGCCAAGGAGAAAGTGATTCCCAAGCTTTCCTGGGCTATGGCATGATCGGTAATTTGTTCTGGATCCTGGTTCTAGCTAAAAAGGAGCAATGATCAGAGACATGGGTCCTGCTGACCCAGGCCTCAAATAGAATAGATTGAGCCTTTAAAATTTGGTCAGAAGCCATCAGGTTATTACTGAGCTATAAAGCCCTTAAATTCTTTCCACTACATCTTTTATACCAAGTGTGGCAAATAAGTGGCATATCTCACTATTACCATTTCCAATGCCACTGCAGACATTACTAATCAATCAGAGCATGACTGCTAATTGAGCGATACAGGCCCAGAATCCTTAACAAGGTGTTTGAGACAGCCACTACCAATCAACTAGAGTTGCACAAGGCACAAGTTTTTTTTGCCCTCTTTAAAACGTTAACATCGGTTATCCAGGGAGGGCCTCTCAAACGAGGTCCCAAAATCTGAGGCGCCCTAATTCCAAAGAGTATAGGAAAGAGGTGGAGGAAGCAATAGGCTCTCCAGTTAGAACAGTTCTTTTATAGGACCAGGCAAAGGAAGAGCTCAGCTTCTGAAGGAAGAAAGAATCTCCAAGTCAACTCATCTAGAATTTGCCTTTGCCTGCTCAGTGCCTGATTTCACTGTGAGAACCAGTGACCAGCTTCATGGTACCCGTGTGGCTCAAAGCCTCAGCTGCCCAGCCAGGCTGCCTCTCCCCACCTGCCAGACCTTTGCCCTCTGACCATAGGCTACATTACCCCTCTTCCAGCTCCCCCTCACATAGTCTGAGGTGGGGTCCTATAGACTACAGTCCCGGGAAATGAGGGTCTCACCGGGGACTTGTAGTACAGAATCTGTCCCTGTCTCAGGACAAACCAGCGCCTCTTCCATGTCTTCACCCGGCTCCCCATTTTCAGCAGGTAGCCCGACTTCTCCAGTGACTCCTACAGGGGTAGAAGGTGCAGAGAAGAGGGGTGGACAGGGGGGAAATCACCGAGGTTCCTGGACACCACACGGGTCAAAACGATCCAGGTGAGTCACTGCTTTATCATTAGAAAAATAACTATTGAGCATTTCCAGGGCACCATGCTAAGGGTTCAGAGAAGACTAGATAAAGCATGGGTGGTCCTGCTATGGAAGGGTCCTACTGGCTGGGGAATACACCTGACCATGAGAAGATGGCAGATCAGGGGCTGCATAAGCGAGAGGCCAGCCAGGGAGGGCTTTCGGGAAAGGGCTTAACCGGCTTCGGAAGGAGAGGTCAGCCTTTCCTTCAAAGATGAGCCAGGAGGAGGAACAAGGCCATTCAGGCAGCAGGGAAGGGAGACAGAGGTTTGGGGAATAATGTGCACATCAGCAGGCTTGGGCGGAGGGTTCATTGAGCAGGAGAGGGGAAGACAAAGGCGGCATGGTGGTGTGGAGCAAAGGCTGGGAATGACAGATCTTGCTTTTACTGCTGGCTCCAGTGTGTCATAGCACATTTCTGAGCCTCAGGTCTACTCATCCATAAAATGGGGTAATAATCCTGACAGGATTGTGAAGACAAATGAGACAGTGCTTGAAAAGCATAGAGCACGGTGCCTGGCACACTGTAAGAACTCAATGAATGTTAGTTCCCAGAATTCCAGGGTCAGCGTGGAGCTAAAACGAGGTAATGTGTGTAAACTCCTGGGGCTTGGTGGGCCATAGTGGGCTTTTAAACTGGCAACTCCTGGTTTGATGAAGAGCTCCGCAGGCTCCCTCTCCTTCTCCGTGGGGTCTGTGTGTGCCCATCTCCATAACTGCACCCCTCACCCCATCCCACTCCGCATGGCCTCACATCAGGGGAAGCCCCCTGGCCCCCTCCATACCCTCACCAATCCCAGGAGCCCGTCCTCTCACTGTTGCTACCGGTCTCTTGCGCCGATGGCACCAGGCAGGCAGCTCCCACCCTGCCCTGCCTCAGCCCCCCTGGGGTGGGGTCACACTTCCAGCTCACCCCGCCCAGGCCCAATCCATCAGTGGAGAAGGATGAGGTGCGCTGTAGTTTGTGCTCAGGCTCTGAGTAGTCACTGTCCAGGGAGCAGGCGTCCGGAGGGATGGCGTAGTCACCCTCAGAGCTCAGCGAAGACATGGAGACACCTGGCCAAGGGGCAGGAGTCAAGGTCTGGGTCCCACACCTTCCCCAGAAACTCATCCACCCAAGACCCGAGTCTGGGGCCGAGGGTCATGGGCAGAGATCAAGCAAGGACCCCACCACCACCACCACATATGACTGCCTGTGGGAGGAGGTGAGGGGTCTCCTGTTGCCCTGCACCCCTTCCTCTTCCCTTCTCCGTACCTCTCTTGATGGCCCGGGGGCTGCCCAGTCCGCTGGTCTTCCTTGACTCAGAGCAGGGGACCGACGTGCGGAAACTTGCCTGAGAGCTGCAGTCATCGTCGGACCCAGAGGACTCGTCCACAAAGGGCACGGTGCTGATCTGCGTGGCTCTCTGCAAGACAGGCCCCTCCCCACTGCAGTTCTTGCTGCAAAACAAGCCCCATCCCACCTGCACTTGCACTCTGGCTCCAGGTGCCCAGGGTGCGGCCAACACAGCCTGTCTGGGGCACATGGATGCCATCACCCAGCCGGGACACCCAACACACAACCATCCCTTCCGACCTTACTCCTGTGTCCTCACCTCCATGCTTCTCCTCAGGCCTCCCTCCCCCGACACCATCCTCTGTGGCCCCCAAAGCAGCAGTCCCATCCCAGCTGAGCATCTGACCACTGTGACCCACTACTCCCTGCCACTAGGGGGCCAGAAAGCCACACCACGGGCCTCGTGAGACAGGAGCTTTAAAAATGGGTGGGGATAACGAAAGGAGCGATCACCTTCACGGACAGACATTTAAAAAGACTGATTATCTCCATGTTGGTGAAATTGTGGAGAAAAGGGTACTGTGTAGGGTGATAAAGTTTTTTAGAAGATAATTTGCCACTAACTGTCAAAAATTAAAACATGCATATCCTTTGCCCATAAAATCCACCTCTAGAACTCTGTCCTACAGGAATATGTATATATGTACACAGAGATGTATTCGCACAATGTTCATCACACCCCTGACTTTAGAGGAAAACAGAGACATGACCTAAACTGTCAATCAGTGGAGGGCTGGTTAAGGTAGTTATGGGCAGCTACACTGACACTGGCTGGTGCTGGGCAGGCCTACAAGGGGAGGCGGAGCCGTCTGTGGAGGTATGGCAGGAAGACCTGGCACATGGCTGGGTGAACAAACAAGGGGGAGAACGACCTGTATAATGTGATCCCCTTTGTGTGCGTGTGTGGGTGTGCACCTGTGTGAGAAAGACAGAACATGTGTAATGCATTTGTAGATGCAGCAGGGGGCCTTACAGAATAGTCACCAAACCATTCATGACAGTTGCTTCTGTGGTTAGAAATTAGGGAAAAGCAACATGAGAAGAAACTTCACTTCTGGCTCTTTATTCTTCTATAAAAAGTTTTCTAAAGGATAACAGCTATGATTTCAAAAACCAATATTAAAAGGAGACAAAAACGTACATGAAAACCTCATGTTGCAGATAGAGCTGATTTTTATTTAAAAAAATGTAGCAATGTTATGGAAGTGTGTGTAGGAACACATGAAAAGTTCTGGAAGGGGCCCCACTGCCCTCTGGGCCACACGTGATAAGATGGGGAGGACAGGTGGCACAGCCATAGGTTTAACTTTTAACTTTTTACTTTGCCCACAATCATATTGATTCAAATTTTTGTGAATGTGGAATGTTTCTAATAATAATCTAATAAAGACCAACAATAAAAATAAAATGATGTGTGGTGAGCTGGGCTCCCTGCCAGAGTCATGTGTGGGCAGAAACCTGACCCTGGAGCTCCACTCCAGCCATTGCATGGACAGGGGCCCTCTCTGGATGGGGACACCCCCTCCTCAGACAGCAAGCAGCTTCTTACCCCCTTCAGGGCGGTGTAGACAGGCGCGGTGCCATTCTTGTAGACAAGGCCAGAGAAAGGTCCAGGGGACGCAAGGGCAGGAGGCCTCGAACCTGGAGGGGCAGGGAAGAGCGATGAGATTAATTTAAGTGCCCTAGCCCAGTGAGAGGTGTGGGGGCAGCAGAGACCTGAAGTGAGTGAAGAAGAAAACCACAGGCAATGTTTCCTGAAACAGCACTCTGGGTGACAGACCAGGGGACAGTTATCAGGATGCGGGCCAAGGCCTTCTTCAGTCCCACTCTTGCAAGAGTGAGTTACCAATCATGCATTATGGGGTTGTCACATCACCGCGGGGATTCTGTGGCTGGCAGGTAGGGACGGGGCTCCTTCAGGGTACGCTAAATCAAGGCACTGGGGGCTCCTCCCAGCCCTTGTACTGCTGAAGGGAAGCCAGGGCAGGTGGGAGGCTGGGCTGGAGGGTCCTTCCTCTATAAAATCCTTTCCAGCTCTGTAATTGGCTATATAATTCTGTTCAAGGCCGCACCCACCCAGCCGGTGATGTGCTCAACTCTCCAAGGCAGCCCTAGCTGTGTGATTTCACCTGAACCTCACCTGTTGGGGGAGGGAATGGGGTGCCAGGTGACCCCAGCCCTGGGTGTTGCTCACAGTCCTCTCCTCCCCTACATGCCCACCCTGCCCACTCTGGGCACTCCACTTGGGACTCACCACACCAGGTGGCATTACTCCTGGGAGACACGTCTGAGAGATGCATGCCCGATGTGGCTACAGCATAGATCCGGCTCTCCTGGAATGAGAGGTCCGCGGAGGGTCAGAGCTCAGCACTGTGACCACCCCAGCCCCTCCTGGGGTGTGGAAAAAAGCACGGCTTTGGAGGCAGGCAGACCTGCATCCACATCTAGGTTCGGCTGCTTACTGGGAGAGGGGAATCATGGGTAAGTTACATCATTTCTGGGCCTCAGTCTCCTCAACTCTAAAATGGGGGTAATACTACTCATCTTTCAGGCTGCTGTGAGAACCAAACGAAATTATTAATGTAAACATCTCACACCTGGACTGTAATCAGTGCCCAATAGACATTCACTCCTTCTCTCACCACCACCCTTCCCTTGGGTAATGAAGTTCACGAGGAGAGGGATCAGTGACCTGTTTGTCTGAATTAGACATCTTACAGCTCTTGGGTCTCGGGCTCTCACCCCAAAAGTGGGGTGTTGGTAATGAAGACGTCAGAGCCCCATGGTGAGGGCATGCCCTTTTCTAAGCCAGCTGTTTGGAAGCTGGGACACTTTTTTTCCCCTACAGTAATAATGTTACATCATGGCTAGGCTTCTGTCCAACCTACAAAGCCTGTCTAGCTTACCCAGGCCTGAGAGGCCGACTGTACAAGACACAAGGATGGGAACAGCCACCCTCAAGTGTTCCCTCACCCCCGGGGGTGGGGTACCCTGGGTCTGAAGTAGGCCCACAGGCCTGGGGAGCATTTCTAATGGTTTCTAATGGTTCCCAAACAACCCAGAGGCCCCGCCTGTATTTCTTTTTATCCGTATCTCTTTTCTCCACTCAAGATAAAAAGACAACAAAGGCCCCCTCAGGTGACTGGTGAGTCACAAGGACCAGAGAAGGTCAGCCTGTCTAGCGCAATGGGGGCTGAGGCATCTGGGGGAGAGAGGGAGGTAGAATGTGTCCCAGCTTCCAAACAACTGGGATGAGATCCTGAGGTAGGAACAGGGCTGGGCCAGTAAGAGAGATGGGGCAGTGAGGGTGTCCCAGGAGGGGAACCCGAGCCGGCAGGGAATTCCTGCGCTTATGTGGGGCAGACAAACTGAGTCCAAGTAGTAAAATTAGGCATAAAAAAGATTACTGCCAGTAGTGGTGGTGGAATTACACCAAAAACAGGCCTCACACTTCATGGAGAAAATGAAAGTGAAGCTTGTGGAATTTAGGTTCACTATCACTTAGGGATTCAGGCAACTATCATCAACAAATAGGAGTGTTTTACAAAAGGTCATCTAGTGCCTAACTCACCTAAGGTGATTTTGAAGGTCAACAAAGGGCTCTGCGAACTCTATTCTGGCAAATATACGAGGATCTCCAACTCCCTCCAATGGAGACATGTCCTTGGAATTCTCAGTCTTGATTTTTCCTACCGAGAGTGACTGCCCAGTCGGTCCCACCTGAGACAAAAGGCTGGGCTGTCTGGCCACTGTGGTTTCCTAAGCTGACAGGAGAGATCGTGTCTTGGGGACCAGATGGAGCTGAGCCTTCTTGTGCGTCCCTTGCTGAGAGCTCCCTCACTGCCCACCTCTGCTTTAGGATTCCAGAGCATTGGTATTTACAAGACAACAACGAACAAGAGGAGGGGTGGTTCTGATGGCATTCCAACTTGGCTGCCTGGCCTTTCCCCCATTTTGAAAGCCTCTCCACCTTGGCCCCGCCTGCCCCTTTGCTCCCTGTCTGCCGGCTGCTCTCCCACCTTATACCTCCTCTCCGCAGGCAGCATGCTGTGGCCCTCCCGTGATTCTGAGGCTTCAGGGACAGCCAGCAACCCATGGCCTGACGGCTGGATGGCCTTGGGGGACCTCCTAGCCCTCCCCCGAGGCATAGCTGTGTCTCAGGTCATCCAGGTCCCCTTGCAGCAAACACTGATAAGGATGCAACCCATAAGCCTGGGGGTGGTGAGGCCGCCCAGATGAACAGCATTTCAAAAGGAGACCCTGGGAGGTGCTGCTGAAAAGGTGGGCCTCCCAGACAGTGGTGTGGGGTGGTACCACTCCCCCAGTACCCCATTCCCTGTGCTGCCAGGAGCCTGACCCTCAGACATCCAGCTCTCCAATGTCCCCTGAGGCAGGACAGCTGGAGAGTTAGAGCCAGGCTCTGGGGACAGCTGGGACTATATTTAAAGCCTGGCCCCTCACTAACTGCTACATGACCCTGGGCAAGTATCTAAGTCTGTGGAGACAGCACTTTCCTAATCTGTAAAGCAAAACAGCATGTAAGGGCCCTTATGGCGGGCTCTGCACTAAGCTCTCAACATCCATTATCTCATCTTACCCTCATCACTGACCTGTGCTACCTATTAATGCCCATCCACCCATCCCCCCTTTTCATTTTAACTTTTTGTCATGGAAAATGTCAAACAGACACAAAAGGAGAACAGAATAAAGAACGAACGACCTCATGTGCCTATCATGCAGCTCTACAAAGATTAATGCATGGCTGGTTTTGTTTCATTAGTATCCCCGCCCCAGATCAGTCCACCAGAATTCCACCAGACAGCATGTCATTTTATCCAGTGGCACAAATAAGGAAGCTCAGAAATAATAACAGCCAACACATAAATGCCAATGCCTATGACCCACTACTGCAAGTACCTATTACGTATTAACCCTGTAAAGGAGGTACTATTATCCCCATTTTACGGATAGGAAAACCGAGGCACAGAGGTTTAGTAACTTGCTCTGGGTCACAGAATCAGCAATTCGACCTGAGTGGCTTAACTTTGGGACCTGTGCTCTTAGCTACCACACAGAAAAGCTATAGCCCACACCAATAACCAGCTTAACGAATGATGCTAAAAGGAATACTCATGTGACCACCACCCAGGTTAAGAAATCTGCCAGCAACCCAACAGCCCCAGACTTGCCCCTTCCCAATCATAAGTCTTTCCCGCCCCACAGAGGCAACTGCTCTTCTAAGTTTACCAGACTCACTTCCTTGCTTTCTGAGTTTTACCACCTCAGCATCATGAACATTAAACAAGATAATGTGCATCCAGCACCCAGCTTGGTATGTGGCACATGGCGAGTGCTTGCTCAGGACATGCCAGCCAGCCACCATCCAATCATTTCAAATCCTGGCTCTGCCCCTCGCTGGTTGGGTGGTCTGGGCAGGCTCGGTGGAACCCGCCTCCCAGAGGCACCATGAAGGTGACAGTCTGGTCTCATGCTCAGCGTGCGGCTGTGCTCGATGGACAGTGGTCACATCCTCAGCTCTGCCCCTCTGCCCAGCCCCCAGGTAGCCTCTTACCCAGGATGGAAACCGGTGCAGGGGTGGTGTGGGTGGTTTGCTCCCCAATTCCACTTCCTCCAGCTCAGCTCTGGGGGCCTTTGGGTTCTCTCTTTCCTCCTTCTTCCCAGCTGGGGGTTGCTCCCCCATTTCCATCTTCTCTGGTTCCTCCCGGAGTTCAACTCGGGCCTTCAATTTGGGAAGGCCAGAGGGGTGGAGGGCTGAGAGGGTCCCAATCTCAATGCTCACCACGTGGTTGAAGTGCCCAGGGCCCACCTGGGGCTGGCTATGGTGCCGCTTAGCCAGCTGGACACTGTCCCGGGGGGTGCTGGGAGCCCGCACCTTAGGTAGGGTCAGGCTATAGCCTGGGCCACCTTCCCTGGCAGAGGTCTTTGTCCCAGGGAGTGTGCCTCCCTGAGCAGTCACCAGGCTCTCATCCCAGGAAGCCAGGCCACGTCTGGGGGTGTGAGTCTTCACACACAGCTGGCTAGGAGAGCCTTCTCTTCTCAGACGAGTTGGAAGGGTCTTGGCCCCTGATATTTCCCCAGGACGGACCAGAATGGAGCTGAACTCCTCCAAGGGGCTTCCCACTTTAGGGACTGAGTCCTTATTCTGCAGAGAATCTGGAGAAGGTGCAGGCAGAACCACCTTCAGGGCACACTGGGCCTGAGGACCACTGTCCTGCCCCACTGGCTGGGCTCCTAGCCCTGAATGCGCAGAATCCTGCTCTGGGGTTTCCTGGGGGGCCACCGGCAGCTTCCCTGAAGGTGCCATCTGAAGAGCTATGGTTAGAGCAAAAACAGGCATATTGAGAGCTCCCTCAATTCAGTCCCACAACCCAACACATCCCAACACACACACACACACACACACACACACACGCACGCACGCACTGACCCACCTACCTTCTAGAGCATCCTGAAGAGCTCCCACCTGCTCCACCAGGCACTGATTACAGCTTTTCAGGTGCTGATTCTCCATCTCAAGCTAGGCCAAAAAACCAAAAAACATTTAGAACACTGAACTTATAGGTTTAGACATATAATTCAAAATCAGATTAAAATCCTTTCTAAAGATCAAATCTTTGAAAAAGAACACGTGCTAACCCTGACCCCTCCCTCCCTCTGTGCTAACCAGTTTGGGTTGGGATAGAATTCCATTTGGCAACCCCTGAACTTTTCTTTTCTAGTTATTTTTAAGCTGTTTAAAATTGTGCAATATAACACATACACAGAAAACTATAGCCCACATCAATGAACAACTTAACAAATGATGCTAAAATGAATACTCATGTGACCACCACCCAGGTTAAGAAATTTGCCAGCATCCCGACAGCCCCAGACTTGCCCCTTCCCAATCACACGTCCTTCCCGTCCCACAGAGGCAACTGCTCTTCTAAGTTTACCAGACTCACTTACTTGCTTTCTGCCTTTTACCATCTAAGTATGAATCCCTACACACATTGGTTTAGTTGTGTTCATTTGTGGACTCTTATAGAAATGAAATTAGACAGCGTGTACTTCTGTGTCTGGCTTCTTTTCATCAATGTAATGTCTATGAGATCCATCCTCACAGTTGCATTTTCTTTTAAATGTAATCCAACACTCCTTTTAGCAAGAGGTCAAGGCTCTGCAATAAGGAGGCATCACCTCTGTCCCCAAGAACTTGTGGTCTAACAAGTGACCTGAGGTGTGCATCCACAGAAGGGGATGGAAGGCAAAATACGCAGATACCCCCTGCAGGTGTGAGCCACTTGTGTAAGGACAGAGGAAGAAAAAATGAGTGTCCTTTTCCAAACTTCCAGTTCTTTCCTCGTGTTTAGAAAGAGGTTTTTTTGTTGTTGTTTTTCTGCTAGCAACACTGTAGCTTCTAGTCCCCAGTTTCCTAAACAAAGATGTAGCAAGTGATGAACTATGAAAATGAATGAATAGAGGTGCAAAGTAGAACAGAGGTTGTTCAGGGGACTGGAGGCGGGGAAGAGAACGGGAGTTGTGTTTAACGGGTACTGAGTTTCTACTTGGGGTGATGGGATGTTTTGGAAATAGACAGTGGTGATGGTTGTGAAAGGACTTATTGCCACTAAATCGTACAGTTAAAAAATAGCTAAAAGGGTACATT
>NW_017731409.1:2436160-2491112 GCF_001890085.2 Hipposideros armiger
CAAACCCATTCTGGGCCCAGACAATTGACGCCACCTGAGTGACAGGCTGAATGGCCACAGGCTTCTTGAAAGCTAACAGATTTATTAATTAAAATCCATTTTTCCTCATTCAGGGGCATTGGGGATACAGAGGACACCCCAACAAGATTGCCAGTCACAACCAAAGAAGCCAACACGGTCTTCCAGGTGGAGCTCGAGACCCCTTCCTCTCATCTGAGATCAGCTTAGGGTGAGAGTTCCGTGAATTCCCCAATAGGCAGGGACAGCTCTACACCCCTGCCCAGCAGGAAGCTGATACAGCAAAAAAGACCTCCTGTCCCTCAACTTCCCATAGAGATTTTATGGGGATCACGTCTCTCAAAGAGAAAACTAGGTAGGCAGTTAGCGGCAGGCATTGGGTCTCTGTATTCCTGCACGTCCCACAGACTGGGACCGCCAAGGGGACCTCCCCTCTCCACCCCAAACTCCCCTTTGTATTGTAATTACCTATCCCTGTGGGAAAACAAATGGGCACAAAATACACAACTAGATCAGACCGGTCACTCGCACCTGTGCAGTACCTCTTGTCAATCACTGGTGCCAATCAAGTGGTCCCACGCCCATAGGGGAACGGCCCATTCTAGAGAAAGGGGATTAAAAACTCCAAGTCTGGGAAGTCCTCCCTGCTCTTTTTGACGGCTTCTTCCCTTTTTGAACCTTTTGGGCCTCTCCTTTGCGCATGGCCCGCTCCAAACCTTTGGAATGTAATTTCTCTTCTAATAATGGGCCCTTGAGCCATTCTCTACTGCTCGGGCCTATTTCTACTTCTTTGAAATGTACTATCTCTTCAAATAAACTACTTTTTCAGTTCTTTACTCGGGCATCTCGTTCAATTCTTTGCTTGAGTTGCCAAGGACCTGGACTTTGTGCCAAGAAGGGCCCACTCTCCGACAACATCATCACTATAAATTATTATATGACCCCAAAAAAAAAGAATCCCTGAAACAAAATTAAAAGACTAACTGGGAGATGATTTGCAACATACATGACATACATACAAAGGGTTAATTTAAAATGAAGAATACAATAAATATATGCAAATTATATGAACAGGAAATCAATAGAAAAGGAAATAAAGAGAAAGAAACCCACAAAAAGCTGTCTGACCTCAATCATAATTTTAAGAATGCTGATAAAAATGAGACATCATTTCCTTCTATCAGACTAACACAATTTGAAAGTTTGCTATTATCCCAAATTGTCAAGAATGTTGGAAAACAACCCCTCTGACATAAACTGGGGGTTGGGGAGCAATTTCATAGTATCTGTCAACATTTTAAATGTACATACCATTGAACATTAAATATATAACCACTGCTTAGGAAATCGTTATTTGCAATTTGATAAAGCAACAAAACCAAAAAACCTCAAAACTGGAAATCACCTAAGTATCCACAAATAAGGGCTTGGCTAAATAAACAAGAAGAAAACGGAATGCTGGGCTTTGATACACAGGAAATGTTCACAATGAACCGAGGTTGAAGGATGGGTGAGAGGGAAAAATGGTGTCATTTTATACCCTTCTGGCCTTTTGGTATTTTTTACTATAAGCATGTATTACCTTTACAGTTAAAAAACAGAAACTAAAGCTAAATTAGCACACGAGTGCAGCAATTCTCTCAAAAGAATAAAAAAATTAAGGTGACTGAAACGTGAGGTTTGTGTCTAAACAGCAGCCTAGGATAGAAAGAAATGCAGGCTTCGGGGGGCTTTGATTCTGCCCAAGGGTTATCTGCTGTGGGGCACTGGGTAGGGCACCTAGCCCTCTGCGCCTGGTGGTCATCTCCAGAATGGGGGATGATATACCTCCCTCCGGGGTCTTGGTGGAGATGGAGATGAAGTGACAAAGTACACAGCACAGTGCTGGAGGCACAGGTAATCAACCAATTCTACAGCGAGTACAAGTTCCCTGATCTACAGAGCATGGGGACACGGGTACATTTTGGAGTCATTTAGAGACCAGCGATAATGACTTGGGATACAGCTCTAGGGAAAACTACCTCATAACTGTAAGATGACAGACATAGATTCCAAATAAGGGTGTCTGTGCAAATGAGACTCAGTATTTCAGTTGGAAGGACCTTAAAGTGATCTAAGTTGAAGGGTTTGCCAACAGGCCCGCAGGCCAAATCCAGCCTTCCACCCTGTTTTTTTCCTGCCTATTTTTGGAAATAAAGTTTTATTGGAACGTAGCCATGCCCACTCATTTATATATTGTCAAGGACTGCTTTCACGCTATAATAGCAGAGTTGAGTAGTTGAGACAGAGATCATGTGGTCCACAAAGCCAAAAATATTTACCATCTGGCCCTTTATAGAAAGTTTGCCCACCCCTGATGTAGTTTGACACCCTCTTTATATGGCTGCAGAAATTGAGGCCCAGAGGGGTGAAATGACTTGCTTGTCAGTTCCTCGCACAGCTAGGATTAAAACCAGGTCTATTACAAAGCAGCATTTTTTCTATTCTGTTCTAGATCTATTATTATTGTAACATGATTTTTTTTTCTGACCATAGCTTTAGCAGGAGTCATTTTGCCTACCAATCCTCAGATGCTGCCACTTCTAACTATGAACCACTCAAAAGAAAAGGTATCTCTAAAATCAACAGAAAATTAAGGATTCCATGGGTCAAAATTCTATTTTCCCATGATTTTTCAGGAACACGTGGTGCCCCACAGATTATAAAGCCACATCCCACAAAGGAAATGTCAGTGAATGCTGATGAATGATTATGAATTTGCCCACAATGGTGGGAAGGTACTACAAGGATTAGCTGAGACCTTACAGGAGAGTGCATATATGGAAAACGAAAAGTCATCTGACCACACTGTGGGGTCGTTGGTTGGAAATGATGGAGCTCTGGCACCAGGGAAAAGTTGGGTAGGTAAGGCCAATGGCAGAGGGAAGAGACAGAATCAGGATGAAGTCAAAGAGACTGTGAAGGGGAGGCAGCTGGGCACAGGAAATGTTCCAGATGTCCTCTATGGAGCAAAGATGCCAACCGTAGCTGGAATGCTGGGCACCGGCCTCTCCTGGGCTCCCATGTGCTCAGGACATGACACCCCGCTTTTTAGAGGAGGCAGCCACTCTGCCAACTCAGGTTCATTGAGAAACTTTGGCCAACCAGCTGACCAAAGGTTGATGGGCCAGCTCTGCTGTTCTGATCCTCCAGGCAAGTGTGACATCTCACATGCTGGCAGCGCACAAGTCCAGGGTGGAGAGGGAAAAGCTCTTATCAAACAGCAACCTCGTGTGAGATACCACACACAGATTATCTGAGATCTTACCAAACAGCAACCTCGTGTGTGATACCACACACAGATGATCTGAGATCCTCCTCCCAAGAGCCCTATGACATATTAGGACCCCTATTTTATCGATGTGTAAAATGAGAATCAGTGACGTAAGTCATTTGCCCAGTCAGAGAGCAGCAGGTGCTAGAGGTGGGATTCAAACCCAGGTCAGTCTGCCTCCAAGGTCCTTTTCCCACTGCCTCGTTCCTAATGTACCTTCTAATAGTGAAGTCGCCGCATGAAAGAGCAGTACGCTGAGGGAGTGAGCATGCCACTAATGGAGGGTCAAGCAGACGGGCTCTGCTCAAGAAGTTAGGGCCAGTGGGTACAGACGTAGCAGAGGGCACTGGCGCTGTGCTGCACGGTAGCCCTTACCTGCTTCTCCAGCTGTGACTCCAGCTGGCCGATGAGCTCATCTTTGTCCTGCACGGCTTTCAGCAAGTCTTGGTACTTCCGATGCAGGCTGCCTGCTGAGTCCATATTCTTCAGATTGGACAGTTTCACCTTCTCTTCCATCACACCCACCTGAAAAGGACCAGTCGTCTCAAAAGGTTGGGATGTGGCACATGACATGGCCATGAACATGGGATGGGACATTTCCTGATGCCCTAGTCCGTGATTCCCAGGCTGAGCCCTTACCCAGGGCAGTTGGGCCAATTAATTCAGTGACCATTTATTAAGCCTCAACTGGGCAAACGAAGGAACTGACAAGGAAGAGATAGCTTGGTGTTCGGTCCTCTAACTCTGGGGGCACCAGTAGGAATGAGCTGAGCAGGACAAATAGCCCTGGAGAGGAACTGCTCCAACCTCTCTATGACAGAGACATTTGCTGCTCACTGCATGTCCATGAGTTCCTGAGATTTCCCAGCCCTCTTGTAATTAGATGGGCATGGGATTCACTCCAGCCAATGGGCCTGAGTGGAATGACATGATATTTCTGGGCTGAAGTGTTCAAGAGCTGGTGCATGAGCACCCAGCTCTCTTTCCCTGCCATGGCAACCAAGCCGGTCACGTGTTCCAGATGGCCCAGCTAGAAGGTGGGGAGCTCTATTAGCCTGGATCTTTCAATCACTGTGTGAAGCAGAATCCCCATGAATCCTCAGTGGAGAGGTACCCATGAGTGAGAACGAAATGTGTTAAATCGCTGAGGTACCAGACTCAATTCGTTACCTCAGCATAACCTAGCCTATTTCGACTAATCCACTCACCCGCTCACTTCACTGACCCTTAGCCAAAGACTCCTTTATGCCCTTAGAAAGCCCCATGCACCTTAATTTGTTCAGAAGTTCTAACACATGACCACTGGTTTTCCTTGTCCCTGAAAGGAGCTATCAATGTGATGAGTGTGTCCATATGAGTCCACGGGAAGGGTCGGAAGAGCCAGTGGTAACTTCCCCTGCACACTCTTGTCAATCCTCCCCTCTGGTTACCTGGGTCTCTGCATTCTCTGCTCTCTGCTCTGCCTCCAGCAGCCTCTGCTCCAGCTCTTGCATCTGCTCAACCAGAGATGAAGAGGAGATATAGGTGTGGTGTACCGACTGTGCACAACATCAAGGCAATGCAAGCGAACTGTGCAGACACTCCTCATGGGCCAGGCTTCAACTGCCTGTCTCAAGTGGTTTAAGGGTGTCAGGGTGAAGATATGTGTGGTAACTCTTAGTTCTCTTACTCTGAATTTATGGTTAGGTGAAAAGCCCATGGTGCTGTCCTCTCTGCTGAGGTGTAGGGAACCCAGGGAGCAGTACTGCCGTCATTCTTCCTAAGGCATTCCCACCTCAGTCTCAGTCCTGCCTCCGGTGTCCTCTCCCTGGGGCCTCTCTCCTCTCAGCACTAGGTGGGTCACAGGCAGTGTCCTGCCACTGTTTTTTGCTCATGGGTCTGGCAAGGAGCATGTTCCCACATGAGCCACCATCATGTCATCAGTTCCCACCCTGGAATAGCTCACTGCCTGGGGACAAATACTTCCTCACCCCATCAAAGATGCCTCTGGCTGTAAATGGCATTCACAGGTATCACCTTATTTGATTTCTTTAATCTTAAAGAAAGAGAGGGGCTCAAGACACATTTTTTAAAATTCTGTCTTGCTACCAGTAGAGGTATGTCATTCAGATCTGAGGAGCTTGGCATTTCTGGAATCTTGAGCCAACTGGCCAAAGCGGAAGGATCACTGTTCTGACACATGGAGGCTCATCAAGGACCAGAACTACGCTCAAGCCTAAGTTGCTGCTCACCAGCCCAGGGCCCACACGGCATCTCTGCAGCTTCCCAAGTTCATGGCTTGGTGAGTGACATGTGGGCTGGATTTCAGCTTCCCCTCGTCCCCTGGTCAGGACTCGGCCCTGTACTGCCCAAACCACACACGATCACACAAAGGCCTTGCAGAAGCAGAGCTGAGTCATACATCCAACTCTCCTGTTAAATGCCATGTGCCAAGGTCTCGTCAAGTCAACTGCTTCCTTCCCCGCCCAGCCCGGTCCCAGGGCAGCACACATGAATTAAACATACATCAGGGGCCCAATATCACAGCCTCATCCTCCATGAGGCCAGACAGGCCTAGCTTTTCAAGATCCTGTGCAGCCCTCGCCGATCTCATCTCTGCAGATGTGGCCTTTGCTCCAGCTACTCAACCTTCTCCCTTTGGCCTGGACCCTGGCTTGATATTTACTGGTAAACTGAGCGATTCCTTCTCTTTCCCAATCTCTCACCTTCTCAGCTGAAATTCTGCTTTCTCTGAATGATGGAAGAGGAGGAGCCCCCAGCCTGGTGCTAGACAGCGAAAGGAGAGTTACCCAGAAGTAACTAGTCTGAGAACTGGGGCCACCTCTTTTCTCAGGGTAGCCCTTTCTCATCCATTTTCCCCCCTGGGATTGGGAAGACACAGATGCTTTCAGTACATATTCCCTTTGAAAGGATCTGAGGTTCCAAACTAAAACTCAAGATTTAAAACAAAAATGCCCCTTGGGCTCCCAATAAACAGGACCACTTTTGACAGGCATTCAGATGCTCAGGCCAAGGATGCTTGCATCTCTTCCTCTCCTGGGTTTAATAATCATGATCAAACCTCTCAACTGAGGCCTGAGAAGGTAGATTGGTTAACTCTGAAGCTACACGAAGATAACAGCATAGTATAAACCAATATTATGGTTATAGGGTGGCTGTCCACCACAAAAATAATTATACTGTGGGCGGGGGACACACATAGGTGGCCCTCAGTGACCCGGTTAGTATTATATAACCCTTCCCACTTTGACACCAGACCTGACAGGGCCAATCAGGTTCTCTCTGCTCAAAAATCTAAAATCTGGGATGGAGAGACAAGAGACAGGAGCCGGGGGCTACACCAGAAAACGTGCACAAACTTCACCAAGTCATAATTGTTAGGTAGTTCCTTCGGTTCTGTGAGCTCTCCCAGGATCCTCCTAATAAATTCCATTTGCTTAAGCTAGCCAGAGTTGGAGTTTATGCCCACATCAGAAACAACTCTAAATAATATAATTACTGGGAACATTTAATTTTTTAAGACTACAATGAACTACTGAATGGGAAGGCTTTGGATTCTTCACGGGTCTCTTAGATTGACCATTAGACCAATTAGATCTAACATCCCCGTGACCTTCTGCAATGACTGTCTGATATTTTGTAACTTCACCTGATGGGAAAACTTCTTCTAATTTACAGATGGAGAAACCAAAATAGAGTGAAGAATAGAATGTGCTTGAGTCCTACCTTCTGGCTGGACATTTTCATTTGGGTCAAGAGTAGCCAGTGACACTGGTTAGAACCAGAAAACACTCCGTTATTGACAACATGGTAAGCATTTTTTTCTCCTCAAGATTTTAACATCCCTTTAAGGAACACTATCACCAAAGCAGATGGAAAGGAAGGGCTCCTCCCAGCCCTGAGACGGCTGCCACAGGGTCCTCACGTTGCCATCTCTCCCAGCTGTTCTTATCTTCCCGGCAAGGACACTCAAGACTCAAAGCATTTTGTATCCACCTTTATGCTGGACTCTTCTTTTTTTTCTAAAACTAATTTCTGAACATTGAAAACATTTTAAACACCTGGACATGTTTTATTTTATTTATTCCCCCCCCCCGCTCCCCCTGGACATTTTTCAAAAGAGTGTAGTGACCATCTATGTGTTCATCACTGTGCTCCAACTATCATCAACACCCCATCACCCTTGTTTGAAGAGAATATTTTAAACATCATGTTTCCCTCCTTTTTTATGAAAATACATTTTCTCCACTGCCACTGAAATAGTCCCAGGTGTGTCTATGCCGGAATGTCATTTTTTATAGCTCTCGAACTCTTAATCCCAGCATCAACGCTTTTCACGATGGCACATCATTCTTTTTTACACTTGCGCAAAGGGCCACACCTGGAGCTCTGCAGGGCTGGCGCTACGGGTGGGCCACCCCTTTTTTGGGTACTGTTTCTCTTCTCAGAGGGTTCCTTAGGACCGTGTCCTCAGCTGTCCTTTTAATCCGTGGGCCTGAGGTGACCTGCCAGCCAAGGAGGTGTCAGGTTTAGGCAGCTGACTTTTAGGCGGGATCCACTTTCACCAGCTGCGACTCGCACGTGAGACTCATAAGCTGCCTGAGAACTGGCTGCAGCGACCTGATGAAATGCACTTGGCACCAACCTGGTATTTAATCCCAGTGTCCACAGCTCCTTATAACACTCAGTGACACTGTGAAATATCAGCCCCACGGCAGCGGGAGCAGTGGGTGTTCTCCTGCGTTCCCAGCACAGTCTGGCGTGCTGAGCAGTGCCTCAGCCAAGAACCGTGCCATCCTGGGTCTTAGCTACTCCCTTAAAAAGGGGGTCCAGCATTCTTGCTACTGCCTTGCACGCACTTGAGAGAATGGTACAGGTAAGCGCTAAGGCTCTGGAACCTGAATGGCTCTGCCATGGTGTGGCTTTAGATAAATCCCTTAACCTCTCTGTGCTTTCGTTTCCTCACCAGTAAACAGTGACACGTCTTCACTTCCTAGGGTTCTTCTGGGGATTACACAGAATGCCTCATGTAATCTCATGGGCACACCCTGGCACTTACTGAGAAGTTTACAGATAGAAGTTACTTGTTGGTTCTCCATATACAAAGATGGCACTTAGGACCAGGGACACCAGTTTGCCTGGAGCAGTCTGGTATTCACCTGTCATCTGAAATAATTAGCAATTGGGCCTCCTTTCTCTCTCCAAAGTGTTCCAGTTTAGA
Organism: Hipposideros armiger; assembly: GCF_001890085.2. Classification (NCBI taxonomy): domain Eukaryota; kingdom Metazoa; phylum Chordata; class Mammalia; order Chiroptera; family Hipposideridae; genus Hipposideros; species Hipposideros armiger. The sequence goes on from NW_017731409.1 coordinate 2,444,713, forward strand.
TAATAAATTATATGGTCATCCTGCATAGAATCCATCTACAGAAAGAATGGCTTTAAGCCAGAGGTTGCCAGCTATTAGCCTACAGAGTGTCTTAGACCTAAAGCATGTGGGCATTTAGCCGACACAGATATAACTAAACAAGGCCACTTCTAAGTATCTGGCACTGCCTTAAGCACTTTACATGTATTAACTAGTTTAACCCGCATCTCAATCCTAGGAGACAGGTACTATTATTATCCCTGTTGCACAGATAAGGAAACTGCTGCAGAGCAGTTAGGTAACTTGCCTAAGGTCATGTAGCTAGCAGACAGAGCCAGGATTCAAATTTAGGAGTGCTGGCTTCAGAGTCTACTGTATTGTCATCCACTGTGCTTCTCATAGGTCACGTAAAAACCCAGATTCCACAAATAATCCTAACTTCCGCTTCTCTTGAAAACTCAGAAGATGTGGACACACTAGGGTGACATTTCTTACATCAATAGCCACTTCCTCCTCTAGCTGTAGCACATTCCCTTGAATTCTCCCCAGAACCCACCTTTGTCACTGATCTAAATTATCGGCAAGCATTTGGGTTTGCAACTCCCAGTTTTAGCAATTAAATGGTTCTAAATCTGTTGTCATCAAAGACAGTGGTTTTCAAGTTTATTTTTTTAGTTTATCTTTTGTTCAATTGAAATCATATGCTTATTCCCAAGTATATAAAATGCAGTAGGGCTGCCCTTGTGTCTGAGGGCAGAAGAAGTGGGAGAGAAAGGGTTCTAAGTTTTGTCTGAGGATTTCACTGGAACCCTACAGCCCAGACCCTCCTCTGGGCACATGGGGCTCAAGGCATCCACTAAAGAAGGGCAGCTGAATGGGTCCCCAGGGCAAGGCCGTGGCAGGAGTTTATGGTGGTAAATCTCAGACCTCCAGGTGTGTAAGCATCCACATGGACCCTGTTACAGGCAGATTCCTGGGCCTTGTCCACAGAGGCTTTGATTTATCAAGTCTGAGGCCCAGGCCCAGGAATGTGCTTGGAAAAAAAAAAATCCCAGGTGATACAGATGTAGGTGGTTCACAGATCACATTGTGAAAAACACTAGACCGGCCGCAGAATACAAAGCCAAGCTAGCTGATTCCTTTGGGGAGGCAGCGCGGCTGAGCCCCAACAGCACAAGGCTTCTCAAACAGCTTTCCAGGAGTTCAGAGCTCTAGTGATGCTATGGTTCCTGAGAAATACTGTGTGGACCTTATAAAAAATGGGAAGTTAGGAAACCAATAAACCCCTCCCCTCCTCTCTCGCATACACAGTGAATAAAGGTTCTAGAAGGCATCTGCTCCTAGAGCAAATTGGATCTGTCAGCACAGAGCTCTGCTAAGGCCGATTATGTGATGACTTTATGCAGACTTCAACGTATTCCCAACTAGTCCTGACAGCCCTAGTATTCTCCTTTTATAGTACCTGGCCTTTTCACAAATTCTGGGGTACTTAAGGATGTTTTACTGGGCCTCGTGCTCTAGCCACGCATTGTGAAGCTGGTGCCCGAACTGAATCGCCGCCTCTGTATAATCCATGGTCTGAGGGGTGAGGAGCAATATATTCATTGTTCTTTTGTTTAAGGAAACTGAACTGAGCCATTTATACATTCCCCAAAAAAGTCCTGAATTACAAATTGTTGGTATATAAATATAAAACTGAGTTACTGTATTTCAAACCTTGGTTGGCGAAACTAGCAAGGGATTCTAGGAAAGAGAAAGTGTACACAGCCCCATTGGAATGAAACTTGGGAAAAGCTGCTTTGGTTAAAAATATTCAAGCTAAAAAATGAGGGTTGTTCTATTATGATTTCTTCTTTTTAATAAATCCACTTACGTCTCTTTGGAAGCAGACAGGGAGTAAATAAAAAAATTTCAAACCTGTATCAGTTCTAATATCGATGCCATGTTCATCACGGTGATTCCTACAAAATTGTTTTGTGGATAGGTATAGTCCCACTTTTCTGATGGGATAACTGAGGCACAAGTTTAGCAAAAAAAAAAAAAAAGTCCAAAGGATTTTCAATATCCATCTCTATGGCCTCTTAGGACAATATCAAGTTTTAAAGTGATCTGACTAGCCTTTGAGACTTCTTCAGCACACCAAGGGAGAGAGCTGGGGAAACAGCTCCCAGGGAACAGAGCAAATGGAACTCCAACACCTTAGCCACTCCCTCAACTCCTGTACTGGATGGAGGTGAACCCACAATTCATCTGGCTCCAGAATGGGGTGGCCCTGGCAATCTGGTGTCCATGACAGCAGCACACCAGACCTTGAAAGGTGTTAACAGCAGAAACAAGGTCTAGTACTGTCTCTGCTCTAAACCCATCCTCTCCTCTCCCACCCTCAGGTAGGGGATTATCTGGTAGCCTTGACATTTTTTACTTTAAACAAAACTTTTTTTTAGTACAGATTATTGCATCTGTAGAATGGCAACTTTGCAAGAGGGAGTCAGGAATGAGTAGGCTGTGTGGTGGGGAAGGAGGAAGGGCATGCTTCTAAACCTTAGCAGCCAATGGGCGGAATCTGATACCAGGCGGGCCAGCCCCCTGGCAAACACCCAGCCTTCGCCTTCCCTGTACCACGGGCCAGCAGCGAGTAAGCGCGGCCATCAGTCATCCAGACTCTGCATCTTGTCTGCACAGGTGAGCAAACTGTGCAGAGAGGTGGAGGGGGCAGGCAAGAAAGAGAGCTGGCCAAAAGAACCCAGCTGACCCGGCTCTTCCATGTGCAGGTGGGTACTGATGAAGACTGGCAAGTAAGCTCTGAGAGGAGTGACAGAGACCAGACCAGGGCTCGGCCCCAGAAGGAGCTATCCTGAGAAACCGTAGTCATCTCGTCCTGAGATCTGAAGCTTAACTTGATGGATTGGAAAAATTCTCTAGTGAATTGCTGAACCTGTCCTAATGGTTTGGGGATGATGACAGGTGACAGGCAGAGCCCCAACACTGAGCAACACAGTATTTACGGCCATAAAGGTGCTTGCCGGGAGGTCCAACACCGCTACCTTAAGTCTCAGCCCTCTTCCTTACTGAAGTCTCCCAGCTCATGATCCCTCAAAATTTCTTTCTCTCTCCTTTTCCCTCCCACACTCCCCGTCTCTTCTGCCATGTGTCTGTATGCTTCCCTTTTCTGTACCCAAGTTACACCCTGAGCTCCCAACATTTTTACGGGTGGGCACTCTGGTTAGCAGTCTAGCTAATACAGTAGGCATGGATTAAAAAAAAAAAAGATTTATCCTGCTTACACTCATTCTATTTCCTGAATCTGAGGCTTCATGTCTTTCATCAAGTTTGGAAACTTGAAAGCCATCATCTCTTTGAGTAATGCCTCTTCGTCATTCTCTCCTCCACTTCTGTAATCTAATATAGAATCTTGTCGTTCTAGCACCCATGTCTCAGCTCATGGGTGCTAGAACGACAAGATTCTATATTAGATTTCTCTGTGCTGCATTCTGGATGATTTCCTCTGGTCCTTCTTTCTGTTCATTAAGTCTGCCTTCAGTGGGGCCTAATCTGATGTTTAATCTATCCACTGAACATTTAATTTCAATGAAACCATTTTTCACTTCTAGCAGTTCTATTTGGTTCTTTTTCAAGAATACCTGATCCTTTTGGAGAGTGTCTTGTTTTTGTTTTTTTTAAAGATTTTTATTGGGGAATTGGGGGATGGGAACAGCGCCAGGGAATTGGGGGAAGGGGAACAGACAAGTTGCTGTCTTTTTTGTTCTTCAGTCTAGTTGTGGAGGACGTTGCTCCACTAGCCCAAGTTGGCACCATCATTGTGCTCTTCCCGGGCAAGGCAGATCAGTCGCCGGCTTCTGGATGGCCGCTCATGGCAGCTTGAAGGCCGCTCACGTCGGCTGCTGGCTACACACGGTAGCCCATGGCAAATCACTGCAGCAGGGGCTGCAGCCTACGCCGTCAATGGCGACTCACAGCAACCCAGCTCCAGGTTGAACTGTTGTTCAGCATCTTAGCTGTGGAGGGCAGCGTCACTGGCCCTCATATGTGGGATCCGAACCGGGGCCCTCTGGCGTCCCAAGCCAGTTCTTANTTAGCTGTGGAGGGCAGCGTCACTGGCCCTCATATGTGGGATCCGAACCGGGGCCCTCTGGCGTCCCAAGCCAGTTCTTAACCAATGCGCCACTCAGCCGGCCCGAGAGTATCTTGTTTTTGTCTCATGTTTTCAATTACCTCATTATGTCTTCAATAGTTTTGAACTCATTTATTTTATAGGATCTCACCAACAGTTCTATTACTAGAAGCTCTTAGGGGGTCTAGTCCAGTTGTTTATTGTGTATGTGTACTCTTAATCACTGTAGGTTATTTTCTCAGTACGTATTTAGTCATTTTGGATCATATACTTACCTTCACTAATCCCCTTCCCACCCACCACCCACCACCCCCCACTCCCGCCCCCTTTCCCTTCCCTTCCCTTTGCTTTTCTTTTCCTGTGGAGATCCTGTATGATCTGGGCTGAGGTCTAGTTTCTCCAGAGAGGTTCTGTGTCTGTTCCTACAACGTCTCCCAGGGGTGTCACAGGCCCAGACAGTAGGGTTACTATTCCACACAGGTAGTATAAATTCTAATGTTAAATCAATATAATCAGGTTCTCAGGGAACATTTTTCTTTTCTTTTCTTTTTTGCCCAGAGCCTCAGCTAAGTATGAGAAGCTGTTCTGTTATCTCCCTGTGCTGGTGGATGATTTTCTTTTCTTTGTCTACCTTTTCATTTAGGGTAAAGCCTTGATAGTCCTGATTTTACATGGAAGTTTCCATTTCAGGTCCAGCTTCCAACTGGCCAGACCTCATTTCTGTCTCCACAGATGTTAAAACTCAAACCTCAAGCCTTTCATTATTAAAGGGAGGCCAGCCACACACCCCGTCACAATCAGCTGCCAGAGCTGAGTACCACTCAGGATTTTCCTCTTCATTATGCCCACTCAGGATTCCTCTTACTTCTTTCAGTGCACAGCTCTGCACTGAGAAGGATATTTTAAATATTTAATTCAGCAGTTTAGTGATCTTTTTTTTTTTGGTTATTTTGTTGTTCATAGTACTAAAAACAGAAGCCTCTAGCCTCTGAGATGTTTAGATCAGCTGGCTGATCCCCACTTATCCTTTCCTTCCCTCGCACATCTTCCCCAATACCACATCCTAAGGCAAGGTTCTCAAATTTTATAGGGTATGAAACCAATTTCTGGGAGCTTGTTAAACATGCAGATTATGAGAAGTACCCCAGGAAACTTGGATCAGGAGGACTGGGGTGAGGCCCAGCTTGTTCACATGCTGAACAAGCACCCCAGGACCACCCTTGGAGAACCACTGTCTAAAGCCTGCTTCCCTTTCCCTGAGGTGGCGGAATCCTACTTATTCTATTGGCAGTGCCCGAACCACATCTATGCCTGCCAGTCTGTTCTGCAAAGTCTGAACTAGAAGAGGGCAATGCTAACAGACCCAAGATTCATGAGTTCTAGTCCAGGCTAGTCCAGGGCCACTCCCCTCAGGAGTGGAAACGCAGAGGTTATGCCAATAACTTGTCTTCCTGGAATCCAGGTTGTGGGCCTGTCATTAAAACAGGTCACTTATTCAGGCTTTACTAATCAAGACTTTGACATTACTTGGAGAGGGGTGAACTGAATTTTACTTTTGTACTATGAAAGAAGGGTTAGCTAATGGATGGATAGCGGATGGCTACTATAAACAAAACTATTGAGAGCATGGTTGATTCAGTTAAGGTACATACACATTTTTAGTGCATGTCTCCTCCACTCTCTAGAAGGGTTATACTCCAAAATACCACAGGAAGTCAGCCATTTAGAATGTATCTTCCCAAAGAAACATGAATGGTGGTTACTTTCCCAGACCAGTGCACCCAAGCCTGTAAAGATAATAATTGCCCCCATTTAAGACCTATTCTATGCCAGAACCTTTATATATGTGATCTGACACAATCCTCAAAATAACTCCGAAAGGGAGACATTTGTGTCCCTGTTTCAGAGGTGAAGGGACTTGTCCAGGATCAGGTAGCTAGTAGTGGCAGAGCCACCAGGAAACTGGGTTACCTTCTGTAGTTCCTATGCTTAATAGAGGGTGAGCGGTAGGGTGGGGATTTCCATTTTTCTCTTCTAAAACATCTTCCTTCCCCACACTGAAGAAGACATGTTGAGGGAATAACAGAACATCCACTGCAGCCAGATGTGGCTCAAGAGGTGATGGAGAACCAAGAAGATTTGTCTATTTCTTTGTTTTGTTTTGTTTTGTTTTGTTTTTTTAGCTGAGCCATCCTGCTACCTGTTGGCAGCTCAGCGGCTGCTCAGCTCGGGCTGGACTCGAACTGCAGTTGCTCAGAGCTCAAACTCTTGAGCGAGCTCTTAATCAACTGAGCCACTCGGCCGGCCCCAGATTTGTCTATTTCTTTGGTGTGCTGTACAAAGAGGCACAGCAGGGAAGAATGCAAGATGACAGTTTAATAAACTGCTTTGATTTTGGTCTTCAAAAAACAAAACAAAACAAAAACTGCCACAGGTGAGTTTCATTTTGCATGTGTGGGAAGCATCTTTTACAAGTTCACCTTCTAGCAATGAGTAGTAAATAAGCCCTAGGGCTCTAATGCACAGTATAGTGAATATAGACAACAACATTGTATTATAATCACCAAACTTGCTAAAATTTAATTATTCCAACCACTAAGAAGAAATTGTAATTATGTAATATGATAAAGGTGCTAATTATCATATTAGCAGCTATATTACTATACATTAATGTATCAAATTAACATGTTGAGCACCTTAAATGATATAATGTTACATGTCAAATATATTTCAATTATAAATAAATAAATAGATAAATAAAATAAAATCTAAAGAAAAAAGAAAGTTCACCTTCCCCAACTCTCCCTGTCTAACTATGGCCCCTCTTGACACTGACCTCTGCAGTGAGGTCAGGCAGCTGCCTGCTCTCCAGGACTCACCTTGTCAGCCAGCAGCTCCCTTATCTTGCTGGCCTGTAGGCGGAACCTGAAAAGCTGGGTTTCTAGGGCCAGGCAGCGCTTCTGCCAGTCCATGCTGGTCCGGGTCTCCACCTTGAGTTCTGCCATGATGGAATCAGCTTCTGGATATTCCTGGGAGCCCTGAGACCAGCACACAGAGAGAGGCAAATACAGGTAAATGGCGGGGGGAAGAGTTATATGGGGAAAGGAGGAGGAGGAGACCAAAGGAGGACAGAGGAAACACGTGGGATAGTAAGTTAGTCACTGCTCTGCCTGTGTGTCCCATTGCCACCTTTCTTAGCTCAGTGTGTCTCATTCCACATGAGTTAGCTGAGCAACCTCAGATCACAAAACCCAGAAACCGTAATGACAACCTAGTCTCATCTTGACAGAAGTGAAAAGTAGGGCTCATTTGTTTTTCATTCAATTATCCATTTGACAAATTTTTATCCATTCAACAAACGTTTTTGTGCCAGACACTGTTCTAAGCACTGGAGATGGAAAGATAAATTAGAGAGAGCCCCTTGACTTTGAGTTTTTCAAGGAAGTCTAATTGCATAATTACAATGCAGTCACAATAGCTAATCAATATACAGATAAATAGGAGCAGGGAAATGGGCTGACTATGCGGGGTGGGTGATGTTTAGGGAGGCTTACAGTGGGTTCACACAGATAACTGGAGGTAGAACCCTGGTTTCCAGTTTAGTTCTGATTCTACTACAGCTATATAGATTTCAGATGGGAACAAAAGGGAAAAAAATGTAATGCTTGATAATTTTCTGTTTAGTTGGGATTCTGTTAATTGTCATTAAATCATTCTGCTTTGGAACAGATACTCTTTCCTTTAACTTATAAAAAGCAAACGAAAAATTGGTGTGTGTGTGTGTGTGTGTGTGTGTGTGTGTGTGTGTGTGTGTGCAAACGCACACGTGTGTATTTATTTATTTATTTATTGCTGCAGCCTCTGGAGAAAGCCACAAGTCTTTGGGAAATACTTTACACAAATTCCCAACAAATCAAGTAGTCACCTATAATTTCCATAGCCCTGAGACGTTACCCAGATGTCTCCGGGACACACTTTAGAGAAGAAAAACTGGGATGGGATGAGAAAATGAAGAAGGATGTATGAGTGTGTATAAGACAGGAGATACAGGCATAGAGTGAGCACAGGGGAGCACAGAGGAAGGAGATCAGGACTTTTAAAGCTCCCATCTAGAGGGCTAGTAATAATTATGCTTGGCAACAAGCATACATTTGGTGTCTCAAACCACGACATATGGTCACCCTAGTACTAGGTTACTTTAAGGAATGATTATTAATTTTTAGACTGATAATTTTTAAGTGTCATCTGTTAGAGATACACATGACTTACAGGTGAAATAATATAATGTCTGGGATTTGCTTTAAAACACTTTAAGGTAGGGGGTGGAGAGTGAAGGGGAGGGAGACATATGAAATAAGATTTGTCAAAATGTTGATAGTTTTTGAAGCTAGATGATGGGCAAATATGGGGGTTCTTTATACTGCTCTCTCTATTTGAATATGGAATTTTCCATAATGCTGATTTGTTATTTTTTTAAAAATTTCCTTTCCCTTTCTCAGGAGCAACATGGCCTCAGAAAACCCAGTTACCTCCTATGCTGTCACCAAATATCACCCTGGTGCATCAGTGAACCTGTCCTTGATGGTGGTTAACCACCAATGTCACTTCCCATCTCACCAATGTCACTTCCCATCTTCGCTTATATCAGAAAGATATAAGTATCTTTCTCCCATGACATACCACAAATAGCTATCATTTATTGAGTTCTTGCTGTATGCCAGGCATGTGTGGCCTCTTAAACCGTACAACAGCCCATGAGTTAAGGGGTAGGTACTAGTTCCACACGCTCACATACGGATATTGAGGAACTGAGAGGCTGACTACCTTACACAGAGGGTTCTACAGTGAGTAAGCAGTGGGGCTAGAGTCTCATTTCAAAGTGCCTGTTCTTAGCCACTGTGCTCTTTACCTGTCCAGAAACTGGAAAGGATTCTGATTTCACAAAGAGTGGGGCGAACTGTTAAGAATGAAGGAAATATTTCATAGGATCTTTCAGGATCCTTGGTGCTCACGTGAGCCTATATTCCAGATTATCCAGGGCATTCTGGTCTCATATATTCTGACACCATAAATACCATAAGCATAGACGTTTATCATGTGTCCTGACTTTTCACTTAAAAAAGCAGGTCATTAGAACCTGTAGAGAAAGGCCCAACAATTAAACCGCTGATGGGTCTAGTGTCTGAGTCTTTCAGTTCTGGGCTCCTCAGAACACTGGATGCATGACCTCATCCCTGGTCTACCAGAACGGTCATCCCAAACAATCCTGACATTGTGACCTCCCAGCAATCCCCACCTCAAAGGACTGGGACCAACTGGAACGGGCAGGAAGACAAAAGACAAAAACAAAACATGACCTTTTCTGAGCTAAGATCACAGCTGAAAAGACAAAACAGAACCTTGTGGGGCCTCCAGAGAAGGCCCCCAGGCTTAAGTGTTCAATTTGCTTTGTCCTTTAAGGGGTTTTTGCTATCCTTAAATTAAAAAAAAGTAACAGATCTGAAACTAGGATTTGAAAGTCTTGCAACCTAGCCCAGGGCTAAGAATTAGCAGTGAAAGCACCCAAGTAAAACCAAGGGGCAGGGGAAACTTAATCCTTCAGTGGTGTTGAAAGAGTTTGGTGAATTTTAATTCCCTCTTATTGACTGTCAAAGCTGTGGCTCAGATTCCATGGGGAGAGTAAAAACCCAAATTATCAAAATCTCCAGGGACTTTGGAAATAAAATATGTCATTGGCCTCTGCCTAGCCCTGATTTCTGAGATTATACCTAGGCTATAAGGAGTGCTTTCCCCAATCAAGCATCTTCATGATGTCATGGTTTTGAACCAATCAGGTGCATACATAACCTTCTCCCTGCCTTGGGGATGCTGGTGAGAGGGCAGGCATCATGCTAGGCTTGTCTCGGCACGTAAGGAGAGCTAAGAGGGCTCTGGAGTAAGGTGCCTGCTGCCAAGCACGAGGCCCAGAGGCTCTTCCGACACAAGCAGGTGGTTGCAGCAGCAGCTATAAAACACAGGATGTTAAGGAAAGATACCAGTAAGTGGAATCTCTCCTTCTAAGTCACTTGCACTTGTACTTGCCATAAAGATGCACAAGGATGAGCAGACATGAACTTACAGAGTGGTTCTTAACCATTTCAAAGCATTGTAACAGGTGTTATTTCTCTCCTTATCCTCTCAATATCTCTGAGATGCAGGACAAGTGATATTATTCACAATGAACAGGTGAGAAAACTTATCACATCTGTGGCTTGCTTAGAGACACAGAGCTAAGCAGTATCAGAGCTGGGCCAAGATTCCTGATCTCCCAACATATAGAACGTCTTCTTTCTGTGAAGATGCTTCAGTAATGGTGGTCGAGTCCCATGCTAGCAGGCTAGCCTTACAAGGTACAACATTAATGGCCAAAAATAAATAAATAAATAAATAAATAAAATGGGGAAATGAGAGAAGGGTCATGAGCTGGGGACAAAACCAAGCTCAATTTTTGTTTTTCATTTTTTATTCTGGAAATCCTCAAACACACGTAAGAAGTAGGGAGAACAGTATACAGTAAATCCCCATGTTCCCTCCACCCAGCTATAATTATCACCGACTCAGGGCCACTCTTGTGAAATCCAGTTCTGTTGATTCCCACTAGTACCCACTATGCTAAACTGCTTGGCAGATGAGAGTCAAATGACTGCCATGGGCTGGACACCTGCACTGGAACTCCCTAAGTCCCCCAGCACCCTGGACTGACATGGCCACATAAGTCGGTGGAGAGATGCCTTGGAAGGAGGGGCTGCGGCTAGGATGCATGGTGAAAAGAGGGCACGGGTAGTGGTTAGGTGACTTCACACTCTGGGCCTGTATCAGTGAAAACACAAACTTGACCTGGGATGCTCTGGCAAGTTTAGGAATTTGACCAGAAATTGACAAAACACGGAGATCAAATTTAACAACCAACTTTTGTTAAATGATTCCTCCGTGCAAAGTTGGGGACATAAAGATGAATAAAGACCGGTGGCTTGAGAGGCTCAGGTCTATAGTCTGAATATCCTGGAACTTCCCTGCAAAGGGGGCCAATCAATACAAGAGCCTAAAAGAAAGAGATCAGAGTTCCCTGCAAGAGGTATCAGAGGCTAACGGAGAGTCTGTTCTGGGTACAATTTCCACTGAGCTCTCCCGTGTCACCTCATGATGGTTCACTCCCTGAGTGTGACCACCTTTGGTGATTTCCACCTTCTAGCGATGGGCCACCACCATCTTCTGAAAGTGCTTTGTTAGACTAGGCTGGCCACCGGCCCAACTGTGGACAGAATGAGCTGTGTGCCCCCTTTCTGAGGCTAGAGCTGGGAGGAGGGCGAGTGTCCCTCTGATCTTGCATTGTCATCTGATCAAGCCAACAACATGCATTTGACCTCTTTTGGGTGCTGCTGAGCACCACATTTCACAATGTTGGGGGACACAGGAAAAGGTGAGCAAGTGCCAGCCTTCACGGGTCTAAATATCAGAAGGGGCTAGGACAACCAGGAGTAGCAGTCCTTGAGAACAAAACCAGTAAAGAGAACCAGCAGAGCATAACAATTAAGATCCTGTGTTCTGGCACCAAACAGGCCTGGGTTTGAATACTGGCTCAGGCAAAAATTAATCCTGTGACCCTAAACCTTTTGCTTAACTTCTCTGAGCTCCAGTTCCATTTTGAAATTGAGGGCAATAATATTTGTAAAGAAAGGCAAAAATATTAAGTTGAACCATACAAAACTGTCAACATTTAACCATTTTTTGACCTTTAAAAACGGCAATTCATAGACCACACTATGTTGGATTTTTTTGAGAATTAAAGGAGATATTTCAAAAGTCTGGCACACAGTAAACACTCAATAAATGACAACTACTATCAACAAACAAAGGCAAATCAACAGTGCCCTGGGCCCACAAAGAGATGTGGCTCACCGAGGTGCTTCCCACCACATCCAGCTCACAGAGGTCGGGGGATATTTAAAAATGATTTTCTCTCTTTATGTTGAACCAAAAAGTATATAATACAAAGTAAGGCTTCTTTCTACCCCTGTACTTCATCCCCAGAGGCAACCACTGTTATGGGTTTCTATGTCTTTCAGAGATAGGTAGTGCATATACAAGCATTCACATACATGTTGCGCGCGCGCGCGCACACACACACACGGTGGCAGGCTAAACACACTGTACATAACTTAGAACTATTCCTGTATCAATGTCACATCTGCCCCATTTTCCCTCCATGCTTCTTAACAGCTTTATTGTATTCTATTGCGTGGCTACTACATGATTTTACACTCATGGGCCACATAATGATTTGGTCAATGCCGAACCCAAATATGAAGTGGTCCCATAAGATAATGGAGCTGAACAACTATCACCTAGTGACACTGTAGCTGTTGTAATGTCATAACACAACACATTACTCACATGTCTGTGGTGATGCTGGTATAAACAAACCTACTGCACTCTGTCAGTTGTATAAAAATATTACATGTAACTATGTACAGTACATAACTGATAATAAAAGACTAGGTTACTGGTTTATGTATTTACTATACTTCTTATCACGATTTTAGCATATACTCCTTCTACTTATTAAAAAGAAAAGTTTGCTGTAAAACAGTACACCATGTTATGCCGACTACTGCATCTCATGATGGCACCATTTTGTCTTGTGCTTGATTTAATCTCATGTTGTTTTGTACAGTCACATGCTATACAGGTTTCTATCCTAGGAGCAACAGGCTACAGGCTACACCATATAGCCTAATGTATAGTAGGCTATACCATCTAGCTTTGTGTAAGTGCACTCTATGAAGTTTGCACAACGGCAAAATCAACCTAACGATTTCTCAGAACATATCCCCATCGTTAAGTGGTGCATGATTATATTTAAGAGTCCCTTATTGTCAGACAGTTGGGTTGTCCGAAACCTTTTGCAAAAATAAACAATGTTGCAATGAATATTCAATGAATACATATCATTTCATACACATCAGAGTATATATATCTGAAGGATAAAGTCCCAGAAATAGAATTGTAGGGTTACGTGACATACATTTTTAAATGGCCAAACTGTCCAAATTGCCCTCTACTGAGGCTATTCTAATTCACACTCCAGCCAGCAATAAGTGCCTGTCTCCCCACAGAGGAGGTACGTTTTGAATTCGTTTTTGACAGAAGGGAAAGATGGTTCTGCTGGGCTGGCCAGAGAATGCAGGATGGTGGCTCAGTAGCTAGCCTGCTATGAAGTGACTTAGGTCAGGAGCGAGGGAATTCTGGCACCTAACCATCAGCATGTATAAAGCATTCTGCAACCCCTGAGGAGCACAGATCTGACACACAGATACACAGCCTCATAGAGAGAGGAGGGCACAGGGCGTGAAGGGAGAGGCGAGTGTGAGATACATCTCCACCTTAGCTGGGACTCCTGAAGAGGGCAAAAGGGGCACCACATTTTGTTAGTTTCAGTGGTTGTATCCCACCACAGTCCAGCTCTGAGCAGACCCTCTCAGCCACCTGTGGGAGGGAGGGTGCAGATAGTGAACCAAACCCCACATTTGGAATTTAGGAGGCTTGGGTTTCAGTGTGTTGCCTCTTTCACTTTCTAGCTGCATGAACTTGGGCAAACCACAATTTTTCTGAGTCTGTTTCCTCCTTTGTAAAACGGAGATAATATGCAGAAACACTGGAATCGATGTTTTATAAAGCGTTAAGTGATGTTACCACGTGCAGTGACTGGTGCACAGAAAACAATCCAAAAGGTCTGATGAAGGAACCAATGACTTTTCCAGTGAAATTGCTATTTAAATGATCTGTCAAGCAGAAGTTTTAGCTTGAAACGTTTTAAGAACTGAGGCTCTGTCTGGAAGAGTTCTGTGAGGTGGAGTCATAGCAGAAGCTAATGGAGATAGCTCCCAGCGGGGAGAAATCCAACAGGGAGCGGATTCTACTCCCAGAAGAGGGTCATCACTGCCTCTGCCACCCCCATTAAGGCCCCACTGGTCCCTGGTGACTGATTCGTCTCTGAGGTTCCTAGGACACAAAGCTCCTGGTGTCTTGTCATTCGGCGCCCGACTTGTTTTCTTTTCCTCACGGCAGACCTGCCTCTAGGAGTCGAGCCTGATCCATTAGGAGCCCTCGAGAACCACCGAGAAGTCACAGAAGAGATAATCTGACATAAAGTGGGAAGGGGAGAGGGAGGGATGAAAGCGAACGCGAACACTGGCAACGCTCTGGAAAGCCTGCAAGGACGCTCCGAGGGCCCTTCCCGGGAGCTGCTGGATCGAGTCTGTCCCCAAGTCTCCGTCCTCCCCAGATAAGCCACGCTTCGCTTCCCGGTGCGGGTTCCCGGGTCGGACCCGCGGCTCCCGGGGCTCCCAGCTACCGAGAGCTCGGTCCCAGGTGGGGAGGCACCTGCTTGGGAATCGCCCTCCGGCGGGAGGGAGCAGGTCCTCTTGGCCCAACCAAGCACCCTCCCGGCCAGCGCACGTCCCCCAGTCCATGCCTGCCCGCGGGGCGCACGGTGCCACTCACCGCCGACGAGCTCGCGGGACGCCCCGCCGTGCACTCCGCGCCCCGGCGCCCTCCGCTCGCGTCTGCCGCTGACCTTGTGCCGTTCTCGTCCGAGTCCGCAGCGGCCGCCGGGTCTCCGCTCCCTGGCAGCAGGGGTCGGGGTGGGCGGGGCGGGGCGAGGTGGGGGCCGGGAGGGGTGCCCGCAGGCTGGCCGCACAAAGGCAAGCCTCGCCTGGCTGCGCCCCATTCAACGCTCCACCGCGCTCCCTCCGCCCCTCCCGCTCCCCGCCCGCTCCTTAAAGGCAGAGCGCCTGGCTCCGCTCTCGGGCGGCTCGCGGAGAGGCACAGGAAATGACCTCAGCGGGCTCCAGCCTCCCACCTCTCCGCACCGCTGGGCTAGTTCCCCTGAGGCAGCGGGGCCCCGTGGGCGGTGGGGTCTCCCCGGCTCCCGCCCCGAGCTGTCTGCGGAGGGCGCACCAGCTGCCACAAAGGGCACCCGGGGATCTGCTCAGCTCCCAACCTAGGATGGGGCTTAAGACCAGACCCTCCTCCCCTTCCAGAGTTTGGCGACCTGTAAAAACTTTAACGCCCGGATATTTGAAGCAGAAGCTCTTACTTAAAACACTCTGTCTCACTGACAGATCAATGTTCTGATTTGTAATTTGGGGGAGGGGGGGAAACAAAGTCATCCCAGCCCAAAGGGCAAGTTGCTTGCTTATGTATGTATGCATGTATGTATGTACGTACGTATGTATGTATGTGTGTATGCATGCATGCATTACTTATTTAAAGGAGCCGGCCAAGGAGTCAGGCAAACAGGATACTGCCTGCTGGGCACTTTGCAGGGTCGTCCTCAGCGTACCCTTGTTCTTGAAGGGCTTATAGTCCCTCAGCTCACCAGTATAATCTTACACTCAGTGGGGTTGGAACATTCAACTTTTGGATAGGTGGGTATGGGGTAGAACCGTTCTTCTCCAGAGGAATGAACAGAGGCAAACACCACCAGAGCCCAGTTCTCCAAAGGGGCTTTGGAAGACTCACTCCAGGTAGTAGTGAAGGATCCCCTGGTTCCGTCCCAGGTTTGAATCTGAATCTCTGGAGGTGAGGCTGGGAAATAGCACAGCTAACAAGCTCCCCAGGTGATGCTCATGCACAATTTTGAGTGTCCAGAGACTGGCAAGCTGGTCCCAGTAGGGCAGGAGGCCAATGGTGAAAGTTCCCCTGGGCTAGTGGGACTCCAGGGACTGAAACTGAAAATGAATTCATAGCTCCCGGGGATTGGGATAGATCAGCCCCGGACTGTGGGTCACTGGCCTCAGCTGTACCCTTCAACACTCTGGAAATTGCTTAAGGAAACCCAAAAGCAAGTCCTCTGAAGTTTGTAAGGGAGATTCATTCATCCATCCATCCATTCATTCATGCATTCACTTTGAATAGGTAGGTAATCATGCACATAGTTTAAATTTCAAATAATACAGAAGAGCTAACAATGAAAAGTAAGTCTTCCTCCCGGCCTGTCCCTTGTTCCCCAGATCACTTCTCCCCAAACACAACTACGGTTGTTTTTGTTTGTATCCTTTCGAGATATTTTATGCATATATAAGTATTCATGTATTCATAAATACATAGATATCCACATAGATATTTATGTAAATGTATTATACCCCTCTTTCAACACTAAGGAACCATCCCTTGCTTTTTTCTCTTGACATTACCATTTGTCAACTCCAAGTGCGACCTATCAGCACACTGAGAGATGCCTTACATTTTTTTTTAATGATTCCCTGGTATTCCTAATGATGGGTGTTTAGGTCGCTTCCAATCTTCGGCTATTATGTACCTTGCTACAATGACTATCTTTGTACATACTTCTTGCTTGGCCCACACGTATGACTGTCTTTATGGTTTATTACTTAGAGGAGGAATTACTGGCTCTAAACACAATGTGAATTTTAAATTCCAATAGATGCTGCCAAAGGGCCCTCAAAGGAGACTGCACCAACCTTCACTTCTATCGGTGGTTTAAGTGCCCCTTCGTTCCCTCCCACCCATGCCAATGAAGTGATTTATCACAAAGTACAAAGCTTTCAGAAGGGGAGGCTTAAATGAGTTAATAGGCACAGATGATTTGAGAACACTGCTAGCACACAGAAAGGCTCAAGAAACTGTTAGCCATTAGCCTCCCAACCACACTCCTCTGTGTGGTCCTCCTGCTTTGGGCTCTGTTTCAATCCCAGCTCTGTAAACTTGGGCAAGTTCCTTAACCTTTCTGGGATTCAGTTTCCTCATCTTTAATATGAGAAGCGTAATGTCTCTCTCTGGAGTTGGTTTGAGGATTAAGTCAGATAATAGAATTACATAAATTTGGGGATCCAATTATTATTGTTCAATAGTGATAGCTATTCCTCTCCCCTCAAACTTTCCCCCCAACTTTTTACTTTGGAATTTTTAAACCTACAAGAAGTTGCAAAAAAATGCCACGTTAAATACCCATACACTCTTCACTAGATTTCCCAATTGTTAATATATTGCTACATTGATTCTCTCTCAACCAGTTGTACACAACATTTTTACCCTTTTTTACACAACTTTTTGACCTTTCACTCCTGACTACTTCAGCATGTACCTTCCTAAGAACAAGGGTGTTCTAATATTATCACACTTAAGAAATTTAACATCAATACAATACTATCATCTACTACACAAGAAATATTCTAATTTCCCCAGTTGTTCCAATAATGTCCTTTGTAGCCAAGTCTTATAGCTCTTCTACTTATTATTATTAGTCCCTACCTAGTATGCACCAGAGTGTATGGGTGATTAGAGGAGAATGGGCTCATCCCTTCCTCCCCTCCAGGGAGAGAGTGACTCCCACAGCCCTAGACCCTGGCATTCTTTGGGGACTGTAGCTAATCAATAACCAGGCCACCAGGGATGCTCACAGGCTGAGCAGTTTCCCATCTAATGCTAGGGATTGTCTCACCAGCCGTGTTTGCTGATGCTGCCTCCTCTGCCTGCCCAGCCACCCCATGCTGGCAGTCCAGGTAGGTCCTGTCCACCGCTCCTAGCAACTCTGGTTGGGATTCTGGTGTCCCTTCCACCTCCCGCACTGCTCCCCAATCAGGAGAGGCAGCTTTTCTGGCTCCCATGAGACCTGGCTCCTATGTCACCCTGAACTATGCCTCCCCATACCACCTCACCTAGGGAATGAATCCCTATGGACCCCAGGCTGGCATACCCCAACTGAACCCTGAGATTAAGGGTTGGGATGACTGAGTCAGTCTTTTTCCCACAATCTTTCTGTCTTAAGGCACTTTCTATGGAGTCCTCTGTGGAACTGAAACCAAGAGTCAAACTGTGGCCATTGGTCAAATGCGGACATGACATCAGCTGATGCAGACTTCTCTCTCTTCTTCCCTCCCTCCCTTTCATTCATTCATTCATTCATTTATTCATTCATTTGTGGTAGCTGCCTTTTACGTTGTTCCAGGTATGCTATTAGATGCCCAACTATAAATTTGAATAAATCACCTCCTTGCTTCCTGCCTCAGTTTGCCCTGTTGTAAAGTGGAGAAATTATTTCCTCAGAACAGCTGCCCCTCAGGTCAGAGTATTTGAGAGCTGGAGGGAAAGGCAGGGTTATGAGGGAGTCACCACAGCGGAGGGGAGTTTTGTTAAACCATCTTGGGTACCATCTTTGGCTGGTGCTGTAGTGGGAGAGGGGAGAGAGCAGAAAGGGCTGGGGTGGGAGCTGGGGGCCTGGAAGCCTGCTGGAAAGGTTCTGACCCCCAGACCTCTTTAAGGATCCATGGAGAAATGGTACCCAACACAACTACAGCTTGTTTCTGATTGATGTCAGCTTAGTATTACGAGTGCCCTGACAGCAGAGAAGAAAAGAAAGCCGTCACATGCCCAGAGTCGAAGGGTCAGTTGGGTCACGGAAACTAAAGCCATTCTTTTCTCTTCTGAGGGGAGGATGAGGCCTGGATGGGCACCCATTGTGAGCAGGTCTGGACCAATTTGTCACTGTGGCGATTGCCAGGTTCTTATATTCGCAGCCATGGGAGATGAGATGTGAGTGGAGGACATTTGTCCCTCTTCCAGAACCTCCTACAGGGGCATAGTAAAATGGCCAAGGCCAAAGTTTGCCAAATATACAAAAACATTTATTAGCAAGCAGTCACAAAAAGTACCACAACCCGCTTCCAGGGATTCGTGCAGTTGGCCTGCCTGGTTCTCACATGTCATTCATGCAAGGGCCCAGGTCATCTTTCTGGCTATCTCCGTATTTTGGAAACCACTTATTTTGCCAGCAAAAGATTATTTCTAGCATCTCTCAAGCACATTCAGCCCGTTGGTGTAGATTTGATAGCAGTTGGAGTGTTTATGTAACCACCGTCTAGGGCTCAGATTCCTGATTACAGTGCTTCAGATGCTAACTAACCACTTTAGGGGTGGGAGGGGAGGCAGTGTATATATACACATACCAAATAGTTTAGACTGAAATAGTTAACAAATAATTTCCTACAGAGTCAATAGAGCAGCTTTCTAGCCTGTGCTTGGTTCCCTGGGTAGCACAATGGGAAAGGATGGGGATCATGGAACTGGCCAGACATCAGTTCAAGTCCCAGCTTTACCGCTTACATGCTGCTGTGACCTTGGGGCAGTTGCTTAAGTTTTCTGAGTTAATTCCTCATTTGTAAAATGGTGATAAATGATCATTCTTGACTGTTAGGGTTGCTGAAAGGATTCAATGAGATAGTATGCTGTCTGACACGTAATAAGTTCTGTATAAATGGTAGCTTTTTTAAAAAAATAGTTTCAGGTGTACAAAACAAAGTAATAATTAGACATTTACACCCCTCACAAAGTGATAACCTCCCTCTCCTGATCTACTACTACCCCTCTGTCATGGTAATATAGCTGTTACATTTCTGTTGACTCTATTTCCTATGCTGTACACCACATCCTGTGACTATATGTATATTTAATCATATTATAATTGACATTCAGTATTATTCAGCTTCAGCTTCAGGTGTACAGCACAGTGGTCAGGCACCTACACCATCCACAAAGTGGTCTCCCTAATAAGACAAGTGCCCATCTGACACCCTACAAAATCTTTACAACAAAATCTTTTAAGTATTATTGATTATATTCCCCAAACTGTCTCGTGTCCCCATTGTAATCTTGTGGTTACCAATTTGTGCTTTCTAATCCCCTCACCTTCCCCTTCATCTCCACAATGGTAGCTTTTGTTACTGACTCTTTGAACAAATATCTGCTGGAGGTGTAATGTTTACCAGCTACTCTACTAGGTCCCCAGGTATCTACTCTACTAGGTCAGAGGTGGTATCTGTTCCCAAGGAGTTCTCTTTGTTGCAGGATTACAATAGATACTCAAGATAGCTTGAGAGAAAGGAGTAACTAGGACAACTGGTGAAATGTTTGACAATTCATCTTCCCCGTGTCCTGGGCTTTCTTGGGACCCCACTTCCCAACCCCACTTGTTTTTCTCTGAGCTCCAAAGAGAACCGTCCTGCTTCACTGAAACCCTCCCAAATCAAACACCCCTTCTTCTGCCTTCAGGGCCTGGTTCTTAGTTGCTGTGGAAAGGAAAGTAAAAGGAAAGAGGGAGAGGAAAAAAGAGAAGGGGTAGGGGGCCTCAGATTCCCAGGAGCCCTGGGCCCAGTCCTGGTTCAGCCTCTGTCTCAGGAGCCGGTGGCAGAGCGAGGCAGCTCTTGTGTTACAGAGAAGTCAGGGGGCTATTTCTACTGCTGAGTCTCTGGGAGCAGCCAGAGCGATGATGGGCTGGGTCAGAGAGGCTCAGAATCACCATCCAAGTGGGCCTTGGAGGGCAGAGAGCGAACGTGCAGGGAATAACGGGGAACAAGGTAGGAAGGAAATGAGGTGGCTCAGAGGCAGAATTCTGTGTGTGTGCGCGTGTTGGGAGGGGCTGGGGTTGTCCTAACTTCGAGCTTGAATTCTTTCATTTATTCAATCAGTTACTCAGTAACACATATTTATGGAGTACTTACTATTTTCCAGACACTTTGTTTCCTGGAAACAAAGTGTGTCAAGTGTGACAGTAAACTCAAGGCACAGGCTTCAGAACCAGACATGCCTGCCACTGAATCCTGGCTCTTCCCAGCAGGCATCACAGGGAAGAACTGATGCAGTTACCACATAGAGCACTGCAAATGATCTGTCCAGGGTAGCTGTGAGCGCTGGAATCCGAGAGCCAGGTGGAGGATAGGGAGGGGAGGTTCTTCATGTGTGAAAAAGGAAGCAGAATTCTTTCCTTAGAGGTTGATTGTAAAGGTGGAGATAAAGGTTCTGCCCCAGTGCCTGGCGTATTATAGCCACTTAGAAAGTGTTATTAAATGAAAGTATAAACTAGTAAGAAGACTACTAAGATGAGATGTCCAAAGACTAGGGGCTTTGAAACTAACAAAGAAGAGTGGGTGGAGGAAGGGCCTGGTGGAGAAGGACTCCATTGAGAAGGTAGGCAGTGATTCCACATCTAATTTCATGTTATAAAACCCCGGGTGCACTGATTCAAATATGGATTCAGGCCCTGGGCATGAGGATCAGCAGGCCCAGGGGTCTGTATTTTCATGCTCCTTAGGACTGGCAGGATGCCTGGTAGTGACTGGTTTGTCATACATCATAGTCCAACACTCCACTGATCTTCTCAGAGAGCAACAATAGCCACAGAGAGGAACACAGGGTAGAGCTGATGTAATTATAACATATATCAGTACAAAATGATCTGTCCAGTGCAGCTGTGGGCTCCCAAGCAAGAGAGAGCCGGAAGGAGGGGGGCTCAGTAGGATGGAGGTGGAGAGGGGGCGGAGGAGATGGCAGGGAGGGAGAAACGGGAGCTAAGTTGGGAGCTGATGGAACTCAGGGAATGAGAGCTGGGTAAATCCAGCCTTCAGACTGGGATTCTAGATCATTTTTCAACTTGCATCATCATGGCTTGTTTTAAACCAGCTGTCTTATCTCCATCAGCTTTCATCACAGATGAAAATAATGGCTGCTCACATCAGGGGCTGGGCAGGAACCGACTCCAAGTAGGTGGCTTGGCTCTACAGCCTCCTGGAGGGCTCATGTGGCAAGAGTCTTGGGGGTTCTAAGAAGCCAAGGAAACTCAGACCCATCAGGGAGCTGGTTGTGGCACTGTGGCTTCTTTTCTGCAGCACATGTGGAGCAGCTCCAGATCCTTGAGTTCTCAAGGTGACAGTGTGTGGCCTTTGGGGGGGGGTCCTCCTTCTAGAGTTCAAATCCCACTTCTGGCACTTAGCTCAGTACTGGCATTTAGTAAGTACTCAGTGGATGCTGGCCATTATTACTATCTCTTCAGCTGATGACAGACCCAATTTGAAAGAAATAGAAGTCTTCCTCTCACCTCTACCTCTTCCCTAAAATTGATTCTGCCTGAGTCCCCCACTAGGTCATCTCAGTCGAACTAACGAAGTGAAAGGTCTGGCGAGCTAGGGTTCTGCTTTCATGCGATTAATACATCTTTGGGGAGTGTCCACTGTGGGCCAGGATGTAGGGGAGGGAGAGTATCGAGGGATAGGTGGCTCACTCCCAGGCAAACTGGACCTTGGAGGGCCTCTTTGTGCCCCTTGGCCTCCCCTCCTTGAAGCAGCTGCTTCATCTGACAGGAAGTGGCCTAGAGTATGGGGTGGGGACCCCCACACAGGGCCGTGTGAGTTTTCTCTGTTTCTGGGATGCACACATTCCCCTGCAAGGGGCCTTCCAGGCTGAGTGGTTGCTACCAGTGCATCAGTGAGTGCCTCAGGATTCACAGAGAAGGGAAGACACGAAACACACCTGAACAGATCAGGAAGCTATTGCCGTTGCAGCTCTTCCTCCCACCTGCCCCCAGTGGTTTGGCATGAAACCAGTAGGTCTGTTATCTCCTTTGATTAATCAGGCCTTCACCTCTTGCTTATGATCATGCTCAGGCTTGAGGTTCTTACAGGAAGTGCCAGGGCTCATATCCTATTGGAAGCTTTCTTTGCCAGCTCCTTTTTTGTGAAGGAGTGTTAGTTCAGATGATATAACCTGTCTTCCTTCTCAAAGTCTCTTGGTCATGACCATTGATCTTCCGAGACCTCCGACGCTATCTCTCAGCGCCATCTAGTGGTCAAGGTGGCTTGTTTCCTTAAAAAAAAAGTTGTTTTTTCAATTTGCAGTTGACAAACAATATTATATTAGTTTCAGGTGTATGACATAGTGATTAGATATTTATGTAACTTAAAAATTGATCATCTTGATAAGTCTAGTAACTATCCGACACCTGGGATGCATTTCTACTCCCAACCACACCTAAAGCCAGACCTGTTCCCTTCTGATCAGACCCCTGCATGCTTGCGTCACCACAGAAGGTATAGTTAATGGGGCTTTAAGCTCTGCTTAAGGTGGAGACTTTAAACTTTCCATACTTTGTTCCTGTTCAATTTTGCATAGTTTCAGGGAAGGGGATTAGAAAACTTAGTGGTATTAAAAGATTAAGGTGAAGGAGAGAAAGATGGAAAGAACGTTCTTCCCTTTCCCAGCTCTGGATGCCTGGCTCCAGCAGTGCACAGACCATCAGCTTGGCACAATCCAGGCATCTCTCACCGAGCCATGCCGTAAGAGCGATGGACAGGAAGAGTCTCTGTTGTACAAAGTGCGAGCTGTGGGTCAAGTATCATCTTTGTTCTGCCACAGATAAAGTGATAGGACATGAAGCTGGAACCAGGCTGGATTCAGAGCACTGAGGGAGGCCACATATTGGGAGCTTTGCTCATGTAGAAGTGAGCTTTGGAGTTTTCAGAGAGGTAGTGTAGACAATCACTTTTCCAAAAAGGAATTTCCACATTTTCAAGTTCTGAATTTCCTAATCCAGGTTTGGAAGAAGGACTACTAGTACTTTTCCCTTTACAGAGTGGGACCCACCCAAAGGAATAAGGTAGAGCCGATTGGCAGTTCTCATACTTAAGGAGGTAGGCAATGAAGCAAATCACATAGATTCCTAGGATAGGAAACTGGCAGCATTGCTCCTTCCAAACACTACATATCACCCCATTGGCCATTAGGGAAACTCAAATGTCTTCTGAATGGTCTGATCCTGAAAGCAGGAATTCCCCTGCAGGGTACTGAGGATTGATTGTTCCTGTGGGAACCCAGGATCTCTGGAACAAAAAATACTCTTGGGAAGAGCATGATTTTGGGGTAAGCAAAATGTTAGTGTTGAAATAAATCCATAGGAATATTCAGAATAAGAAATGTCCCTAAATACACTTGCTGCTCAAGCCAGTAAGATAGTAACATACATATATGTAGTAATGGTCATAAGATTAGAAGCCATTTATAAGAGGTGAGGATCACTAAAATTTTTCTAAGGCCTTTTCCTCCATTCTAAATCCTCGCTTTCACTGACACGGTTTTATGATCCTTGTGTCCTTTCTTGAGCTATATCACTCAATATTTCTCTCAGTTTGTGTTAGGAGAAGGATGCTTAAAAGGACTGTGTGGTCCTCAATATTTATAGCAGCAATACTAATAAAACAAAGAGAAGACACAACCTAAATATCCATCAATTGCGACCTACTAATTATTATTATGATTCATCTACAAAATAGAATACTATGCAGCCATTAAAATTTATGTTGAAGAATTATACTGAGTGACATGGAAAGATATTCATTACTTAATTTCAAGTGAAACAATTTCTAGAAAAGTATGTATAATATGACTTATTTGATGCAAAATTATATGTGTGTGTGTGTGTGTGTGTGTGTGTGTGTGTGTATGTATGATTTTTTCCCAAACATTAAGAGTAATTTATCTTTGGGTATAGAAATTCAGTGTAATATTTGTAGATTTTGCTTTGTTCTTTTCTATATATTATATAAATGTTTTACAAGGAATATGAATCATTTTTCTAATGAAGCTATTAAAATGTTTTAAAAGTATTGATCTCATCAGTAAAGTAGAAAGCTGAGATTCAGAGAAGTTGAGAGATAACTCAATAAAGCCACAATCTGCCAGTCAAAGAGCCAGAATTTGCCCTCATATCTTCCCATCCCTCAAGTTTAATGCCAACCCCTCTGAATAACTGACTCTAGTTGCTCAAGATCCTGGAAAGGGATATGGCCTGTTTTAGGGGCGGAGGACCTGGGGGAGCGGGGGACCAATGTTCAGATCAGAGGGGGCGTCCATGCTTTTGATATTGCCTGGATCTCTGTTACCTCTTCAGAGCAATTAAGCTATGACCACAGCAGCGTTACTGGATTCCTATTATACACTATGTCCTTGTGGTCTGGCAGCTGTTCAGGTCTCAAAGGAGCAGACACAAGTCTGGGAACACAGTTCAGTTGGGCCTAGTTCTAATCCAAACCCATTTTACATCCTGCAAGGGAAATGACATATTCGGCCATGCTCTCCTCTTGAGGAAAGAAGGAGCATGAAACTAGTTGGGTGTAGCCCAGTGGCCTGACTTTGTGAGGTTCTGGGAGGGAGCAGCGTGGTAAGTGATTTCAAGAAGAAAGTCTGGAGCCCCCCTTCCTTCCCTCTTCCCCCTTTCCTCCACACCCACCCCTGTTCCTCCACACTTCTTAACTGCATCACCGGAGACCTGCGAGACACTCCCTTTGACATCCTTAGAGGTCTGGAACTTCATCCAGCTCTATTCAGCCTGGTGGGCCAGTAGCAGTGAGGACAGGGGGAGGGACCCACCGGCCCAGTGTCTTCCTAGAACACAAATTGGGATTTAAATAGTAAAAGCTCAAGGACACGCTGTAGTATTTATCTCCATCATACAGATGCCCATGAGGACACTTACTGGGCCAAGATGAGGCCCCCTCAGCAATCAGCTTCACCTTCAGGCTATGCACTCTCAATATAGACATGCAGCTCCAGATCAAAGCATTCAGCACTTCTGGGTTCTTCCTTGTGTCATTGGAAGCCCCAATGTTCTTCCCTTCCTGTCTCTAGACCCTTTTACTGAATTCCCTGAAAGGTCACAGCCCTATATACTCGACATTACTGCCCACGGATATGGAAAAACCCACCAAAGATGGCATTGCCTCCTTCCCAGGTCTTGTGTCTTGACCTAAGCTGTGGGCAAGCAAGAAGGGCAAAGAGTCTTTTGACAGAAAGAAGTGTGTAAATTTGAAAAGATTGGTCAATTTTGAGCCAAAGCCCAAGTGTTTACAAATAGAGTATGGTAGATATAAAGCAAGGTCACGGAAACAGCCCCATCATAGAACACAAATAATCACACACCTTCCACAGCATGGGAGGTGCAGAGTTTAAAGCAGTCATTCAGAGTGCAGGGTAATGTTTTCTTATAGACCACTGTGTATTGTTCTCATATCCATATGCTCAAGTCTCAATCTTTTTACCTGTAAGACCCTAATCACAATACATGGTACATTAACGGTTGTTGAATTGAGTAACAAGTTCCTTGAAGTCAGGAGTCCAGTCCTTACAATGGCGCAGTGCTAGGGAAAAGAAAACACTAAATACATACTTATTAATTAATTAGCATCTGAGACTAATTGGACACCTCATGTGAACTAATTCCCCAGATAAGAAAAGAATCCCTGGGATCATCAACCCTTCAAGGCTTATGCAGCCTTTCCTGAAGGTGGCAGAGTTTTCCTAGAAGGGCCAAGATGAGGAGGGTACAAAGAATTGAAACAGGTTTTATCCTACCCTGTGATGCAATCAGCACCCCCCACACCCCCACTCCCAAGCTTGGCTGCCGCTCAGCCAGCTCCTGTGGGAGAAAACTTTTGAGTCAGATCCACAAAAAGAAAGATTTTTCCACTCTCACCCATCCCAGGACCTAGTGGGGCCAGGAATTGGGACTTGGATGAGATGTTGTGATAGAAATTCTTAACCTATTAATGTCGCCAAATCCCCAGATATCCTTCTGCAATCACTGCGTCTGTCTGCAATTTCTCTTTGAACTGATATAGTGAAGTTGGGACAGGCACACAGTGTCCCCCCGGGGAAGAATGGCTTAGATAGCAGCATAAAAGCTTTTAGCTGCAAAGCCTTCTCATAACCAGGCCCGCCTTAACAATACCCCTTTGTCCCTCCTCAGACGACTAAGCTCCTTGTATCCTGGCAAAGGGAGGCACAGAGGGGAGGTGACCAGCCTGGAGTTTGGTTTCTAATCTCCAGGGCAGAAATTCTTTCAAATTTGCCCAGCACCTGGGCTGACTGCTGAGTTGGAAATGAGAGCAGCTGGGGAGTGGGGGTGGCTCTCCTGGTGACTCCCAAGTCATAATCAACTCTACCCCCACCTCCAAATTTACAACCTTCACAGTTCAACTCACATTTAGAAGTATGAAGTAGTGTAGTTTCAATATATACTCATATTTTCACTTCGATTTCTTTTCGCATTGGCTCCCTCCATCCCCCCTTAATTTACCACTAGTCTCGTGAAACTGCACCAATTTTCAGGGCTGTCTTAGTGCTTTATGGATGAATTCACATTATCACAGAATGGTGAGTTCTTCATTTTCAGGCCTGAGGTGTTCATGAATACTGCATAGTCCTTATCTACTGCATTCTCCTTTTGATGACTCAAAAAAGAAAACAGACATTACTTTTAAATATCCCCACAGTAGGAACAACATACACATTCTTTTGTGAGGTTTTTGAAAGTACATTCCCCTTTCCCACATGGACAGACGGACAGCAAACCTTCTGATAAACCTACAGTCAACTTGACTGTTTCCCTGGGGCCTAATGCCTCTTTCCCCCCTGCTGGTACTTCTTTTCACTCCTCAGAAGAAGAATATCCTTAAAATCCTTATAAACATTCAAGAACATCCTTAACAACCTATTGCACTTGCTCCTCATCTCGCAGTTCACCCATTCCTGAGCACAGCTCAAAGCTGTGCAAAGTCTATAAAACGTCTGTCTGTCTCCAGCTCTATATGGGCCCCAGCTATTCAGCTATTCACCCATCTATGCCTTCCTATCCAGTCCTTTTCAGAGCTTCCTGCTACTTTCTCAAGGCTTATGTGTTTCTTCCTTCACCTTCTCTCATAGCCAAGAACCTTACAGGGGCACTGAGTCAGGGGTACATTCTCTGTGCTGCCTGCTTCCCCCATGTCACGGGCATTTGCTTTTGGGGAGCTGCATAGCAGTCTTTCTCTTCCTTTGGTAATAGCACTTTGATTTCTCTTTCACTCCTTACCTTTCGATCATGAAATGAAGTGCTAATAGAGCTTACATCAGGGGATCCTGCCAGCCTTTCCCTGGACAAGAGGTAGATGCATAACTCAACTTAGGCAAATTTGACTTATATATTTGAGCAGAAGTGATAAAAAGATTGAAGTTATTCTGACAGCAGAGCACTGAGGAGACTTTCAAATACTTCCCATTACCTGGGCTCCCAACGCTGTCCTGGTTTGAGCCTTTTCAAGTCTGTTTTGCCAGCATTCCCTCGAAATCCATGAGCCACCTGATCATATCCTTCCAATAAATTCCTTTCAGACTTAAGATAGCTAAAGTTGGTTTCTGTTGCTTGCAACCAAAGAATCCTAAACGATACAGATTCACACTCCTTAGCCTCTTTATGTCTCTTTCCTTCCTATTTCAGGAAAGGGCTGTTACAAAGAGACTCCCCATTTTCAAACTCCAGCAGATTACCTTGACCTACTCTCTTACTGTCAAGACTATGCCCATATTTTCTGAAAGACAAGAACTTTTCTGCCCCTCTCCAAAGCAAACCATTCATAAAGGGGTTGTTCTTGTCCACCATAAGTGATTCTTGATGACTTTCAAGGGAAACAAAGATTTCTGGATGCTTGTTAGGATTGGTTCCCTGGGGATCCCCCCAGTTCTCTCTCACCCAGCTTCCCTATAAACCTGGCCAAAATGATTCCAAACTCAAGATTGACTTTGACTGCAATACTTCCTCTTGTCCTACCTCACTTCCTTCTTTCTTATCACAGCATCTGGACAGACTATACATAGTTCCATCTTGGCCTCCAAATTCCATGCTCCGGCTCCCTACCAGGTCCTTCCTGATCTGGCTGCAGGTCCAGTCCCTCCACTGAAATCACCCTCATGAGCCACATCTCTCCTGACTTGTGTTCAGAGGGCAACCCCCAGGGAACCAATCCTCACTAACAAGTATATAGAAAGTCATCAAGAAAATTACTTACAGTGGACAAGAGCACCCCTTTATGGATGGTTTGTTTTGTAGAAGGGCAGAAAAGTTCTTGTCTTTCAGAAAATATCGCTAAGAACTTAACATATTCAAGGCATTGGAGACTACAGAGACACTTGAAAGACTCTTTTCCCCTGCCTGGTGTTAGAAGAGAGATGTGAAGAGAATTACCACTAACTGTCTACTGTGGCAGGGACTTTTAACTATGTCTGTGTGCCTGGCACTATGCTAAATACCTAACACGAATCATCTTATTTATGCTTCTAACAGCCATGGGCTTGGGTATTATTGCCATTTCCATTTTGCAGATGAGAAATAGACTCAGACAGGTTAAATAGACTACCTTAGCCATTTGTTTAGGATGTGGAGTCTGAACTCAAATCCAGGTTGCTTTCAAAAGACAAGAAGGTAAGGGAGGGATTGGCTTCTTTTGGTGTGTCCTGTCCCATGGCCCTCCACCTTGAATCTGTACTTGAATCACTAAAGCACTATTACTGTGCCTACCTTCACCCAGGGTCACCAAACCCACCCATTCAACACAACACTGTGTGCATATCTCAGCCTTCTTTGAGTGAAAAGCCAGGGGACCCCTCATTGCTATAGGTGCTATTTTTAGGTCTGCTTCTGCTGCAGACTGCTCTGCCCTGCACACACCTGATCTTATTTGAAAGCTTCTAGGTGCAGTTGGAAAGGACCTTGGATGGAGCGCCAGAAGATGTGAGTTTGAACTGCATTCTGCCTTTACTAGCAATATAATCTTGATCAAACCATACAATCTCTCTGAGCCTTGATTTCCTCATTTATAAAAGGAGATAAAACTAGCCATCTCATCTAAAGAGAGACGATATGTCAATTGTAAGGCATTATATAAATTTTTGTTATGAAAACATGATTCCTAATTTAGGAATGAGGAAACCCCAGATCACGGAGTTAAGTCCATGGGAAAGCTGGATAAAGTAGAGGCTGGCAGATGCCAAGTCCTGTGCCTTACTTCCTAACTCTTCCTTCTTTCTGATTCTGTAACTGGCACCTTGGCTTCTATCTATTATGGCTTCTATTTTAAGGATGAAAAGACTAATATTATATATATGAAAATATTTTTCTAGACTTGAAAATTTATTTTTTTGTCTCTGATTTTAAAAGAAATTCAAACATTTTTGTGGGCCCTAAGAATATTGTGGGCACTAAGGCACTGCACCTACTGTGCCTAATAGGTAAGTAACCCTGAATTCAGATCTGCCTTTCCAGCCCATTATGCTTTTCTCTATACAATGCTGCCTCCCAGAGTCAGGGAGGAAGCCACATTAGCTGCCAGTCACACATTGGGAACCAGAGCAGGAAAACTGGGCCTCCAAGACAAGGGGCACAGGGGAGGTCCCTCTTCAATAGGTGGGCTTTGTAATCAGACTAACTGAAGCCAATTCTTGCCAAGATGTTCCTGAGAGGGGGCTATCCCCCGCCTCTTTGACAGTGTTCTAGGGACAGCCTACCTGCCTCACCATAGCCCTGAGTTTTTCTCTCCACTCCTTGCCTTACCCCCAGCAGGAAACACTTGCCTGTTATGGAAGGCCTACTGTGAACTGAGAACTTTATATGTATTATAGCATTGGGTCTACAAAATATACTTATGAAATAGGCAATGTTATCTCCATCTTACAGAGGAGAAATCTGACTCAGGAAAGCTAAGAAATCTTGCTCCTGGCACCACAGGGCTGTGTACTTCCTATACTGGTTTATACGATGTAACTCCTTCTGTCCCTCTTGAACCCCAGTGCTTTCCTTCTGGAAAGAATGACTCAGCCAGCCCAAGAGCAGGGTGTGTATGGGATGGGCTTAGAACTCCTTGTCCACATTATTCATCGAGTTGGGGATGCACCTTTGAATATCCCTGCCAGGATAGGAGGTTGATGGAAGACTCATGGCCCCATCAGGGAATTAGGGGAAGACATAGGATTGGATTAGGTTCCGACAGTGGGAAAGCAGCTCAGCTTCTCACCCAGAGAGGGGCAAGACCAACTGGATGAATCTCAGGCTCCTTTTCTTAGAAGGCTCCGTGCTTCCTTGGACTTCTGAAAACTCTTTGTTAGTGGGGCATGTGATAAAAAGAGGGACAGAGCTAGGAGAGAAGCAGCCATCAGACCTCTCAGATCAGGCCTAGGCACACAGGGTTTGTGTGAGAATTAGAAAAGGGCTCCCCCTCTGGACGGATTATTTACAAAAGGACACCTCTAGGGGGCATTATAAATTTTTTAAAATGTCCTTTCCTTTTGGCTGTGGCACCCAGTGCCAGGACGCAGTCTTGGCATGGGGATAGAGGTTGGATTGGTGGTTGGATTGCATTCCCACTCCCTGAGTAGCCTTTCTGCGGGACCCAGGACCAGTCTGAGGGGCCTGTCTCAAGTCAGGGCCAACAGTCAGGGATTTCCCACCTTCCATATTCCAGAATCTCCAGGCTTTCCAGATGACATCCAATATTTTCCACCTTCCAATAGAAGACTCTAGATTGACCTCACAAAGAACATCTGTTTAATCTTTGCGGTATAAACCAAATTGTGGGCGTTGGAGTTTCAGTCTTTGCCTTAGGCGAATTCCTTAACTTCCATAGGCCTCAGTTTCTCCACCTTGAAAACGAGGCTAATGAAATCAATCCTGCAGGGCAGTTTCAATGGATAGGCTGCACAGAACACAATGCTGGCACACAGTTGGTCTGCAACACCATGTGGCCCATGGCCCTCGTTAGCCGGGACCTGAAGGATACCCACAGTGGATGCGGTACAGGCAGTCCCCACAACTCCTACACGCGGGGAGGTGAGGGGCCCGGGCTAGTCCTCTCCTCCCGGATCCTGCAGACACCTCAAATGTAGGTAGTGTGGCAGGGGCAGAGAGGGCCTGGGAGCTCTGCACTGCAGCCACCTGCGCAGCCGCTCGGGTAGAGGGCGCGCTTCCAGGCGCCCCGGGCAAGGCAGACTCCGGGCTGCGAGAGGCGTGGGGGTCAGCGGGGTAGCGCACCAGGCGAGCGAGAGGGCAAGCAAGGAGTTAAGCAGGGCGGGAGGCAGGGCGCCTGTCACACGCGAGCATGTGCAGTTTGCACCGCATCCGTACTATGGGTGAGTGCCGCCGCCGCCGCCACCGCCGCCGGGGACTCCGTTCGGCCCGGGCAGCGGCGGCTGCAGTCCCTCGGCCCCCGCGCCATCGCGGCGGGCGCCGACACACAATGCGGGGCTAGGAGCGGCGGGGGAGGCCTGGGGCGTGGGGGAGGCACGGCTGGCAACTCCGGGCGTGGGGAGCCTGAGCGCCGGGAGTGGGGGCGGGGAGCAGGCGGCGCAGGAGAGCGCCCGGAGTCCCGGCGCGGGAGGAGCCGCGGGAGCGAGCCCAGTTGACGGCGCTCCTGGCCGCACCTGCGCCCGGCAGGCGGCCGGCCCTGCCCTGCCCCTGCCGGCGGCCCCGACCCCGCACTGGTAGGTGCCCCCGATGCCCGCAGAGAGGCCTTTCCGCCGCCCGGAGAGGTGGCCTCGCGGGGCGGGCAGCGCCGAGTGCGGGAGGCGATAGTGGTTATGGGGAAGACCCGGCGACCGGGAGGGGGGCGAGGGGGGCCCTGCCCCATCCCGCCTCCTCTTTGCTTTCGGTTTCGAAGCGGCTGCCCCGGCTCGCGAGCTAGCCGCTGATTAGATGGTGTGCCCGCGCTTGGATTCCCTGAGGGGGATGGGCGCACAGGGGGGCGTGTTGGGGAAGGGGTGCTTATTGGCAACTTTCCCCGCCTGAAACAAAGGGGCATCGGGGAGATGCGAGGGTAAGGGACCAACCTGGGATCTCCGGCAGCGGAAGGTTGACAACCCCCTTCCTCCCGGCAGAGAGCACCCCCCAAGGCGCCTCGGGAGGGTGAAGCCGGGCGCCAGCCTGGGTGGAAACTAGGGAGCCAGGGCTTGGGAGTGGGAACTACAGACCCTCCTGAGTTTGAGGCTGAGGACTTTCCAGAAGGGGCGGGAACCGTGCTAAGATGACCCTGCTGCCTTCTCTCCTGGCAATGGTGGACTAGGTGATGGCATACCCTGGGGCCCAGCCCAGCCCCCTGGCTCCCCGCTCTCCATCTGCCCTCTCTGATCTCTCCTCTTCAGTGGGAGATTCAGGGCTGGGATGGGGACCCTTACATCTCTGTTCACAGGCAAGGGCAAGGAGACATTGGCCTCTTTTCCAGGTGTCTTCCTTTCCCTCTTTCTATGCCCAGTCAGAAACTGACCCCTTCTCTTCCTTCTCTGGACTGTCTCCCTCTTTCTCTGCAGTTTCCTTAGGGGGATGTCTGGTTGCCTCAGATACAGAGCCTAGGTGGCAAGTTGTTCAGATGCCACTTCATGCCCTCCCAGGAGGAAAAGAGCAGGACCTGGAGGAGCTGGGCGAGTGTAACCTTGGGGGCTCTGCCCATCAATGCTCATGTGTTTTCAGCACATAGTAACAAACTAGCTGTTACTCTGGCCTTCAGACTTGGGCCATCAGGAGGCCTGGGTTTTCTCTTTGCTATAACCAGGAAGTAGGGTCAAGGGGAGGGCTGGACAGCCTGCCCTGAGGGTGGGACAGTGTCTTTCTCTCTAGAAAACAAATGGGCCAGATTCCAGTTCCCTGGTCCCCAACCTTGTGTCTCCAGGAATGAGGTGCCTCAAGCTCCAAGCCATTTGTATGTGACCGCCAGCTTCTATCCCGTGGTCCGACTGCCCATTGCCTTTCTTTTTCTTAGAAAGGACAGCCCTTTTGAGAGTTGGGTTTTCCCCCTGGTTGCGAGGCAGAACTACATCTGCTTGCCTGTGGAGACAGAAGGTACTGGGGCGGGGGTGGGGGTGGGGTAGCTGGACTGCTGGGTGACTCTCCTGACTGTTCCTGTGAATAAGCTAATGATACAGTGGTTGGGCCAGGGGTGGGCCTGCACTACACCTTGCTCTCGAAGCAGGGAGGGGTGGGCTGAGAGGAGGCTTGGCCCTCCTTCCCAAGGCTTTGTATTTGGGGACAGAGATGGATAACTGGGGAGACAGTGGCTGGACCAACTTATGTATCTGGTTCTTGGAGGGACATGGCAAGCTGACTTAGTGTTGACTTTGACCACTTAAAGGTCCAGGAGTGAGGGCGGTTCCAGGACTACTAAAGGGTAGCAGGAGAAAAAGAAACACCCCGAGCTTGTAGATCTGTGGTCCTGGACCTTTTGTCTGAAGTCAGATGCAGGTGCTTGACCAGAGAGCACCACCAGCCCCACTTCTAAATGGGCAGAGATGAATGATTATTGCTCAGCCCCCATTGGGTTTATCCCAAGCTATTCATTCAGAGCTGAGCATAATGATATGGAGGGCTCACGTCCCCACCCGCAACAGTGTGACATGGGGGTTTTCCATGTATTGTTCCTCAAATGTACTGACTGTAAGATGGGAAAATAATACTCCTTTTGATTCCCTCTTTGAAAGTGATGAGGCATGACTTTTTACATTTGTAAGGTGATTTAAGAGCCTCAGGTCCTTGAATGAAAGATGTTAAGTGAGTTAGGGAGCCTTACACTGTGTTTGTTTCGCTTGTATCAGATTTACATATTGTTTCTAAAGGGAAAGGTGTCACTTTTCTGGAAAGGGCTGAGTTACAGCTTGTGTGATAGGGAAAACTCAGTGTTGGTTTTAAAAGTACGGCTTTTAATCAGAAAGGCACTTGCTGCAGCATGTGGGCAGCGAGGGTTTCTCTGTCTGCCTCTGCCCTCCTGCCCTCTTAGAGCTCCTTCCCAGTAGGATTTTCCTGGTAGACGGTGTCCAGTCTGGACGTCAGTGATGGTCACCCCGCAAGCTCTGAGAAGGGTCTCTGATGATGGCGGGAACTCTGAAGTTACCAGTTGAGACCTGGGTGAGGGCAGTCAAGTGAAGCTGCTTGGCCTTATCAGCAGCCATATCAGATCTGGCTGTCCTTGAGCGAAGGGAAATCTAACCCTCACATAGCCTGGCTGTTTTCAAATTTGTATCCCTTTCCTCCTCCCTCCTCCCCTCACTCCCAATTTACAGACAAGGTGGTTTGGGTTTTATTTTTTTATTGCAGGAACATTCCTTTTACGGTGTGGATAATTTCTGACTTGGCAAACTCTCAGCTCCCTTTGTGGCAACACCTGGCTAAGGAGGGATTCTTGGAAGGGATTCTGATGTTCTGAGCAGGAAGAAATTCAGCCTTTCTGGTCAGGTCTTCTGTTTACTCCAACACCACCTCTCATAAACCAGAGGCTTTGTATTTGAAAACTAAAGTGTAAGCTGATTTCTGGGGAAGGGCAAGGAGGTGGCATGTTGGGTTATGAGTTTCCTTGAGGGAAACTGAGTCAAATTGAGAGTTAGCACACTGGCTGTGGTTTGTGTGAATGTCTGTGCTGGGGAAGTTTTCCTTTCCTGGGATTTAAGTGTGTTTAGATACAAGAGCCCCAGGGGTTATACTTTTTCATTATGAGATAAAGATGTGCTGTTAGATTTTAGGCACTCATGTGCTTGCTTTCAGATGTGCGTTTGCCTCAGACTTTGAGCTGTGGCATGCTCCCTGATGATGCGATTCAAGGAAAAGGAAGTGTTTTTCACCCCTGAACTACATGCATAGATAGAACTGAGGCTGCACATGTAATCGGTCACATTCCCAGATAAAAAGGATGGCCTGCTCCCTTCCCTGTGCTCACATCCATCCTGCAGGTGTGGACTCCCATTCTCCTCTGCCCAAAGGCTGTCCTCAGTGTTCATTTTAACATCAGTCCCCCTCTGTATTAATTTAGTGGGTAGAGATCACGGAATGATCATGGTCCTCAGCTCTTCTGAAGGACGGTTCCAACCTCCACTCATGTTGGTGCTTCTACCTTTGGGGTAGGTCACCATCCAGTGTGGCAATTTGAGGAGTAACCAAAGTCATTGCCAATTCCTGTTTCTGAACATCCAGCTTGCCATTATCCTTTATGGTGCTGGAGCCCCAACGGGGAGTCTGATATGCTCTCAGGGCTGTTGGCTCCCAATGTGGCAGGTATTGTAGAAGGGACAGCATCCTTGAAATTAGGGCACACAGTCTACATGGGAAAGATGTGGGTGCTCAGATGGCGCCTTCCTGCTGCTCCACCCTCTAGACATACAGCAGTTTAAAAAATAAGACTTGCATCATCAAATCCTAACTTAATGTAGGGAGATCTAATAGACAAAACGGTCTAACCAGAGTGCACTTTCTTCCACTCCAGAAGCCCTGCATGCGGAGCGCACTGGACCAGCCATTTCTGACGGCCTCTGCAGTTAGACTTGAATGACAGATGCCTTCTAGCTGGTTCATTCATACGTTGTGTCCTTTCAGTTTTTAAGAGGCACCCCCATCACATGAGTTTCTGAAATGGTTTGTTCTCATCAGAAAGGTCACTCACCCTGAGTTTTCCTAAGGCCTTGACACCAGCCCCGAGGAGCTAGGGATGCCAGCCAAGAAGGAGATTGAAGGGCCACAAAGAGAGGATTCTTTTCTGGGCTTGTGAGGGATGATTCATGCTTCAGGATAAAATGTGCTTCCTGGGGCTCCAGGGTTTCGTTCCTTGTCCCGTCAGTGGAGGGCTAGGTCCTGGTGCAGCAGGAAGCCCACTTTGGAGACAATGACTGCCATTCTTTGGAGCAATGGTAGGGACCTATTTCTAGCTAACCCTGGGCTTCTTTTCTATAGCTATCCTTGGCCAGACCCCATTTTAGCCCCTAGCCCCTAGGACCCTTCCTCCCTCTCATTCCTAATCAAAAATGCCATTCCAACGCTAGCAATAAGGCATCCAGGGCATTGGTATTACTTTCATCTGCCTTCTTAAATAGGGACAAGAAATAGTATCACCACTGGGCAACACAAACAGCGGCTGCACGTTTTTATTTTGTAATTGGGTTTTCGCCTGTCATAAAAAAAAGGAGATGACCGTCCTATGCTGATCTGGAGATGCCTTAAATCTTACATTGCGCCTGCACAGTTTCTAGCACATGGTGACTGCTTATTAAGTCATCCGCTGTGGTACTTGGATGTGATCAGATACCCAGAATTCTAGGTCCTTGGGCAATGACGTCATTTGCGTAGGAACTGATGATTGCAGAGGCTTCTAGAATCAGGAAATGTGGGATCCCTTCCTAACTTACTGTGAGACTTTGGACAACCCGTTTTGGCTCTCTGAGTCTTCATTCCACAAATGGAGCTTCAGCGGTCTTCAGTGATCATAGCAATAATAACAATGAGAGCCATCACTTATTGACTACTTACTGTATGCCAGGCATTGGGCTAGACACTTCATATATGTTCTCCTTCTCTCACAGCTGTGAGGTAGCTACTATTATCCCCATTTCACAGTTGGAAAAACTGAGGCTCTGAAAGATAAAGTGATTGCACATGTCACACAGCTAGCAAGTGTCCAAATGGGGATTTGAACTGAGATCTGTTTGATTCTATTGTATTCTATGGATTGCATGATGACACAAGTGTTGCAGAGGAGGTAAAACTGGAGGTAGTGTTAGTTAAGCTGTAAGAAGGAGAGCTGATGTGGACGAAATACGGCTAGTGAAAAAGGAGGTGGAAGTCCAGATATTTATTTGAAAAACATCCCTGCGAGTGTTTGGGAAGAAGAAAGAGGTCGGTCGGTACCCTGCATTGGAAGGGAGACCAGATGGCCTGGGAGTTACTGTAAGGAGAACAGACTTTCTGCTTGGCATAGGATGTATCTCATAAACCCCATTTCATTTTGATGCCAGTTTTTTTTCTCCTGCTTAACAGGCTCTCTGGGCAGCAATTTTTTCTTTCTGTTACCCTATTGCCACTAGTCATAGTAGCTTATCTTTTCAGATTTTTGACTCCAGTCCTCATCCTTCAACTTAGTTTAGGGGCCATCCCCTGCCCATAATTGCAGTCCAGCTGTGGAGATCTGATCATGACTCGGGGTCCTATATACACTCTGCAAGCATTGGATTCCCCTGTTCTTCTGAGAAAGTATTTGTGGCCGCCGATTACTCCATTCGAAGATGACCAGCTAGTTCATTGAGATGATTCTCATCTCTTCCTTCCTTGTTTGTTCCAGGCAAGTTAACTCTGATGAAGCTCTTCTACTCTTTTGAGGTGTCTGTGGAAGAAGCGTGAAGGTTGAGGTGGTGGCTTGGAGAAAGGGAGCTGACACACTTTTGAGAGTTAGCACAATGGCGTATAATGGAGCATTGTGCTAAAGGTCAGGTGACTTGGATTCTTGTCTCAGCTCAGTGACTCTGGCCATGTGACATGAGTCCTTTGGCCTTTAATTTCCTTATCTGTAAAATAAGAATGTTGGAAGAGATTCTCTAGTATCTCTTTCAGTGACAATGTTGGATGATCCAACAGAATCTGGTTAATTTGGTCCCTTCTCAGGGAATAACTCAGCTGATCTGGAACTGTAGGAAGTCAGAGCTGGGAGAGCAGAGGCTGAAGGAGAAACCTCAGAAGAAAGAAGCCAGATTGGAAGCTAAGGGATAAAACCAGAGCTGGAGTCAGTCCCTTCTTGTGAGGGGTGACTGGGTTGGGTCATCTCACCTTTGGTTTGTATTCTTCATATCCTAAGCCATGGGGAGCACCCATTATATCTTGTCTTAAAACTTAAACTTGGGGTGACCAGTTAGCTCAGTTGGTTAGAGCGTGGTGCTGCGAACACCAGGGTTGCCAGTTTGATCTCCACATGGGCCACTGTGAGCTGCGCCCTCCTTAAAAGAGTCAACTATGCCATTGTAGCACGAAAGCAATGTGTAACCAATGATCATGGCTGTTCCCCATTAAAATAAAAACAAAACAAAGAATAAAAAAATTATCCTCACTTTAAAAAACAAAAAAACAAAACAAAAAACCTTCAACTTCACACCTCCCTCAACTGTCCCCAGCTGTCCCCAAGTGAAGGCAGCAGAGAGGTTGTGCACTGGCATATGTTTTGTATTCTGCACTTGAATTTGGCAGATTCTAGGGCCTGGTTCAGCCCAGGATTCCCCCAGGGCTCCAGGACTTGGGGATGTTGGCTGATGCTTTCCACGTGACTCAGTGTCTTGCTCTGCCTGAGAAGTGAGATCATACCATAAGCTTAGCTAGCAACTCAGGGAGTCACAGCTTTTTTGTTCATGGAGATGGGTCATCTGGATTTCCCTTTGAACAAAGCCGTTTATCCAAGGACCCCTGGATTCGGTTATCCATTGATACAATCTCCTGTTTTCATGTTATCATATTTAAAGTTGAGGAGCAAATGAGGTCCCACTGACCCCCTAAACCAATCTTTTCTATCCCTGCCTGTGTTGCTTGTCCCC
The DNA here is from genome assembly GCF_001890085.2 of Hipposideros armiger. Classification (NCBI taxonomy): domain Eukaryota; kingdom Metazoa; phylum Chordata; class Mammalia; order Chiroptera; family Hipposideridae; genus Hipposideros; species Hipposideros armiger. Next base: position 2,483,834 of record NW_017731409.1, read on the forward strand.
CTTAGTTCCTTATTGCCCTATACCAGTTATTTCTAATGGTGGGTATCATACTAATGGGAATATGAGAGATGATTTTAGTTGGTATAGGGACAAACATTCCATTTTAATAGCTATGTTTCTAATGAGTGTAAAGAAACATGACTCATTGGGATGTGCTCATAAAGCGACTTAATTTTGTCTCCCACTGTCCCTTAATGTTTATTAGGTAGGATTAGTTCTTTCCTTGCCCTAGGAAGAAAACTCAGTTAGGCCCCATGTGTTCTCAGGTCATTCTTAGGTAGTAGCAGTTCCTGTGGTCACTTTAAGTCATAAATCAGTATTGAATATGTCTAATGCCTTGTCACTGGGCTGGGAGGGACAGGAAGGGCTCACTTGGCCAGCACTGTTGTCTTCCAGCCTCCTGGGCCTGGCAGGTATTTCATGCTGATTCTTCCTCTTGTGGTCATGTTCATGGCTACTCAGAGACTCCCCTGCACTACCCTCCATTGCTGGGATCGTTAATTTCCAGTTGTCTTGAAAAGAGCAAATTATCCTCTATTCTAGATTATAGTTCTTTCATCAGCCCCTAAAATCCAGCGATTCACCATCAGCCTCTTTTGGCGAAGGTCCTTCAGCCTGACCAAGGGGCCCTCTTGGACAAGACATGCTCTGATCTTATACCAGCACTCTCTTGCACGTGGCCCATATTAGTCCAAGGAAACAATCACATGTTTTTTGTTGCAGTGGCCCTGGCAATGCGTGCTGATGCCCCTCTGCCCCTGCAGCTTAGCCATCTCCCTTGGCTCCTCCGATAGCAGATCGGCAGCCTGTGTCTCACACCTTGGATATCTTGGATGGGAGTCAGATGCGAGCCTACCCTGTCCTTCCAGCTGCAGGGGTAGACATCAAGTTTCTGGAGTGGCCCTGTTGAAACCCCTCACACTGCTTGGGAACATCAGATCTGTTGTACTTGGTGCCTGGTTAAGACTTTTGATTTAACTTCTGGTTATATGTGTATCGTTAAAACCATGACTGTCACAAGAAGCCCAGGATTTCCATGGATATTATTACTTAGGATAAGGCTACAGTATATACCAGGGATGCCAAAAAATGTATACAAGTGGACACTTTGGTCAACGTTGCTCAAGCAGTAGTTTGCCGTAATCAGAAGTGCCTGGACGCTGATGGTAACCACTTTGAACACCTCTTGTAACTGCAGAAGTCAGACGTGACTTGTATTCATCTTTTGTTATTGGTATGGATTGAGTATTACAATTTTAATACAGTTTTCCTTTCCTAAAATGTGTATACATTTTTTTTGGCACCCTCTGTATTTAACTAAAAATTTAACTTCAATAAAAAGGTTAACAACATCTAACACATATTGAGTACTTATAATACTGGGTACCGTTTCAATACAGTAAACATGCTGTTTCATTTAACCCTCATGAGGGAGATACTTGTATTGTCTCTATTTTGCAAATGAGTAAACTGAAGCTAGAAGAGAGGTTAAGCAGTTTGTTCAAGGTCACACAGTTGGCATCTGAGTTGGATTCAAATGGGAAGATCTGACCCCATAGTGTACACTTGTAAACTACTGCGCGCTCTCTCTTCCCACAGGGTGGTAGGCAGCCATGACAAACCATGAGGCAGGAGGCAAAAGATTGGGAAATGCTGGCTCAGGACATAATTGTTGAGTCTTCATTCTGGCATTCAAGCTCTCCATGCATCGCTTTTACCTGCTTTTCCAACGGCTCCTCCTGTGTCCTAACCAGAGCCTAATCCACACGGCCGGCTAACCTGCCATGAACACACCCACCCCATACCTCATTTATTTCCCTGCCCGGAGGGCCCTCATCTGCTTTGCTGGCTCCCCAAGCCAAGTTCCTTTTAAGAGTCAGTGTTCATCTTTGTTGCAAAGATGTATTTGACCCAAACCACTTCAGCTGGGATCTTTTACTCTTTTTGTGATTTCATCACCACATTGGCAACGATGACATAATTTTATGCAAGGAGCATTGCAGCACAGTTAGCAAACCCAGATTCTGATCGCTGCCTGCCGTTAACCGCCTGATACTAACTTGTACAAGGCCTCCGACTTCTCTGACCCTTGTTTCCATCATTTGTAAAGTATGGTGTGGATTAGCTTCTGAAAACTCAAAACCTTTCAGTTTTCAGTATTCCATGATTTATGTTTACCTTCTTTTCCCCTTTGACTTTTAAACTCTTGAGGCCTGGAACTATGTCTTGTATGTCTTCGTACCTCCCAGGACTCTGCACAAGGTTTTATACACAGAAGGTGTTTCATATTACTAGTGGGTTGGCTGGTGGGAAGTGCTGCTGTGTCTGCTCTGGACTTGACAGATTTTTAGAAATCTGCTGGGAGATCGCCGGTGAAGACGCTGCGATTCTCTTTTCTGCATAAGTTTATAACAAACGTTTGGGGTCCAATCTGCTGCGTTTTTTTCTATAAGAAAGCTGTGTAATGCTATTAAGACTCACCATTTCAAAATCCGAAACATTCTAAAGCTGAAACCTTTTCTTTAACTTGTGTGACAGCAAAGCCTGACCTGGACTAACGCGAGACCCAGGTCGTCTGTCTACTCTGCAGGGTGTGAATATTCAGAGATGTGGCCGCAGAGATGTTCATGTATTTGATGTGGGAAGGGTGCTGCCTCAGACCCTCAGACCCAGAGAGATTTGTAATCTGTTTCCCGGATGTGCTTCCTACTTGTGGATGTTTCTTTGGAGCCCAAGTGAGCCTGGTTCCTTTACTTCTTTCTGGGAAGTGATACAGCTACTCATTTGAGAGTCAGTCTGCTTGGTAACTCCTAGAGCTGCTTTGACCAGATGTTTAAACATGTTTTAAAAAATATACAAATACTCCTAGAAATGCATGAAAACGATAGAAAAATGTACAATGATGGAATCTAACGTGTTCTATTGTTTGTGTGTGTGTGTGTGTGTGTGTGTGTGTGTGTGTGTGTGTGTTGGTGAGGAAACTTAGAGGAGAGGTGATAGAGTATTAGTGGAAAAGCCAGGCTCAGAAAGCCCTGTTCCTGGACCTCCCATTAGCATTCCATTCCAAGTCCCTTCTTTTCTCCCCATGCCTCAGGGTCCTCAGGTTGGGGACGACACATTAGTTATCCCCTCTTGATTGAAGGCTATGTCTTTCTTTTTCTCTTTGCCCTTGTTTGGCAGTCATGAGCACTCCCATGGGAATTTAGGCCTCTTTTCTCCCACCATTAAATAACCAGCCCCTCTCAGAACCTGAGCCCTGAGTATTTCTGGCCTCCCTATTTAACCTATTGGAGGTCCTCTGAGATCATTTCTCTCTTCTGTCCACAATTCCTCGCGCTATAGCATTTTCCATAAATACATATCCTTAAGCATCTTCTTACAAACTGTTTACTCATCTTCTCATCCATTAAGACGATATTCCCCAGACCGAGCCTGGCACCCACGTCTTTGACTTCTTCTAAACATATCTTTGCCTCTGGATATCGAACAATTTATTTCCCTGGCCCCTACAGATGACTTGCAGTCTTCTATTTATTGTCATTATGCTGGAAAATGCTAAGATATGGTATAATTTAAAGTAATTATAGAAATGAAATTTCCCAAAGGTACCCAATTGACTAATTTTCTTAAGCCCCATAGATTTACCACATTGTCCATATACCCATCACTCACAAGCTTTATGTCGATATCTGTAAAAGACCATTGAATTTATTCTGTGGGATTGGTCATTTGAAGCCTCCCCGATTCTGCCCATTCCTCTTAGCACTACAGTTTCTCTTGCTTCTAGGGGCACACAATATAGCATGGTGCCCCTTTTTATTTAGCAAATATTTGTAATCCCTCCTAATTACCCTGAATGGAATTTATAGATAATATGACCTACCTATTCACATAAGCTTAAAAAAAGTCAATAAAATGCCTTAACTGTAATAGAAAAGAGAAACAAGGAACTAGTTAGTTATAATACAATATCATGTTTTCTAAGCTGTAATTGCTTGGGCATGACTACACAGAAGACTGAAGGAAGGGGTCAGATGCTTGAACCTGGACATAGAATTACTGGGAATGTAACAGCCACAAATACCCACAAGATGCAGGTGTGTGGTGTGGGTGACTCAAATGCCAGGAGAGGTGCTGCTGAGGTTGATGGGATTTTCCAAAATGGCGACCTGCTCTTGGTAAAGTGCCAAAGAACATAAAGTATAGTATCCCCTTGATTTGTACTCCAGTGGCATTCCTGGATGATTCAGTACATATATGTTAAAACCATACAAAAATCTTCTGTGTTTATTTCAGAACGGGAATTCGGTTCTAATTACAAATGGACTTTTCACCTCTGAATGTCCAGTGGACCATTCTAAAGTCATGTGGGAGAGTTCTTTTGTGGGCTGCTGTGGGAATTGTAGGATGTCTGGCAGTACCTATAGCACTCCCTACTCACCGTGGTGCTGATACAGAGCCCCCCTACCCTAAGGGCTGGTCCTGTTAAGAACTGCTGGTCTGAAAGAAGCACCAGGACCAAGAACTGGGAGACTTGTGTCCTAGATCTGGGCTATAGTGCCTTGATATTTGTGTGACCTTACCTCCCAATGTCAGGGTCTCCTCTCTGTAAAGAGGATTTAATGACACACATGTTCTGCTGGACTTGGGGACTGTGGCTCACTGTGCTCCCCTCCACGACCTCAGGACAGCCAGAGCATCCATGCGTGCCCCATAACATACATCCCATTCACAAACTCCCCCTCACTGTGACTTTTTTTAGTATTGAAACATCCTTAGGTCTCTCTAATCTAGGAAAGAAGGAAGGGAAGGAGGGAGAAAGGACGCCCCCGTCATCTCTACTTCTCTAGCAGCTTTCTCTCTCCTTCACAAGCAGATTTCTCAAGAGTCCTCCATATACACTATCTCAGTCACCTCCCTTTGCAGTCACTTCTTCTTAAATGGTCACCAGTGACCTTTGCTGCTAAATCTCTTTAGTCCCTGGCTGACTTGGCTCTGCAATTGACCACTGCCTCCAAACTCGTCTGCCCTCACTTCCCTGATAGAGTCCTTTCCTGGGTGTCCTCCTGCCTCCCTGACCCTTCCTCAGGCCCCTTCCCAGCCATGGATGTCACCCCTCCCACTTCTGCCCAACATGCTCCTCCTCTGTGCTGCTCCATCCAGCTGGGGTCCCAGACCTGTCCCACCTAGTGTCCCATGGACATCTCAGACTTAGAACATCTCAAATGCAGCAGCTCATCGTGAGTCATCTCCAACTCAAGCCTCTTCCTGTATCCTCTTCTCTCAGGGAATGACACCGCCATTGCCCAAGTCAGAAGTCTGGGTATCACCCACCACTCCTTCCTCTCTCTCACCCCCTCCCAAGAAATCCCTCACCCAGTCCTGATGGTCCTGCTTTCTCAATAGTTCTCCCATTTTCACTAATTTGAGTTGCCTACTGACCCTTATAGGCATTTAGGATTGCAACCTCTACATACTGCTTGTGCCGGATTGAAACCTTCAGAGGCCCTCAGCACTGACCAGTTTAAGGTCCTATAAGTACTAAAAAATAAATTAATGTAGTTCTTAGTTATGATATAAAATCATGGTTTTAAAAACAATAAAATTTACTGTGCAATGAGGCCATAAGAGCTTCTTTTTGCTTCCTTCTCATTATTTTCTCTTCTTTTAAATCATTTTCTTTGGTGCCCCATCATGGGTGGTACCCTATGCATGTGTCCAGCGGGAGAGCTGGGTAATCTAGGACCACTTAGAATATCAGCCTCCTGTGGCCAGGACTTGGGTCTTTGCCTCTGTGGTCTTTGCATGTGACTGGGGCATGATGTAGACCAGCGGTTCTCAACCTTCCTAATGCCGTGACCCCTTAATACAGTTCCTCATGTTGTGGTGACCCCCAACCATAAAATTATTTTCGTTGCTACTCTACAACTGTAATTTTGCTACTGTTATGAATCGTAATGTAAATACCTTTTGTTTTCTGATGGTCTTAGGCGACCCCTGAGAAAGGGTCGTTCGACCCCCAAAGGGGTCGCGACCCACAGGTTGAGAACCGCTGATGTAGACACTGAGTAGTTGTTTAATGAACATGTTAATGAATGCATGAAAAATGAGATGAACTTGAAAGGGCTCACTTAAGTAAAGAGCACTATCAGAATGTAAGTTATTATTATTATTATTATTATTATTATTATTATTATTATTAGCTTTCTGGTGTTTGACATTACAGTAGAATTTCCGAGATTTTATATTACCAATGTTTTAAAAACAACCAGCCCCACTGTTATGCTTCAGCTTTCGTACTGCAACGTACTTAGCATTGCAGAGTCTGCCCATGAAAAATGCATGTAAAGATTTCTGAATTAATAAGTAAATGAATTTGTCCAGTATGATGGTTTGCTTGATTCCCTTTAGCTCGCAGTGAGGCTGCTTAACGAGAGCCTGTCTGGCTGTGAGTTATTTAAAGTGACCACACCCAGCTCTGACAGATAGTGAACCTGGGGAGGGAGCTGTGCCTGTGTGTGGGGTGGAGAAGGGGGGTTCCTTTGGAGTAACACTGGTGATGGTGATAGTGGCATGGGAAATGGGCATCCACCCTAGAAAGCCTGTGTGAGATCTCAGAAGGGCGGAATGTGGCCTAAAGGCTAAGTCAGGCAGTATGAATAGGACTAGCCACAACATTTTGGGGGGAAATGAAATACCTTATAAAACTCCTAGAAGGCTTAATAAATATAACTTGCCTCATTATTATGGGCTTGTGAACAAAATAGATGTAAAACATTTCCAGAAAATATTAACTGCTTATAAGAATAGACCCAAAAGGTTAATCAAGCCTGTCCTCTGGTATTAGTAGGGAGGCCTCCTAGAAGATTGCTGATCTTGGGAGAGGAAGGAGTAAATCCATGAAAAAGTTATAAAAGGGGAGGGCCAAATTGGGAGAGGAAATGTGTCCATGAGGGCTATTTTGGCAGAGCTGGAATTTTCGTGTCCATTGCACACATGTGATGATCAGTGTCCTCCTTTGATTCACTCTCAGTGTCTGCTCCACCCACCCTCTCTCTAATGGAAGGGTCCCCCCTTGTTATTTTTTTCTCAAAACTTCTTATTTGGAAAGTAATTTCAGACTTACAAAAAAGTTCCCAGAATAGTACAAAATACCCATATACTCTTTATCCAGATTCACTCTTTTTAACATTTTGCCTCATTTGCTTTGTCATTATGTTCTCATTCTCTCTCTCTCTCTCTCTCTCTCTCTCTCTCTCTCTCTCTCTCTCTCTCTCTC
>NW_017731409.1:2491887-2523971 GCF_001890085.2 Hipposideros armiger
ATGACATTCAGGACATCAAGGGTAATACGACAACAGCTCTGATGGCCATTCCAGAAAAAGAGTTCCAAAATTGCTTTGAAGGGTGGACTAGGCACTGGCGCCCGTGTATAGCTTCCCAAGGGGAGCACTTCAAAGGTGACCATAGTGATATTCAGCAATGAGGTATGTAGCACTTTTTCTAGGATGAATTTGCAAACTTAATTGTCTGACCTTGTACATCATGGCCTTTTAAATGTTTCAGTGTGGATTGCCTAGGAATAAGCATATTGTTTTATAATCATCTGCTGGTTGTATTCCAGTTTTGTCAATTGACACATTAATGTATTTTATGACATTTTTTTCCTCTCCAGTACAGGATCCAGTCTAGGATCCCATACTGCATTTTGTTGTCATTTCTCCTTTGATCTAGAACAATTCCTCGGCCTTTCTTTGTCTTTCATGACGTAGGCATTTTTTAAGTATTTGCCTCCTCCTTTCCCTTTAAAAAGGATACAGAATGTTCTTCCCTTTACATTTGTCTGACTTTGCCTCATGTTTAGACTCTGCATTATACATTCCCAGCTTGGATATCACATCCAGAGGCACTGGATGTCCATCTGCCCCTCATGTGTGATGTGAAGTTTGATCACTTGGTCAAGGTTTTATCCAGTTTCTTCACTTTTTTTTTTTTGTATTTATTATTTTCCCTTTTTACTAATGAGCAATCTGTGGGGAGATACCTTAAGACCGTATAAATATCCTGCTCTTCATCAACATTTCACCCCTAGATTTACCATCCACCCTCTCCGGGTTTGCAGGTATTCCCACGGTGTGAGAATTCAAAGCTATCTGGGACCAGGTGGCCCATTTCCAAGGGCCTTGCCCATGTTCTGCGCTGGGCCCAGCCTTTTGAATAACCACATTTTCACAATAGTTTTTCTCTTCCTACTCCCACCAGGAACAGAAGCTCATTCGTCATTCACTCAACTGACATATGAGAATGTTCTTGCGAAAGCCTCTGAGCTTTGTAAGACACAGTGGGGTACGAAGAGAAGGCTGTGCCCTCTCCGTGTATTTAACGAGCCTACCATAGATTTGGGGAGACGAGACTTGGACTCTCTGAAAGGTAAAGGGCATAAACGTCAGTGCTGTGACCCCACAGGACAGCCCAGAGAGCTGTCCCATGACCTGGAGAACTAGGTGCCCTTCAGATTTTGGGGAAGGAGGGGTGAGGTGGGTGAAACAGGATGCAGGGACATTTCCTTAATGAGGCTAATCTTTGAGTGTGTGCTGAAGAACAGGCAAATATGGATAAACAGAGAGGAGAGATAAGGGCATTCTAGGAGGGGAACCGTGTGCGCAGAGACCCAGAGGTGAGAGCGTGGATGGTGCAACTGGGGGACAGCGAGTTATGGATGGAGCAGCCTGGATGGGGCCAAGGGCTGCTGCAGGGGTAGGTGGTGGTGGGGAGGTGTCAGAATCTACCTCCTTATGTTTTGCAAAGTAACTGCTTTGCAACCAAATCTTATTGAGCACCAGGCCAAGCATTTAAAGAAACAACTTTTCTGATTCTAAAAGTAATACATGTTCAGTATAGGAAGTTTAGAAAAACAGAAATATAAAAAGAAAAATTTTAACGAAGTCACTCTATTCTTTGACTCAGAGATAACTAGTTAACTGTGGTGTGTTTCCATCGTTTCTAAGCTCTTCAATGTTTTTCTGCTAACAGCCTTGTGTTGTTTCATGGATTCAGTGGCCCCTCTTTACCCCCTCAGAGGATATTAATCACACTTTAAAAAACATTTTATTCTGTTGACTTTATTGATTTCTTTTTCTAGCTAGAACTTCTGTTCTTAAATTTGTTTTGTTTTTTTTCTATTTCAGAAAACTTTTGCAAGTTATTTTATTTACAATGCCAACTTTTAAAAGGTCACTAAACTGTTAACTGGACAACAAAACTAGGCAGAAATCACTTTACAAAAAGAGGGAAAGCCCAAAATGCCACTTTCTATAGAGAACCCACAGTTCAGTTTTATTCAGAGCAAAGGAAAAGGAAACTTTTGATCAAACTGGAAGGAACTCAGCCATAGGTTTGGAATCTGTACCCACACTACACATGCAATGAGGACAACATTCTGCTAATACAATTGATTTGCTGCTGCATTTGTCTACTGTTTATCTAATATTAACAATTATAAACAGAGCAGTGCAACTAGTATTTGGAACAATCCTTACAGTGTTACAGTGTCAGGCACAACATTTCACTTCTCTTCACACCACTGGTTCTCTTTGCGTACCTGGGGTTCCTCTTCTTCAGTAAAATCATTTTTGATATTGAAGGTCTTGTGAATCTCCTCAGTTTTTCCCTTGATCATATTGGCAACAGTCTTGCGTGTAACATCAAGCAAACCTTTCATGTCCAAGTAGTTTGCAGCCAGAATAAGCTCAAAAAGTGTTCCTTGGTCACCTTTCAGGAATTCTTGGTCCCAAACAGGGATATCATCTGTTCGCTTTTCTTTGTTCTCATCATTCTCAGGAGGAGGAGGGTCATTCTTGTGGTGGGTGCACCATCGAATGACCTTTTTTAATATCGCTGCATTAACATTCGGTAGAGGAACTGGGTCATCATTGCCTTCATCATCCATTCCCAAATCTTCCAACATGGTCTTGATAGTCACAGATTGTTTGGCAATTTCAACATCAATCTCAACTATCTCTCCATCAGAACTCTGCAACTTAATTGAAGGCATGATGCTGGGTCTCAAGTAGACAGCGGGCCGGAGGCCGACGAGAGCGGGGCGGCGTCAACAGACAAGCAGTAAAATGTAGAGAACAAGGCTACTACCTTTCACGGTGTTTTTTTTTGTCAAATGTTTGGTGCATCTTGGTTATTATGTTCTCCTCTCTCTGTATTTTGAGGTTTTCCAGTGACCTCCCTGTGAATGCCGATTCTGTGCTCCAGAGCCAGATGCCGCCGGTTGTGGCCAGGAGGGTGGGATGTGCCTGCTGGGGACTGGCAGGTGCCGGTCTAGGTATTCCTTTGCCTCCCTACCCCAGTGTCCAGGGCACAAGCATGGATGGAGAGGTGGGCAGGGGCCTACTTGCCTGGCTGCTCCCAATACAATCACCAACCTCTGAGGCCTCTTCTTGGCCCCCGACCTGCTGGCTCCAATCTTAGAGCCTCCAGAGCTGTTCCTCCGGGCACAGCATCCTCAGCTACACCCTTGGGTTCAAATCCTCATCCTGGCACTTACCAGCACTGTGACCTTGAGAAAGCTATGTAACTCAGGGTCTTATTTATAAAGTAGGAATAATAATAGTCTCTATCTCAAAGGATTGTTGTGAGGGTTAAATGAGATAATATATGCCCAAATTCTTAGAACAATGTCTGGCATATAAATATGCTCTATTAGTGTAAGTTGTTATTATTATTATTATTATTATTATTATTATTATTATTTTCATGGTTTTATTTTGGTGGGTTGTGGTTTCTCCATCAGTTTATTCCTATCTGCCTTCCATCTTCAGGGAACCCATATAATTCCTTCTTGTTTTATAGCACTGTAATAGATTTATTCTTTCTAGAAAATGCCTTTTCTGTCATTTTCTAGGGCCTTGGGGGAGACAGGCGTATGCCCCTGGCCTCTCATCTTGATACAGTCATGCATTTACTTCAAGTTCTTCTTTTCTGAGTGTGTACAAGTGTGTCATTGTTATCTGTAATATATACAGCAGGGCATGTACAGTCATGGGTATCAGCATGCCCGAGAGCCCAGCCCAGGGCTGGTCTCGCCTTGGGGTGTGAGTTACCGGATGCTCACTCTGTCCTGTACAGGACTGGGAGGTGATGAGTTCTCTTGTTGGCCTTGCTCAGGCTGGTTTGAGGCTGTCCTAATGAATGTAATGGGTCCTCTGTTTCCTTTGTCAAAAGGAATGTTAATTATTTTCAGCAGTCTAATTACATGGCTAATGAGAGGCTGACTGAGATAACGTTCCCTTTAATTACTCTTGCCTGAGTGCTGTTTGAAGCCATATTTTGAGCATGTTGCGATGCTCAGTACTTTCGAGGTAGATGGAGCTGTCCGGTGAGAGACCAGGAGGCAGGGTTTCTGGGCTTAAGGCTCATGGTGGAAGGGCCAGGCTGCAGTCGCTGCCCGGCCCGGTGTATGCTGACCTTTTCTCTGCTCCAGGACAGGTTGCGCCAGGACAGGTTGGGTCAGGTGGAGAGCCCACAGCGTCCGTCACAGCTCCTCCAGAACAAGTCTCATTCCTTGGCCTTTCACCCAGTGCACCTTCCCTTCACCTCTCTTGGCCAGGCCCCCTCACTCTTGGAAGACTGCCTTCTGCCTTTTCCCTGTTGGCTATTCAGTCCCTATTATGTATCAAGCTTTACCCAGGTCGTGGATGCAAAGATAAAGAACTCATGGCCCAACAGATATCTTTCTGAAACGAAATGTTGATCGTGCCCCTCCCCTCTTTGCGTAGGAGAAATGCCATAGGTCTGTGTTCTGACCCCTGCCACCTTTCCAGGTTGATCCGTGCTGTAGCCTTCCCGTCTTCCTGATGTGATGTCTTTTAATACCTGGGCCTCAAGAACAGATCCTTGGAAGGTGGTTCTCTCAAGCCCCTCCGTGGACTTGAGTAGGCTGGAAAGGACATCTCACGTGAGAATGTCTGCCATGACAACCTATTGACAACTGTAAGTGGCCCATTGCCATAGGTAAATTAAGTCTCCTAGTTTCTGTCCACATGTCCCCATCTCTCATGTGTGGAATAGGGCGAAAAGTGCTGGCCCTCTCGTTAACCTCTGAATTTCTCGTGCCTCCTGAGTAAATCCGAGTTAATGCCCACCTCGTAGACTTGTGGAGGGGACTAGAGATGACCTGTGTGAAAGCTGCCTGGCACCTAGAAGGTGCCCAATAAATGGTTAGGACTTTGTTTTGTTTTTTTGGGGTTTTTTTAAAGATTTTTTTTATTGGGGAATTGGGGGTATGGGAACAGCACTGGGGAATTGGGGGAAGGGGAACAGACAAGTTGCTGTCATTTTGTTCTTCAGTCTAGTTGTGGAGGACGTTGCTTCACTGGCCCAAGTTGGCACCGTCATTGCGTTCTTCCCGGGCGAGGCAGATCAGTCGCCGGCTTCTGGACGGCCGCTCACTGCGGCTGCTGGCTGCTCACACTGGCTGCTGGCTACACATGGTAGCCCATGGCAACCCACTGCCACAGGGGCTACAGCCTACGCCATCGCCGGCGACTCACAGTAGCCCAGCTCCAGGTTGAGCTGTTGTTCAGCATCTTAGCTGTGGAGGGCAGTGTCACTGGCCCTCATATGTGGGATCCGAACCGGGGCCCTCTGGCATCCCAAGCCAGCTCTTAACTATTGCGCCACTCGGCCGGCCCTGGTTAGGAGTTTTTAAACATTCCAAGCAGCACCCCAGACTGAGTTAAAGCCAGAGACCCAGGGGCTGGCCTCATTCACCAATAGCCAGGGCCTTCTCCTGGCCTCTTGAATGTAAGTCACTCTTCAGACAGTGGACAGTGACTTTCATGGAACAAGGGTAATACTCCCCTCATCTCACAATGGCAGCCTTGGTTAACATGGCCTGAGCCTGAGGAAGAGGCAGGGCAGCGGTATCTGTTCAGAAGGAAAGGATTTTTAAGAGCAAGGAAATGGAGTTCAGCTTTAGGCCTGTGTGTTTAGCAGCCTTCTAGTCGTTCTTGATGAGTTCTGTAGCAGTGTAGTTGAATAGAAGTTTCTGGGATGATGGACATGTTTTATATGTGCACTGTCCAATATGGCAGCTGCTGAGCCCCAGGTAGCCCCAAGTGCTCAAGCTACTGAGCACTTGAATGTGGCTAGTGTGACTGAGGAACAGAATTTTTTTATTTTATTCGTTTCTTGCTAATTAAAATTTAAATAGCCACTTGCGGATAGTGGCTATCAAACTGCATAGTGTAGTTCTGGAGTTCGTAGAAAAGTAATCTGTTTGTGCACTCCCTGGCCTTGGCTTGTGCCTTGTCTCCAGGTTACTAGTTTTCACATGTCCTATTTGCGGAAGCTAGTCAAGGTGTGCTAGGTTGCTAGCAAACGTCAGGTGAGTCATCCTCTCTATCAATCAAGGGAACAGGACAAAGTTGGGGCAGTGACCAGAAAGGAGATTTGGAGCCCCCAAAGCTATAGCCATCTTGCTGAGATTGACCCACCTTGTTAGGCTTTTGTCCTATTTTATTCTCATTCTGCCCTTTACTGCGTGCCAGGGGCAGAGCCTCTGGTTTTGACAGCAGTAGAGGTGGGCAGGTGGTGCTTAAATATGTAATCCTTGTGCCAACTAGGTGTGTTCCAGATGAGGGGAAATCACCCGTGTTAGTCAAGATTTTCTTAATTGCAAGTGACAGAAAACCCAACAAACTAGCTGAAATAAAAATGAATATTTACTTTCCTATTAAAGTGAAGCACCCAGGCTAGAGAGGGCCTGGTAAGGTTACTTAGATTCTTTTGATCAGAAGCAGATGGAAATTACAGGCCATCAGTCATAGGATTTCACTTTCCCTTTATTTGTCAATAAACACAGTGCCACGCAAGAGCTGACTAGGACCCAGAGTTTCCAGCCCCTGCTGGCAGGGGGAATCTTCAGTTGACTGGCCATGTTTGCTTGGCAACTGGGGGATTTGTTTTGGCCCAGCTTGCATTGTAGGGACCACCAGAAGATTTTTGCAATAGGGAGTAGGGAATTATCTGACCCCTTAATTACACCAACTCAGCTACTCTGGTCTTGCTATTTCTCAACTTTGTTTAGCTTGCTCCGACCTCAGGGTCTTTTCACTGACTGTCGTTCCCTGTGCCTGGAATGCTTTTTCCAAAGCTCTCTGCATGGCCTCTTTGCATCTTTCTGATCTCTGCCCAAATGCTACCTCTTTAGAGCAGTTTAAGATTCGCCCTCTAACATCCATTTTCTTTCTGTCCCCTACCAGGCCTTTCCCCTTCCTTGTGGCCTAACATCATAAAGTACAGTACGCATTGGCTGGTTTACTCATTGTCTGTCTCCCCACCAGTCTGTGAGCTTCGAGGGGCAGGAACATTGTCTTGTTCACACCGAGTACAGTGCTTGGCCGTCAGCGGGTACTCAATAAGTATTTGTTGCCCACTGAAATACAATACCTCAAATAAACAAACCAGCCTCCATAGGACTTCTTGGACTAGGTCTCCCGGTTGTTTAGAAATCTCTGGGGTGACTTGGCTGTGAAAAGTAGAGCACTGGGTGTCACACCATTGAGGCAGTCCTGGCTTGTCCTCTGAAAGATCTACTGGGCTTCTTTCTGCCTCCACTGGGGAGGCAACAGAAGGGTAGGGTCCCCATTGCTCCAAAGGCATGGTGTGCTGGAGTAACCTGTGGGACACCCTAAAAGTGTGGCAGTAGTAGGGAGAACCCAGATAAATAAATGCTTGGTTACTTTGTTGGTGAGGTTGAGGTTGAGACCACTCTCTATCCCTTTCCAGCTGACAGGAGGAGCCTTGCTGGTCTCATGTGACAAAGATTCTAGGGCCCCTCAGCTGCTGCCTGATGGGATCTGCATAGGGGATTATTGATGAAGGGGAGGTGAGGCAGCTCTTTACAGTAACACATGCCTCGCTCTGGGATGGCAGCCAGGCAGCTAATTAGAGAGCCCAGCAGCTGTCCAGCCTTTCAGGCAGCAAGCAGTAGCGAGCCAGTGCCAGGAGGTGGGATGGGAGATAAAGGACAGGGGCCTGGGGCCAGAGACCTCCCTCCAAGGTATAGGGGATGGGCAGTCAGTGTTTGTGCAGAGGGGACATTGGGAGGGACAAGTAGAGTGGGCTGGATGGGGAGGAGGACGTGAGGAGAAGAGGGTGACAGGACAGGGTGGCCTCCTGGTGAGATAGAAGACAGAGATGTCTGGCAAGCAGGGAAGCCCAGATTCCAAACCCTGAGTGAGGGGTTACAGAGTAGAAGGACAAGGCCAAGTGGGGTGGGGGTGGGGTGGAGTGAGGGTGGGGGCGTTCTTCCCCTATCTCTACTCATCTGCCCCATGCCAGCCAGGTCCCCAGGATCTGGTTTCCTTGCTCCCCAGGGGAGGCTGGCCATACACAGCCTTTCTTCTAGGGGATTTGGAATTCCAATTGCATTTGTAGATAGATGAACGTGGTCACTCCTTGGTTTGGGAAGTTGCCAAATCCACTTGTGTTCAGGGCTGGGCTTAACTGCTGACAAGTAAGAGCATTCCTTCTAGGTCACATGGGAAGAATTGGGGGGTTTTGAGGAACCAGAGGGATCCCCAATAGATCTTTGGGGCATCTTCTCTTTACTTTGTGGGCAACTGGGGTGAGGGAGATTTAGGGAGAGTTAAGGGGGAGGAGAGCGGGAGAGAAAAAGGACAGTGTTTTGCCTGCTGCTTCCTGGCTTCTGTCTTAGGTTCTGGGCCATGGAAATGAGGGTGGTAGGTGGGGGTCGATTTGGTTTTTAGGTTCTGGTCAGAGAAGCAGAGATACATTCCTGCAAGCCCAGCTTACCCTAAATAGTTATAGGGGAGGAGAGAGAATGATGCAGAGGGAATTTCCTGCCAGCAGCTGCTGGTTAAACCTCTTTGGGAAACGAATCCTTCTTGCATGAAAACGGGATGTGCCTTTTGAGCATGCCAGCACATTGTAGAAATAACAGAATGGGCATTGTATTCTCTGACCTGAACCTGAGCTTGGCCTCTTGCTCATAGGAGCCTGCAGTGTCTTCCGGGATGTCTGGGATACTCCGTTCCTGTCCCAGACCTCCGCGTGTGACATGTTTTCTGTATCGTCCAGACCCAAGGCACCTACCCCATCTCTCGATCCAGGTGATGGCTTTTAGAGGTGGGAGACAGGAGAGCGAGCACCCTCCTTTCTTCCCTTGTCTGCAGAGATAGCCCTGACCATTGTGAACCAATGTTTATGGTGCTTTGGGGGAGAGCGCCCTTCCAAGATGGTAGCATGAAAATTAGAAAAGATCCCCCATCACTGTTTGGTTAATAACACTGGATGGTGCCGTCGCCTAAGAATTTAGCTGGACGCTTCTCTGCCTTGCTTGTCCATCCATCCAGCAGAAATTCCATGGTCTCAAGGAATTCATAATGTGGAGAGGGAAACACACATAGTAATTCTAAGATGGGACAATATATTTCAATAGAAGGATGTTCAAAGTCCTGTGGGAACACTGGTGATGGAATAACCGGGGTGGGGGGGCTGTGGAGGATGGTTTCATCATCAAAGGAATGAGGATGAAGCAGGGTCTTGAAGGAAGGGTGTGAGGGGCTGCAGAGGACAGGTGGAGAGGGCTTGAAACCCTGTGGTAGTCTCCCTGCTCCTTCAAGCTCCCAGCAGCACATGGCGTGTTGATGGAGAAGTTGGATGGAGAGACTCGGCTGTATGTTTATAAATAAGCAGCTTACAGAATGGACTGAGTAGATTACACTTAATGAAGTGTGTGTGTGCGCGCAGACATGTGCCTTAAGAATGAGATTTGGATGGGAAGCAGTTTGCAGACATGCTGTTTGGGGAGAGGGGTGACTCTGGAGCCCAAGGTCCGGGGTTTGAATCAAATGTGTACATTTGGCCTAATCTCTTAATGCCTTGAGACTCAGTGTTTTCATCTCTAAAATGGAGACGGTGGTGGTGATAATTCCGGCCCACCCTGCAGGAGCGTTGGGAGAATCACAAGAGATGACATATGAGAAAAAGTATACGTTCTACCCACATGTTAGTTGCTGTAAGGGCTCTTCACACATTCATATGCTCTAGAGACTTCTGGTTCAGGCCATGCAGTCCACATGCCCTCTGCACCCTGAGACCTATTCTAAGGGGGCAGGGCGTGTTGGAGGGGGCTGGGGACACGTGGAGGCAGCAGTAGGACCCCTGCTATCCCATTATCTCCTCCTCCAGCTGCACCAGCTCTCTGGGGAAAGAACCCGCAGACCAGGAAGCAGGAGGTGTCCACTGAGAGGCTGGCCCTGGAGGGAGCCTGTTCTGACTATTGCAGCTTCCTCTGTCAGGGAGGCTCCTCAGCCAGCAACGGGCTCCTGGGGCTGACGGCAGTGACTGGCAGGCTGTGCTGCCAGGATGTGGGTTTTGGTTTCTGTTTTGGTTTTTATTTGTGCTATTGACATGGCCTGTTTAGGGCCCAGGGGTGGGATTAAACTTCCCAGACACAGGGTCATGGTGGCACTGGGGGTGGCGGGGATGGCAGATATGCCCCATTAAAGCCATTTTCTCAAGGTGACAGGTACGTGCCAGGGGGGCCATCAGGCAGGCTGGGAGAAGGCCAGAGGATGGAGGACGGGCGGGTGGGGCAGGGTTGGAGGTTCCCTGTAGAGCCGCTGGGGAAGGACAGAGGCAAGGCAGAGCACAGCAGCCCATCACACTCTGCCCTTTACTTCTGTCAGTGCAGAGGCCCCGGGGAGAGACCCAGGGCGTGCCCACCCTCCCTACCCACAGCACATGTGCATACAATGAATTGCCGCTTTCCAGCCCCTGCCCTTTTACTTCTCCTCGGCTCCCCTGCTGCCTTGCAAGTTGTCAGTTTAGGGAGCAAAGGTCCGAGTCACCCCTGCTCAGAGAGCCTGGGGTGGGTGTTAGAGGAAGTGGCCATGGGTGTCAGCACTGGGTGGCCCCTCTGTGGTCCACCCTGCTTGCCAACTGCCACCCTTAGTCACATACGGCTCCCATCTGGCTGGTGCAGCCGTCCACAGCACCGAGCTGGACCTCATCTCTGCCCTGGGGCTTGTGCACATGGTGCTGTATCCAGGGGGACTTAGGGAAGCTTCAGCACCTTCATATTAAAACACAAAATGTCAGACTCTCTTAAATGGTCAAGTCTTAGGGACATGTTAAAACTATGTACATGGCAAGGGGCATTATAAAGTCAGATTTATATCAGCTTGCAGCCAGTTATGATGTTAACAGGAAGGGCCTCATTAACAATAATGATGAAATAATAGAATGAAATAAATATTAGTGTGGCAGGATTGTGGGTAGAGGGATCGCCAACACTGTTTTTGTTGGTGGTGGGGTGCTGGCTTTTCTGTGTCACTGTGCTTAACTCCCCGAATGCTAAAACCAATGTCCGACAATGCCTGCCTTCCACCCTTGAGAACTGGTGCACCTACGACAGGTAAAGGTAAGAGTGTAATTTGAAGCTACCTGAGAATGGAGCTGGGTTCTAAAATTATATCCCCTCTCAGGTTCACAGGTGTGCACACGTTCACTCGCGGTGCAAGAAGCCTGAAGTCCTAGCCCCGCGTGTGAATTGGGATGGGTCCTAGGGCCTCGTTCTGGATTAACCAGACCTGAGCAAACAGGGTGGCTAAGAGGAGGTGGCGGGTTCCAGGAGAGGGGCCTAGGTGGCCTGGGAAGGATGAGCGTCTGGTGCCAAGTGCAGAGCCAGGGCCCTTGTGGCGTTTGCCTTGAGGCTACCTCTCCAGCAGGCTTAGTAGCTTGGCGCTGGAGACGGTTTAAACCAATGAACATCTCTTTTATTTCCAGGGGACACATGGAAGCCGCCGGCCCACTAGTTGAGGACCAGCTGGGCCCTGGGACTGATGTTTGCCCACACTGCAGAGAATGGCACTGAGGCCCAGCCAGGCACCAGGACAAAGGTTAACTCGGGACACCCCCGGACAGTGACCCTGATGTCTGTTCTGAGCCAAGCACTCAAGGGTGTGATACGTGAGTATGTTACAGGCTCCCTGGGGATCACCAGCCCTCCCTGTCTCGGCAGCATGGGCCCAGGCCTGGCAGTCCCAGTTCTGAGCCAGCTTTCGGTCTGAGGGCCTGCCAGGGGGCAGGAATGGAGGGGGGGGGGAGCGTCCAGCAGTTTCAGGCCATGTCCTGTGCTGGAACCATGTTATAGCCACATGACCTCTAAACATTGGGCCACACCCAGACTGGCTGACACAAGTGATGTGAGATACTAGCTCATAGGAGATGACATCTTCCCCAATTCTTTTTCTTGTCTGTAGGCTCGTGGATGCTTTGGGCCTCGGCTCTGCCTCTGTGCCCTGTAGGAACGGTTCCTCACCTGGGACTTGGACTTTGCTCAGATGCCATGAGCAGTTTCCATGACCCTGGCTAGAGCACCCAGGGCACCAGGAGGTGAGGGATTTGTGGCACCTGAGCTGCCATAAAAATGGCCACCGGGGGTCTGTTGCTTTTGTTTCAGCTGCATCTCCTCCTCACCTCAGTCCAGATGAGCTCCGTATAGGGTGAGAGGCCCCCAACTGCAGAGTCTCGCCTGTCCTCACGTGGCCTTTTTTTCCAGCCTTGGCCTCTGGATTTTCCTAGATGATGCTTTAAAAAAAATGACAGTTGGCTGCTTTCCCAAGTCCCAGAGGCCTGTCCCGCCTCAAGGCTGTTCTGTCTATACAGGGCAGACAGTCTCACTGTGGGATGGTGGACCAGCAGGCAGAGAGCTGCCCTGGAAGGCAGGGCAGGGAGGGCTGGGGCTTTTGCACTCCTGAATGGACAAGCTTTTAGGAGCGGCTGGACTGGTTCACAGGAGCCCAGAGCCTTAGAATCCATGGAGGAGTTTGCAGGGTGGGAAAAGACAAACGAGGTATATCTCAGCTTTAGGTAGCACTTGACTGTACTGCCAAGTTGAGAGTTTAAAACTCAGGGCGAGAATCTATTTCACTAAGCTTGGGCTTGCAACATCCGTTTGTGATTGAAGGATCTTTCAGGAAGTGTTCTTGGATTGATCTGTAGATGGGGTGGTGTGAGCACTCCTGGTTCAGGGGGGTGGTGTGGGAGTGGAGGGTTGGCTATGAGGCCACTGTGGGAACACAGTGACTTAGACAGCCGACCTCTTCCTCACATAACACAGGATGCCCCAGAACAAGTTACATCATCAGCCTTACCACTCTTGTACCCTCTGTCCAGTGACCCTACCTCTGGAATTATTAAGAAATCTTTCATTAGAAAATAGCCCCAGAAAAGAAAAGGGCTGAATTCCTTTTACAGGCATAACAAACGTAACAGTGGAAATGAGAAACAATTGTTCTCTTTTTGTTGAATATCTGTGTTAAGTAAATTATAGTTTTCTACGTGGTAGAATAGTACTCAGCCATTACAGTAACGAGAACATAGGCGATATAACAACTTGGAAAAATGATTATGATATAATAAGTGAAAATATCAGGTTACAGAATGAGTCCATTATGGTAACTTGTAAAATAAACACAGGAGAAAAGATTGCAAAGGGGAAATGATAATGGCTGCTAGTGTGGTAGAATTATGAATCCTTTTCTTTCTATGATGCATGGATTTGCTTCTTTTAAAACTAAATTTAGTCTGGATAAATATACAACACACCATTAATAGTGGCTTTCTCTAAGATGTGGGATGATGGGGGACTTTGCTTTCTAAACCATTCCTTTCTGTAATGTTTAAATTTCAGCTGTGAGCACATGTTACTTTTGTAATCAGAAAAAGTAATGAAGATATTTTTAAATGCTAGAATTAAATTAAAAAAAACAACAACTATATTTCCCAAGAAAGAGGAGAAGAGAAAGGCTGAGCTGGCTAGCTGTTCATACCTGCCCTCATCAGTGGTTAAGGGCCTGTGCCTATTTGGGCCCATTCATTCATTCATTCATTCATTCCAACAGTATTAGTGGGTCTTATTACCAGGCACCATTCAAGGCACTGGTTACCCAGCAGTAACAAGACAGAGCCCTTGCCTTTGTGGCGCTTTCATTCTAATTGGAGATAGACAATGAACAAGTAGCAAAATATCAGAAAGTGAAAGTGCTACAAAGAAACTAAAATGGGGTGAGTGATGGGGAGGCCATTTTGGACTGGAGATCAGAGGTCTCTGATGGGTGACAGTTGAGCTGAGACCTGAATGACAATAGTGAGGCAGCCACTGAGGTCTGGGAAGAGCCTTGCAGGCAACGCACAGGATGTCCCGCCTACGGTCCCCATCCATAGAGTGCCCTTTGCTGCTTGAGCCCTGGGGAACCTCTGTGCCAGGGCTGACTTTGTTCCGTAGCCCACTTACCCTCACTGCACCTGCTGGCTGGGATTTGCTTAGCATCTGAGGGCCTCTAAAATCCTCCCCTGCCTGCCACCCTGTGTGGAGCGGTTGCTCCCAACACTCTTGTCGGCTGGTATTCCAAGCACAGGGCTTCTCTGGGTAGCCTGCACGCTGGCTACTGCTCTTGGCTGGCAGGTCTGGGTCATTGGAGATTCCCAGCAGTCTTGGGGCAGGCTGGCAGTCAGGGAGGCTCTGGGTAATGTGTGTCCTTGTGAGGTGTCTTTGAATGGCACATGCCTCGAGGCCCAAAGAGGTGGCTGCTGCCATGGTCTTAACGGGGTCAGCTTGTGACCCTGGAGGACCTTCGTGTGCATCCTGCCAGAGCTGGGCCCAGAATAGAACTTGGTCTCTCAGAATAAGCTGAAAGACTTTGGTAGTTCTGACACCCAGTTCTGAGCTTCATTGATAATTTATCTCCCTAGAAGCTCACGTCCTTCTTGATTTCTGTTGTCTCTCCATATACCATCCCAACCTTCCAGAAGCAGAAACTCAGAAAATGGTAGTGCCCTCAGAGGAGCCTGTAGTCAGCCTCAAGCAGTGCGGTGTGTTGGTTGGGAGCGAAGGCTCTGGAGCTGGGTTTGAATCCCAGCTCCACCTTTTATAGCTGTAAGAACTTAGACTAATTACTTAGCCTTTCTCTGCCTCAATCTCCCCATCTGTCAAATGGGCTTGAGGGTTATCTGAGTTAATACATGGAAAGTGCTGAGAAGAGTGCCTGATTATTATCATTACTGCGACTTGGGAGGTGGAGGGAGAACCATCCCAGAGGCCTTTCCTGGGGGATGTCCACAGCAAGAGAGGGTGGAACTCTGGCATCTACCGGTGACTAGGGGCCAGCCAGTGACCACAGGTGTTTTCCCTCACTTGCTTTCCTTCTGACCCTGAAGCAAGCCCATGTTTTTCTTTCCTCGCCTCGACTTGATAACCACAGGGGAACTCAGGATAGCTTCAGACCTTGTGTCTTGCACCCAGATGCAACAACAGCTGCCCACCCCTCGTTGATTCCACTCACCTCCAGCACAGGACTCAGGTTATTCAAACTGTCCCCCGACTGTCTTGCCCTCGAGGTTCCCCTAGAAGGGCTGTGCATCTCCCCAGAGCATAGAACTGTAGTGACGTTGGTGCCTGGGGATAGGGAGTAAGATTTGGGAAGTAAATGGGGTAAAAGAGGAAGGCATGCCCAGCCTGGCTGCGTGGAAGGAGAAGCCCTTTTTCTAGCAAGAGGCTTCTCTGGACAGAAATTCCCAGAATCATTGTGTTGTGGCACCTCAACTTCCTGGAACAAAATGGGAGTTTTTGGCAAAACCAGGGACAGTCATCTCATCTGGTTTTGCCTCCAGCCTGTCTTGGGCTTTTATGGCGTTCTCTTTGCCCCTCTCAGCTGCTCACTCTGCTTTCTGCTACCCTAAGGGATAGCTCAGTAGGTAAGATAGTCCTAGGGAGCAGGGCTCTGAAAGCCAGCCCACTCCCTTCCAATCACCTGTCCCCTTGGTGGGGCGGGGCCCTTCCTGGAAAAGTCTCCTTGAGTTCTGGCCCTTGCTGGAACTCTGTGTTCCCAGGCCCTTTCATCAACAAGCATGAGGAGTTTCATCAACACTTGTGCTTGAGTGGTGTTCCCCAAAATCCGTCTTGTGAAACTGTCCACTGCTCTCCAAACTTTTTCCTGCTGCCTTCAGTCTTGCCCATGCTCTCCTCCTCTTTACTCCATCCTAAATTCGCTTTCCTGGGCTGTCCCATTTTTGTGTCATGGTCCTCAAGATAGCGTGTTTGTCACCAGGAGAAAGAGGCCAACATCCAGAGTGCTGCTGGTTCTTCCTGATGCCAGCTTTCCCAGGGCTCTGATCCCAGGGCTGAGCAAGGAGGTGCTGGAAGGGTCCAGGGCAAAGGGCTCGGGTGGGGGGAGGTCGGGGCAGAGGGTGTCTGTTTGGCCCAGCAGAGGGTGGGTGAGCCTGTCCTAGCTCAAAGTGTGAGCACAGTTCCTGTGGTTATTAGACATGGGTTTTGGGAGAGGAGTTCTGAAAATCCACCCGAGCTAATGCCTGCCTCTGATCTTAGCATCTGTCCCAACACAGTATGAGCTGCCATCCCAGCTGACAACACTCTCGTATCCCTGTTCCCTGTCTTTACCCCCAGCTCCTGGCCTCAGCCAGGACTTCAGGTTTCCCCCGTTTTTCTTGCGTGGACCAGACGTATTCTCCTGGCACGCCCCCTTAGACGCGGTCTGACCTTGCCTAAGCATGCTTTCCCGCCACCTATCTATGTTCTTCAAGGTATGGAAGGTTCCAGAAACGGAATCCAGGCCTCGGGCTCGTCCTGTTTTCTCCCCCATCCTCTCTTCTGCGCAGCAGCTTGCCTCTGTCTCCCTGTGACAGCTACCGCTTTCATATTGCTTCTGCTCATGGGGTTTGGGAGTCCAGCGCTTCCAAGTCACCTGCTCCCAGGGTGACTGGAGCCCTAATTTATTACTGACTGGAAAAACCACTCTTGGGAATCCCAAAAGTTGAGACCAAGAGGCAAGAGAGCAGGGTTTTAAAATCAGCATCAAGGTGGGAGGCTTACCTGAGTGACGAATCCACTAGTTATGTCAGACCGCTGCATGGCCCAGTGGGAAGCCCCTTTCCTGGATCCTGTGGGACCGAGGTGCCAGGGGTGTAAGTGAAGGTCAGACTCAAGTTCAAAGGGGCCTGAGTCGGGTGGGAGACAGAGTGGTCTGTCAGGGGTTCAGGGTGATGTCAGGGTGTGAGGAGCTGTGCCAGGAAGGCTGGCCCTTTCATTCCACCCTTCTTTTCAAGCCTGGCCTTCAAAGCGCCAGTTCTGAGAGTCCTCCTGGCTCAGCCACATGAAAGCTGGATGCTCATGTTGATTCTCCTCAGCTGAGTTTTTGTTCTCCCTCAGTCTGTATGTGTGGCTACTGTTTTCATGGGGTTATGTGGTGGCCAGGTTGGTGCTCTGGGCAGAGGCGAAGACCTGACCTGCTTGGCAAGGAAGGCTGCCCAGCCGCTAGTGAAGGCAGGGGCAAAATGACCCTGTCTCAGGTGGGAGGGGGCACTGTAAGCAGCAGAAGCCAACCAGGGAGGCTGGCTCTGTGCCGGAAATGATAGCACCCCTTCTTGAGCATTGGCTGTATTTTTAGTAGTATATACCTATTAGCTCATTTATCCTCACAACAACCCTCAGAAATAGGTACTCTTATTATCCTTACTTTACCTATAAGGAAACTGAGGCACAGAGAGGTCAGGTAAGATGCCCTAGATCCTGCAGGTGAGGGGTGTCAGCCAGGATGCAAACCCCCGCGTTTTGGATCTAGAGCCCCCGTGTCTAACCACTACACGCTGTGCAAACCTGTGAGGCATATTTTGCTGTTGGGGATGGCTCAGTGAGGGCAGTGGACAGCTCTGGAGTTGGAGGTGCTTAGGACAGTCTTCAGAGGAGGAGCTGGCTCTTGAAGGATTATGGGTTCATGGGCCACGGGTGGCAGTGGGGATAGCAGTGGTAGCATTTGGGAAGGGCAGCCCAGGTAGCGAAAACAGCAATGTAAAGACCTGGAAGACAGGATCTGAGGCAGAGGAGGGTCACCAATGGGCTTTCCCAGCCATCCCTAGGGGTTTCAGCCTTACGCTGTAGAAGTTAAAGATCCACTAATGGGCTTCAAGCGGGAGAAACATCGGACTTGCATTTTAGAAAGATTACTGTTTCTATACCCTCTTTCATAGTGTGCTGAGTGAATTGGAAAGGAGGGAGACGAGCGGGGAGATGATTAGAGTCATCCAGGTGAGAGCTGATGAGGGCTTGAACCAGAGTTGCAGTAATGAGAAAGAGAAATGAAGAGGAGATGAATTTCAAAGATATATAAGAGGTAGAAAGGACAGGAGCTAATGGGTGACTTGGAGCTTTGCCATGTGACTTGCTTCAGCCAAGATGTTAGTGGGCGTGACTTAGCCAGAGCCTTGAAAGGTGCTGGTGCAGCCGGGCTTGCTCACTCTTGTGCCTCTGCCCTTGCCATGAGAAGAGCATGCTGGGGTTAGTCCCCTGGGCCCAGGAGCAGGATGAGAGACAAGTGGAGCAGAGCCACAGCAGCCACGCATAGGACAGAGCCCCCAGAAGACTCATAGTCTCATGGTGGAAGTCTCGAGTTCCAAGATCTGCCAACCCACAGACTCGTGAGCTGTCATAATAAATTAAGGTAGATTTAAGCCACTGAGCTTTGGGATGATTTAGTAGGTAGCATATTGCTAACTGATAAAGAAATGTCTTTGTTCTCAAATGGAATGCTTACAGTGTGCCAGGCACGATTCTAGGCACTGGGATGCCGTGCTGAACCAGACAGACAAGGTCCTTACTCTCAGGGAGCTCAGGTTAGAGTGAGGATGAAGCAGAGGAAGCTGGAACGACGCCAGGGCCTCTGGGTGCGTGGTGGTATCAGTAATCAGGATGGGTCATAGGAGGAAAACAGGTTTTGGGGAAAAGATAATGAGTTTGATTTAGGAAAGGAATTTGAGGTGCCTATGGAACATTTAGGTGGAGGTGTCCAGCAAGGAGTGGGATATAGGGATGCAGAACACAGGAAAGATGTCTGGTGGGAGACTGAAAGTTATCAGCATAATAAAAGAGAAAAGCATCTGTACAAGAGAGACAGAATAAGGGCTGTGGATATTCAGAGGGAGAAGGGAAGACTTGCGGCGGGGAGGATGAAAAAGATTTTGTTCTGAAGGTAACCTGGAAGCTGGGCTCGTACCTGTGGTGGTGGAAGGAGACAGGCACACTAAACACCGTGGAGGTAAGACAGAGAGAGCTGGGCTGTGAGAAGAAGGCTGGAAAAGGTGACTGGAGTGAGATCGTGGAGAGCCTTTTGTGCCAGGCCAAGGATGCTGGAGGGTTTCAGTAGAAAATGAGGAGGGGCCGGTGAATGTTTTTGAGCAGCAGGTGACATTTGACACACATGTCTAGGAGATGGGCAGCTGTATACAGTGGGGTGTATTTTGAAGTAGAAACCAAGAGCTATGGGTGCTAGTCTCGGCTCGCGCATTCGCTGGCACTGGGATATGGGACAAATGACTTCTCTCCGAGCCCCAGCTGTCTCTCTTAAAAAATGGGAGAAAAACTACCTGCCCTTTCACATGACTCTTAATTGTGTGAGAACCAATGACAAAATGTGAATAAGAGTGCTTGGAAGGCCACAGAGGAATACACAAGGGTGGGTATTATTGTGATTACGCCTGCTGTGGCTGAAAGATGCGACTGGGGTTCCCAGACAGACAGGCAGACTGCAGATGTCATCTTTTTAAAAATATTTTTTTCAATTATGGTGGACATGCAATATTATACTATTTTTAGGTGTATGACATAGTGATTAGACATTTATATGACTTACAAATTGGTCGCCCTGATAAATCCAGTACACATCTAACACCATACACAGTTATTATACTACTGACTATATTCCCTATGCTAGACTCGACATCCCCATGACTATTTTGTAACTGCCAATTAGTACCTCTTAATCCCCTCCCTCATCACCTGCCTTCCCAACATCCCCCCCATCCTGAAACAATCAAAATGCTTTCTGTATCTATGAGTTTGTTTCTGTTTTGATTGTTCATTTATCCTGTTCCTTAGATTCCACATATAAGTGATCATATAACATTTGTCTTTCTCTGTCTGACTTACTCCACTCAGCATAATACCCACTAGATCAGCAGTTCTCAACCTTTCTAATGCCGTGACCCCTTAATACGGTTCCTCATGTTGTGGTGACCCCCAACCATAAAATTATTTTTGTTGTTACTCTATAACTGTAATTTTGCTACTGTTATGAATCATAATGTAAGTACCTTTTTGTTTTCCGATGGTCTTAGGCGACCCCTGTGAAAGGGTTGTTTGACCCCCAAAGGGTCGCAACCCACAGGTTGAGAATCGCTGCACTAGATCCATCCAAGTTGTTGCAGATGTCATTCTTTTTGATGGCTGAGTTACAATATCCATTTTATATATATATATATATATATATATATATATATATATATATATATATATATCTCTTTATTCATTCATCAATTGATGGACACCCAGGCTGAGTCCACATCTTGGCCATTCTAAGCAATGCTGTAATGAATATATGGATGTACATGTCCCTTCAAAGTAGTGTTTTGGGTTTTTTCAGATACATACCCACAAGTGGAATTTTTGAGTCCTTCTTTGTTTCTTGTTACACTTTTGGTTTAAAGTCTATTTTAGCTAAGTTTTCTACCTCAGGTTTTTGTTTTTGTTTCCATTTTCATGAAATATCTTTTTCCATCTCTTTAGTTTCAGTCTGTGTGTATCTTTCAATCTGAAGTGAGTCTCTTGTAGGCAGCATATGTAAGGGTTTTGTTTTCTTATCCATTCAGTCACCCTATGTCTTTAGATTGGAACATTTAATCCATTTACATATAAAGTAATTGTTGATAGGTATGTAGTTACTGCAATTTTATTACTCATATTTTTTATCTTTTTCTTCTTAAAGAAGTCCCTTTAACATTTCTTGTAATATTGACTTGGTGGTGATTAACTCTTTTAGCTTTTTCTGGTCTGGGAAGTTCATTATCTGTCCTTTCATTCCAAATGATAGATTCACCGGGTAGGATAATCTTGTTGTAGGGCTTTGCTTTTCATCACTTTGAATATTTCATGCCAATCCCTTCTGGCCTGCAAAGTGTCTGTTGAGAAATCAGCTGAGAGTCTTAGGGGAGCTCCCTTGTAGGTAACTAACTGCATTTCTCTTGCTGCTTTTAAGGTCTTCTGTTTGTCTTTAATCTTTGGCATTTTAATTATGATGTGTCTTAGTGTGGGCCTTTTTGGGTTCATCTTGTTTGGGACTTTCTGCACTTCCTAGGCTTGTATGTCTATTTCCTTCACCAGGTTAGGGACGTTTTCTATCATTATTTCTTCAAATAGGTTTTCAATTCCTTGCTCTCTCTCTTCTCCTTCTGGTCCCCCTGTGATGTGAATGTTGGTATGCTTGATGTTGTCCCAGAGGCCCCTTAAACTATCCTAATTTTTTCTTTTTCCTTTTTGCTATTATGATTGTGTTTTTGCTGCCTTTTCTTCCAAATCACTGATTTGAACCTCTGCTTCATGTAATCTACTGTGGATTCCTTCTAATGTATTATTCACTTCAGCTGTTGTAGTCTTCATTTCTGACTGGTTCTTTTTTATGTTTTATATCTCCATTTTTATGTTTTCTATATCTTTGTTGAAGTTTTCCCTGAGGTCATTGAGCATCCTTGTAACCAGTGTTTTGAACTCTGCATCTGACAGATTGCTCATCTCCATTTTGTTTAGTTCTTTTTCTGGAGTTTTGTTCTGTTCTTTCATTTGGGACATGTTTCTTTGTCTCCTCATTTTGGCTGCCTCCCTGTGTTTGTTTCTATATTAGGTAGGGCTGCTATGTCTCCTAGTCTTGGTAGAATGGCCTTATGAAGTAGGTGTCCTGTGGGGCCCAGTGGCACAGTCTACCTGGTCACCAGAGCCAGGTGTTCCTTGTGTGGGTTGTGTGTGCCCTCCTGTTGAAGTTGAACCTTGGTTGCTGTTTGCACATCAGTGGGAGGGATTGACCCTCAGGCTGATTGGTTGTGAGGACTGGCTGTGACTACAGTGGAGGAGCTGTTGTACAGTTACTGACCCTGTGGATCAGGATTTACCTTAGCAGGGCTCTGGTGCCTTCCCAGTCTGCCCTTTGGGTGTGTCTTTTGTGGATGTGGTTGTTTGGTGCTCTGGTGTGGTCTGAAGCTGGCCACTAGGAGTGTTGATTCTGGGGTCTCATGGGAGGGGCTTTGTTGCTGGCCAAGTTCAGCTGCTCCCTGTGCCCTGCCTGGGGCAACTTGGTATGAGCTACAAAGTGATCTACAGATGGTTGCCACTTGTGCTGGGCTTGGAGGTGCCTGGGAGAACCTAAGCTGTGAAGTGAGGCTGGCTACCACTAGTTTCAGACTTGGGGATTCTTAGCAAGAGGTATAGGACATGCTGAGGTCAGTTGCTTCTTGTTTGGGGTTTGTGAACCTTTGA
This sequence comes from Hipposideros armiger, assembly GCF_001890085.2. Taxonomy (NCBI): domain Eukaryota; kingdom Metazoa; phylum Chordata; class Mammalia; order Chiroptera; family Hipposideridae; genus Hipposideros; species Hipposideros armiger. Next base: position 2,513,982 of record NW_017731409.1, read on the forward strand.
GAGATTTTAGGAGAGTCTGCAGCATGAGCCAAGACAGGCTGTTGGTATGGACAAGACACTAGAAGTTATGTGTGGGGGACCCTCAAGTTGGGTGGGGTGAGGTCTCGAGGAATCACCAGGGCAGCACAAAGGGTGTTAGCCAGATTCATGGAAACTCAGATATGTCACCAGTTCTGTCTGCATGGTGGGTGGGAGCACGCTCAACAAAGGAGCTTTGGCTTCTGCCAGCACTTCTGTGTGGGAGAAAGCTTCCCCTCCTGCCCTTGCCTTGAAGCCAGACAATTCAGTTCCTTTTCATACATCCCTGGCAACTTTTGAGCTGCTGCCCCAGTGCTAGAGCTCAGAACAAGTGATTCCATCAGCGAGTAAGTCCATGCACAGGCCCTTTAAGAGGAACGCCTGGAACACTGGCTGCTCACTGTCTCACTCAGCCACAGTGTCCGCTGGTTTTCACAGACAGAAGCTGTGGGGACTTCTTTTCCTGGCTCTGGAACCCTGGGCTGGGGAGCCTGGTGTGGGGGGGCTGGGACTCCTCACTCCTCAGGAAGGACCTCCACAGCTGAGATAACCCTCCTGATTTTTAACCACCACATGTGGGTATAAGGACCAGCCCGTTCCACGTCTCCACCCCTCCTACCTAAATGTCGTCTTGTTAACCTCTGACCCATCTCCCACCTTAGAGAAGGTATTGACAGTGATGTCAAACCTGGTGTCCACTGGCATCTGGCAGAGCTGGGATTTGTGTTCTCCTGCTCTGCCTTTCCTATTCTTGCTACAGCCCTGAACTCCCCGACCCAACCCTCTGCATAAACAACATGTGTCGTTTAAAGAGTGCCTGCTCAGGAGAGGCCTCTGCCACAGCTACAGAATAGAAGCCTGGAAACAGTTGCTGCCCTCAAGGAGTACACAGGCTAGTTGGATCAAAGGGCATGTGCCTCAAAATAGTAAATAGGGTGACATTTGATAAAGGGCCAAATGAGTGGTGCAGACAGTTGCTGGTGAAGAGTGAGGAGAAATTGGAGAGGCCCATAGGCTGGGCCAGTCTTTGGGCAAGGAGGACAGGGCCTTGAAGACTGGCCAGGTTTAAAAGAGAGGATTGCGTGGGGAGGGGGAGACACAAGACGTGGAGGGAAGACTCTCTCCTCTGTCAGCCCACTGGTTTCCTCGCAATGTTGAAACTAAACACCAAACCCCCGCTTAATGGAGCAGTTAAAGACAAATGTGACCACAAAGAGCTACCGCCTCACATCCATTAGGATGGCCATCATCAGAAAACCAGAAAATAACAAGTGCTGGCAAGGATGTGGAGAAATTGGAACCCTTGTGCATTGCTGGTGGGAATGTAAAATGGTGCAGTCTCTATGGAAAATAGCAAGGCCATTCCTCAAAAAATAAAACTTGAATGATCATATGATCCAGCAATTCTACTTCTGAGTATATACCCAAAAGAGTTGAAAGCAGGGGCTCAAGCAGATATTTGCACACCCATGTTCCTAGCAGCATTAGGCACAATAGCCAAAGGTGGGAACAACCCATTAATGGATGAATGAATAAGCAAAATGTGATATATCGAGATAGACAAATCACAATGGAATATTATTCAGCCTTAAAAGGGAAAGAAATTCTGACACATGCTACAATATAGAAGAACCTTGAAGTTATTATGCTAAGTGAAAGAAGCCAGCCACAAAAGGACAAATATTGTATGATTCCACTCAAATGAGTTACCTAGAGTAGTCAACTTTATAGACAGAAAGTAGACTGGTGGCCAGGGTCTGGGGAGGGGATGAGAGTTAGTGTTTAATGAACATGGAGTTTCAGTTTGGGATGATGAAAAAGGTTTGGAGATGGATGGTGGTGGTGGTTGCACAACAGTATGAATATGCTTACTATCACTTAATTGTACACTTAAAAATGCCTAAAATGGTAAATTTTATGTTGTGTGTTTGTGAACACACACACATAAAAGATAAATGTGATAGCTTGCTTAGAAAGATATCAGAAATATGATGTGGAACTGCTTAAGAAGTTGCGGGGAGAGATGGGGACCCCAGTGGATGAGCCTGGTGAGAAATCAGCTAGTAGCCTAGAAATGGGGGTTATCGGTGGGCCAGGACACCTGACGCACTGACCACAGATAATTCAAAAAAATTCTTACAGGGAGTGTATTAGACACTTCCTTCCAAGTAGCATTCGAGTAGAGTTACTCAGAGGAAGCCAGTGGGGTTGTTTGTTTTCTTGCTTTTATTTCTCATGCCCACATGGCCAAGGTAAGGAATGTGGAATAAAGTGATGAACAGGGAATAAGGTCAAGATTATGGTTGGTAACCCAAGAAAAGATAGAGGCACGTTTGAAACCCATTCCACCCAGGTCACTTCAGAGACTTGGGCTGGCTGGTGGGAAGGCAGCAGGAGAGCCTCTCTGCCTCCCCACGTCCCTCTCTCCCTCACTTGTCTCCTTTGTATCCCCAGTAGCTGGCTCCAGTCTGAGCCATGGCTTCCGCGGAGCCCCTGACAGCGCTGTCTCGCTGGTACCTGTATGCTATCCACGGCTACTTCTGCGAGGTGATGTTCACGGCGGCCTGGGAGTTCGTGGTGAACTTTAACTGGAAGTTCCCAGGGGTCACGAGTGTGTGGGCGCTCTTCATCTACGGCACGTCCATTCTGATCGTGGAGCGCATGTACCTGCGACTGCGGGGCCGCTGCCCGCTGCTGGTGCGCTGCCTCATCTACACGCTTTGGACCTACCTGTGGGAGTTCACCACCGGCTTCATTCTGCGCCAGTTCAACGCCTGCCCCTGGGACTACTCCCAGTTCGACTTTGACTTCATGGGCCTCATCACCCTGGAGTACGCTGTGCCCTGGTTCTGTGGGTCCCTCATCATGGAGCAGTTCATCATCCGCAACACCCTCCGCCTCCGCTTTGACAAGGATGCAGAGCCCGGGTTGCCCGGAGGCCCCCTGGCCCTGGCCAATGGCCACATCAAGACTGATTGAGTGGGGGGGCTTGTGGGGGGGGTGTGGAGGTGGGGTCACTCATGGACCCTGTGGAGAAAGGTACCAAGCTGGTGGCGTTGCTCCTCCTGTACAGCACAAGCCCTGCCCCATACCGGCCTCATTCCTGTAGGGCACACACTGCCCCCATTACCTCCACCGTGGGTGGGTGTTGGGGTCATGGTCAGGTGTTGGGGGCGGGGTGTGGAGGCAGCAGAAGGACTTTGGAAATAGTCCATGGAACTCCGTCCAGCTCAGAGGCAGGCGGCAGGAGACCTGTGGCTTAGCAACGACCAGGCTACATGGGTGACTTTGGAAGCAGCAGGCCCTGTCCTGGCTAAGGGACTCAGAAGTGGGGCAAAAGGGGAGGCCAGGTCTGAGGAGGCTTTGGGCTGCTGCCTCGGCCACCTGGTGCCCTCTCACCTGGTTTAGTTGGGCTTTGGCTGGTTCCATTAGGCAATATTCAGGTGCTTGCTTGCAACCAATACCTCCCCGGGGGACTGCTGAGCTGCAGCCTAAGGAGAGACGGCAGCCAGGAGGCTGCTTGGCAGCCATGCTGGTCTGCAAGGGCTGGGAGGCCTGCCCTCGGCTCCTCTCCCCCCCCCCCAGGGCCCCACGCTGCTTTCTTGGCCTTCTGGGGGCCCCCTGGTGCTGGATTCCCACCAACTTTGGTCTTTTGGAGGTTTCAATCCCTGTGTGTTTGGTGGCGTTTCCCCCCTTTTCTCTCTTATTTTCAAGGCCTTTATCTATGTCAATCACCCCACCAATACCCAACCCCAACCCCAACTCCCCAGCCAACATAGCAGCTACCAGAGATAGAACCCTGAGACAGACCCTGCCTGCCCTCCACAGCCTTCCCTCCGCTACTACCCCAGTCTGGTGGGCTGTGCAGTGCCCCTGGTGCTCTCCTCCATCCATGCCGCCTCCCCACAGTGGCCCAGCGAAAACGCGAATGATACCCGCAACACACAGTCAGGCCAAGATGGGCCTCACAGATCCACAAATGGGGACCTAAAGACAAATCAGTGTGTATGTGTGGTGGGGGGAGGGAAGGGCGTACCTGACTGGTTTATTTCAAGCCAGTCAGGGGCAATCTAGCATTCTAGGGGATGGAAGAGCAGTATCCACTGTTGGAGACCCATGGAGAATGAGGGAGTGAGAAAAAGATGAAGGCCTCTCAGCTTTGGGAGGTCTTTGGAGCATCCTTGGTGGGAAGGGGTCAGTTCTGGTTCTGCCATAGCCCCAGCCCTGCAGCAAAACCTCCTCAGGACTACCCACTCCACATCCCTCTCAGCAATGCTGACACTTTGAGCTTGCTCCTTAAACAGTATTAACCCTGCCACACTCATGAGCATTGTCATCTTGGTTGGCCTGCCTTCCCCTATGACAGGTATGTTGCTGGCAGTGGACAGGTGAAATCCTCATTCCAGCCCACTTCCAGCTCTGCCCCTACTCCCCAACGGGAGGGGTCCATCAGAACGCAGCCTATCCCATGGTACGCCATCTCTTCTTGACCACACTAGGACTCTTAGGTAGAAAGTAGCCTTTCCTTTTTTACAGAACATTAAAAAGTGATTAACATCACCTGTGGAGAGAATCTCCTCTTCCTTGCTATGTTGCTCCATCTAGATTGTGTAGACAGCACCGGGCCAGGACAGGTGGGATGGGCGTGGGCAGGAGTCATGTCCCAGAGTGGGAGAAAGGCTGGGAGACTCTGCCTTTGGTAGGGCTGCTTTCTGCAGCTGACCCTGTCCTGGACAGGATGAAGAGCATTTCCCAGACTCTGTGTCCTGGGCAGGCTCCTCAAATCCAGGCACGAACTACATTCCGCAGGGACCAGCCCTACCTTTGATTTTACAGTGGCCCCAATTCCAAGGCTTTGGGGCTTCCAGGGATCCAGGCTTCCAGTGAGGTTAGGTGGTTTTCTATCAACAGATGGAGGGAATTCCAGAGGAAGAATATTGTCCGGCTTCCCGGTTCCCTCTGTCATTGTTTCCTTGGTACTCTCCCCCAACCAGGGGGATCTCAGGCTCCTGGATCCCAACACCCCTGCGGCCCCCCATGTGAGCCCCTAGACCTCACAGCCCACCTTTGCTCTCCCCTTCCATGGTGGAATCTGGTGGTCAGCTTGGTGATGTCTCCCAGCATAAGGCCTCCAGAATTCTCAACCTGATCAAGCCCTTGGATGGCCCACCAGGTCTGGCCACTCCTGATGTTGCCCTATGGGCATTCCTTGGCACCACCTTCTCTCTAGGCCCTATAAACTTCCAAATATAGGGGGTTCCAGAGTAAACCTGCCCGCCTGGCACTGTGTTTCTGCTTCTTTCAGGGGCCACATGGCTCCTATTGTCGCTTGTAGGGCACAGATCCCCCCAGCAAAGGGAGGCAATAAGTCAGGGCTTGACCACAGGGTCTGTTGGTTCAGAGCTCGCCAGTGATAGCCTAGACTTCAGCTCTTCTTTTTTGGGTATCTTCAGGGCCCCAAATCCCTTAGTGCCCAGGGACTAAAACTTCGGAGTAATCCCAGCCCTGCTGAGCAGTGGGGGTGCTGGGAGGGGGAGTCGGCTTGCTGTTTATGAATCTCTGGTACTCTGGGCCTCTGTCCACTGGCCACAGCAGCATCGTGAGCTACAGATCGCCATGTGTGCTGCCCTGCATGGTTGAACCGCTTCTGATGTCTGCTAGGCATCCTGTCCCTTGTGCCCTGTTCCCTCTGATGCCAGTGAGTCACAATGGCATCACAATAGCCTATGCTTATTCTCAGCAATAATTCCTAGGGAGTGCCCATGAGTCTTGTTGTCCTGGTCCCTTGCCCTCTGCATGGGTCTCCTGGGGAGGCAGCCACTGAGTGGGTCGGTTCACGAGAACCTGTATTTATGAAGCTCTGGGCTGTACAGACATAATTGCAGGGGATGCAGAGGGAGGCCCAGCCCCAGAGGAGCTATGGCTAAGGCAGGGAGAGTACCTTCCACCCTGGGGCCACCCTAGACTTGTTCCTGTCTCTGCAAAGGGCTTTTGAGGTGGGTGGGACTGTCTCCCACCCCTGGCAGCTATTCGGAAGGACACACAGCTGGTTTGTGCACCCATTGCCTGCTCTGTCTCCGTTGGTCTCTTTGTCTCTTTCTTTTCACATTCATGCACATAAAATATACTGGTGTTTGTGTTCCAGGACTGGTTCTGACCCATCTCTGTTTCTTCTATTTTGGAGCCCCTTTTCTAGAGGTTGCTGGAGGCCAGGCCCTTTACACCCTGGCATCATGCTGTCCTGAACCAAGAAGATTGCTGGGTGGAGTCACCCTGTGGGGAGGGCAGCTGGTACTTTTGCCAGTCTTCTTCACTGTCTCTGCTCTGGCCCTCTCTGGTAACCTGAGTTCTCCACCCAACCCCCCAACCCCCACCAGCAGCATAATCTGCTCCAGACCTTACTTTGGTCCCAGGCTACAAGGCAGATGGGGGAGTCCTGGGCAATATCCAGGACAACTCAAAGGCATTCTCGCATTTTCTCCAGTCTGAGATAGGCACATTCCCTATTTTATAGCAGAGGTCTGGTGGCAACCAGCTTGCAACCCCGATTTACTATGTCATTCATTTGTTTCAATGTAAGCAGAAGACACTTTTGGAAGGATTTGTGATGAGTCAGGTATCCTTTTGTACTTTGATGAGATTTGGATGTCAGTTAGAGTCCAGCCCATCCAAATGCTATTCACAAAGAGAGATTAGTGTTTAGGAGTGGGAGAGTTGGGGGAGAGATGGGGTTATGAGGAAGGAGGTATGGGAGGCCATTTTAGCCAAGACAAACAATTGGCACAAGGATCCCTCTTTGTGGAGGGAGGGTTGTGAAATTTCGGCCTCTTGCAACCCTGGGTTTAAGGTCAACACCTCTCCCTCTTACATACATTTTGTTTATGCTCTGGGCCTTTTCCCTTTGACCCTATTTCCTTCTCTTGAGATTAATCCTGGGCCCCTAACTGTAGGTGTTCTCAGAGGGTTTGAAGCTACCAGATGATATCTTTCTCCTTCCGAAAACTCAGATGGGCCTGAGAATTGACCTGGTTAGTTATTCAGTTTCTTATTGGACAGCTACAGTGAGTGAGCTGGGGACCAGGCTGGATATTGGGGAGCTCGCTGAGGAGAAGGACGCTGCATGGATGCTCACGCAGATTGTTATATCACTATGATGTTGATAGTCCTCCAAAGAAGAAGTCCCCAACAGAGGACTCTGACTCGTCTACAGGGATAGGAAAGGGTTCCCCAGGGAAGAGACACTGCAGACCTGAATGTTGAGAGTGGGCTGGCTTCTCGCTGTCTGGAAATGCAGATGCTGACCGTGCCCTGGGAGTTGCCTAAATGGGTACAGTGCAAAACAGAGCCAGCACACAGTGGGTGCTCTAAAGAACTCTCGATAAATGAAGTCTTGTGGATGGTCAGCCTCAGTAAGCCTACCCTAAAGGCCAGGCTAAATGTTTTAGAGCACCAAAGCTCCTTTGGGAAACTGAAGCTAGGAATCCTGTATGAACAACCACCCCTGCCATACCTGTGCCTACCACCACAGAGCAACTCACTGTCCTACTTTCCATTTCCAAACTATTAGTTCCTGCAGAGCCCTGCCCGCATCCCAGCTTCACTCAGTTTTTGCACCTTGGCCAAAGACCCAGCTCCATTGATCTGTCTGTCCATTGCTTCACGCTGGGGATACACTTCCTTGATGTGGGAAAAAATGTCCTTTCAGTGCCAAGCGGTGCAGAGAAGGGTCCACTGATGCCTGATCTGGCTCCTTGCCTGTCACCATCACAACTTCCAAACAGAAAGGAGGCTTTCTGCTTTATCAGGGTCTGCTGATGACGAAGCGTCCTGAGGCTGAAACTTCTGAGTTTGAGAATGGGGTTATATTAGTTTTCTAGGGCTACAATAACAAAGTATCACAGATAGGGTGGCCTAAAGCAACAGAAATATATTCTCTTACAATTCTGGAGGTCAGAAGTCCAAAATCAAGGTGTCAACAGGAAGCTCTGGAGGCTTTAGGGGAGAATCATTCTGTGTCTTGTCCAGCGTCTGTGGCATTTCTCGGCTTCCTATGGCAGCATCACCCCAAGCTCTGCTCTGTGGCCATGCGGCCTCTTCCTCTTCTGCCTCTTCTAAAGACATTTACCATTGGATTGAAGGCTCATCTAGATAATCCAGGATGACCTCATCACAAAATCCTTAATTTAATTATACCTGCAAAGACCCTTTTTCCAAATAAAGTCACATTTGCGTGTTCCAGTGATTTGGATGTGGACATTATCTTTTGGCGGGGGGCACCCTTCAACCCACCAGGGGGGTTAAGAAGGAAGATTTCTGTTGAAGTCCTTGTATCCTGTACCCATTTAGGAATTCATTAAGAGAGAGAGAGCTAGAATACAGTGTGGGGTAACCCAGGAGAGAACTCAAGGATTTAGGTTGAGGATGGAGCTCTGCATCCCAAGACACATCCTATAGCTGCTGTGATTTTTCTGTTTAGATATAGATCTGACCATCCCCCCCCCGCTTCCCCCCCGCAGAAGCTTTAGTGGTTTCCCAATACCTTGAGGATCAAGCTCACCGCCCTAGCAAAGTTTACACAGCCCTTTGTGATTTGGCCTCATTTCTCGCCTCCCCCTCAATCTCATGCAATCCAGGGAGAATGACTTGTAGTTTCCCCAGCAGCTCCATGATCATTGCCTCTGGGTCTCCAGCCCCTGTGTTCCTCTCCCTGGAACACTCTCATTTCTTCTCTTAGCCCAACTACGACTGATGAGCTCACTTACAGCCAGCAACTTTGGGCTCTGTTTACTTTGAGCTCTCCCTGGCCCCAGCTCTCAATTTAGTTCAGGCAAACTCAGGATGAGAGGTGTCTCCCTGGAAACTATCCATGTGTGGCCCACCAGCAGCAGTAGCTAAGTTCTCCCAGTGCTGTTGGTGCAGCCGACTTCCATTTGCACATTCACCCTACCATGTGTCAGGTTTGGAGCAAAGCCTATGGGACAGTGGTGAACAAGGCAGACTCAGTCCCTGTCCTCCCTGCGTGACGCCTTCACCTGACTTACAGGATGCTGAGAATTCTGATGGGCTGACTTAGGGGACAAGGAATTAACTTCATTTAGGGGGTCAGGAAATATTTGTATGTCTGATATAGCCAGGGGGAGGGGTGACGTGGGAGGTGCGGTGAAGAGCAGACCTCCAGGTAGAAAAGACATGTGCAAAAGCTGGGAACCCAAAGAGAGCAGGGTACTCATGGGTTTGCAGAAGCAGCCAGGGGTGAATGATGGAGTCCACAGGAAGCCAGGCCTGGATCATAATGTCTGTAAACCAAGGCAGGGAGAGACATGATAAACAGACAAGAAATAACAGGTTGTAATACATTCAAGCAGAGAGTTGTGCAAATGAACGGGAACGCCTTTAGATTGGGTGGCCCCAAAAGTTCTTTGGGAAGAGATAATATTTGGGTTGAGACCTGGATAATAAGGAGAGTCAGCCATGTGAACATAAGGAAAGAGTATTTCATGCAGAGGAAAGAGCTAGGACAAAAGCCCAAAGATGGGGATGAGTTTAGATAGTCTGAGAAGTAGATGAAAGGCTGGTATGGCTGGAGCTTGGTGAGAAAGGGGGTGAGGAGGAATATAGCATGTAGGTGATAGAGATGGGCCGGGGTCAGAGTGTAGGGCTCTGGAGGCCTGCTGGGAGGAGATAGGGAGAGGTGGCTGTGAGATCTTTTAAGGACAGAGAATTGCTGGGCCTGGCCCAGCCCCTTTCAGGGAACACCTCCTGAGGGCCAGGGCCAGGCATGGGAAAACTGTAGGCAGAGCCTGAGGTCCCATATACCACTAGCATCTGTCCTTTTAGAGGCTGGGTCATGGCTGGGTGTCAGCATAACTAAAAGGTGGGTCTGTTTGCTTTCTGCAAACCCTTCTCTCTACCTGTATGTAAGCCCTTATCTCTCTCTCTCTCTCTCTCTCTCTCTCTCTCTCTCTCTCTCTC
>NW_017731409.1:2524127-2534766 GCF_001890085.2 Hipposideros armiger
GGGAGCTCCCACTCACAGACCCTTGGAGTTTCTGGGGCCTTGGCAGTATTAGGACATCCCAGAGCAGGTCAAGGGTAGGGGAACAGCGCAGGTATTGAATCAGACCGACTTTAATTCTAACCCCGCCTCTGCCACTTGCTATCTGTATGACTTTTGACAAGACACTGAGCTCCTCTGAGATGTAGCTCAGTGGATTTAGTTCAGGTTTGGTGAGTTTAGTTTAATTCACTAGGAGCACACTCTAGCCTCGTTCCCCACCCCTCCCCCACCAAGGGTGAGTGTAGAAGTAACTGTATTGATGGTTTAGAGCAACCAGAGGGGGCATTCCATTCCAGTTCAGCACAGCAAATATCTTTAAATGGAATGTTAGACATCCCTGTTATTAAAAGTCTTAGAAGCATTGCCCTCGGGGGAGGTTTCTCCGCCCAGCTCTGCCAGTTGTAGGGTGACCAGCTGCACCCGGACTAAACGGTTTTCCCAGGATGTGGGATTTTTCTGTGCCGAAACTGGGATAAACCTGACTTAGGAACTATCCTTTTCTGCAGTCGGGTCCCCAGGGGTCCTTTAGAGGCAGATAGTCTGCCGATCCTCTCTGGGTGGACAGTCAAGGACAGCAAGTGCCCACTGCCTCCCTGGCTCGCCCAGGCTCTCCTGCTGAACCAAAGCCAAGGGCGAGGCAGGAGGCAGAACCTTGTCTGGCCCTCTTCAACACCAAAGGGCAAACCTCCTCCTTGGGTCACTTTAGAAATGAAAACAAAATTATGTTAAGTGTTATTTTGCTGACTTTGACTCAATCTGTTCCCCCAGGATCTCAGGTCTGCTGACCAGCAGGACCAGATGGCACCTTTGCAGGAATATCTCATCATTTCTGCGTTTGTGTAGGCCCTGAATAGCCTAAGAAACGACTTTTTTTTTTCCTTCTAATTGACATACCTGTGAATCCCTTCTAGTTATTCATATATTTTTCTTCCCGATGACTCTGTTGAAAGCACTTGACACCCAACCCTGGCTTCCATTTCATGTCCCTGAGATGATAGCTGACCTTGTTGTCCAGGAGGGAGGGTGAGGGCAAGGGAGAGGGAAGGGAAGGGGAAGGACCAGGACATGGAAGGAGCTAGATTGCTTTACATTCGTAACTCTGCTTGCAACCATCTCTTTTCTTAGTCTTCCAGAATGTGGTCATCCACACGCCGTGTTCCCCTGAGAACATCCTGATTGCCCAACAAAAGATGCAACATCCCAGGCTTTGGAGTCATTAGATCTAAGTTTGAATCCCAGGTCCCTGGCTCACTTGAGTGTGTTATGTAACCTATCTAAGCCTCAGTTTCCTCATCTGAAAAATGGGGCTAATAGTCCACACCTCCCAGAGTTGTGGAGATCAGATGAGACAATGCTTGTCAACTGTTTAGCATGCAATCAATGTCAGATATTAGGAGAAATATTCTCCTTTGTAAGTCTCACAAGTCAAAAGCAGATGTCACTCCAGCAAGCATTTTTGGACTCGGGCCACTTATTACTAATATGAAGGCAAATTACTTAACCTCTATACACACGAGTTTCCTCACCTGTAAAACGTGAATGACAAAACCTACTCTATAGGATTATTATGAAAGTTGCGTAAAATAATATGTCTAATATGCTTAGTACAGGTCCATGATTTCTTACCCCCAACACATGGGATTTTGCAAGACTTTTTGGATTGAAGAAAAATAATAACATTTATATGCTGTATATTTTGTAACTCCTGAGCCAGGTGTGAGTCAGCACCCCATCATCAAACATTATTATTTCTGCAAGGAAACCTATGAATATCATACTAAATGGGGTAAAAAAAAAAAGACTCTAAATGGCCTTACATCCTTACCCTATGGGGCAGGCAGGGTAAATATTAAAATTCCCACTTGACAGATAACAAACTAAGGATCAGGATAGTGGGATGTTCAAGATCATATGGTCCATACTTGGCAGCACCAGGATCCCTGGGTCATCTCATCATCTGGCCCAGGGACTCTTCCCATCACATCACACAGTGTGGTGGACATGACCTTGGTACAACCATTCCCTGTGCTTAATGAACTGAAGAAAGAAGAAGAAGAAGAAGAAGAAAAAGAAGAAGAAGAAGAAGAAGAAGAAGAAGAAGGAGAAGGAGAAGGAGAAGGAGAAGGAGAAGGAGAAGGGGAAGAGGAAGAGGAAGAGGAAGAGGAAGAGGAAGAGGAAGAAGAAGAAGAAGAAGAACCACCTACTAAATAGTCAAGTTTTCTTCTCGTGTTTCTAAGTGTATTATGTATCGTTCTATATTCTTTTTGTATTCTGCCATTTCCACTCTGGTAACTGGTACACATTTCTCTGTATTGTATTATCCTTTTAAAAAAATATAGAGCCTTTCAAAATCTTCATATAAGCCAGTTAGCTTAGCCATTTCCCTATCGCTGGATATTTGCATGTTTCCAATTTTGCTCTGTTCTAAAATAATGCTCAGTCACTCACTTTAAACTTTGCCTTGGGGATGAGGAAGCACATTGATCTGAAAACACCTGTCCCTTGAGCTTCTGGCTGGCTGGCAGCCTTTGGGAGATTGTATTTCCAGGCACTTTGACGATATATTTGTTGTTCCCAATCAACTAATCAATTAGGTTTTATTGAGCGCCTATGTGGGGAACAGGGTGCTCTGGTGGTTGGAGGAGGCCCAGAAGCATAAGCTGCCTCACTGACCCTTAAGAAGCTTATGCCGCTTGGGAGGCCTTTCACCTTCAAACTAAGCTGGGTTTGCGTCCAGCCAGTGAGGCCTTGTAAGAGGGCTGGTTAAGATGGGCACCAGGGTGTGACGTGAGTAGTGAAAGCAAGAACTTTAAATAGGCCTCTGATGTATCCCCTTGCCTGTCAAGGTCCTTGATTATGCCCAGGAGGAAGGTGCTAAAAATGAAATCATGAATAAGGAAAACAAGGTCAGAGGCTCCGTGAGGCCTTCCCTAACTCATCAAGTCATGCTTTTTTAGTGGTGAGGGTGAAACATTAAAAATCAATATAAAGTACCACTTCCCTGAGTCTCCTTGGTGGGGGCAGTCGGCAAAGGACTAAACAAGACCTGGATGCTGGTCCTATCTAACTTCCCCTTAAGCAAATTACTTAACCCTTCTCTGCCTCCTCTTGTCCATCCATCAAAAGGGAACAAGAGTGATGTTCTCAAGGGACTCACAGGATTGTAATGAGAATCACTTGAGATGCTGACAAATGCTTTAAAAAGAAAAAAATGTTTCTCAAATGATCTGAGGGGAGCTGGGGACCACATCTCACTCACTGCTGTATCCCAAACACCCAGCAGTGTGGGTCTGGCACACAGTAGGAGCTCAATAAGCATTGTTTGAGTGAACGAGGAGGGAATTGGCAGGTATTTTGAGTCTATAAAGGGCTGAAAACTGCACAGCATTCCATCAACGCTGAGCCTGAGGAGGAGGCTCGCTCTACTCCAGCTCCACTCCCACACCCATCGTCCCTAGAGCAGTCCCCACCCTCATTCTGTCACCCTTGAATCCACTATAAGGAGTTCCTCATTCAGGGCAGCAAAGATCTGAAGCCTGAAGTTCACCCCCAATGGGGGAGCAGAGGCAAGCGCTGACCTCAGCTCATCTCCTCAGGTTTCAAGGGCTGCAGGAACCCCAGTTACAAGGGACTGGCCAGTTTTGCCCTCACCTCCCACTCCTGACTGCTGCGTCAGGGAAATGTCAGGCCATAGGGGTCAGCAGCCAACAGCAGCTCTCTGGCCAGCTGCAAAGGACACCTGGCACCAGGGAGCAGCCGTGCCCTCATGCACCGCCAGCCAGGGCCTCAGGTGTTCTCTCATCTCCTGGCCCAGCCAGCCTGCTGCTCCTGGGCATTTGGTGCCAGCATAAGAGATTCCATGGCCAGCCTGCACTAGAGAGCCAGTTTAAAGTGGCTCGAGCCTGGCTGGACTTTCCCAAGGAGGTTTCCTGTGTTTCTTGAGTCCATGTCATCCTTCTCACTGTGATGTCCTAGAGGACAGGACAAGCTGGGAAGGTCTGTAGCTGCGGGGTTGTGACAGCTGGTCACTTTCCAAAGTCTGATCTCTTTCCTTATGCATTAATTTGTCTCTTTATTCCTTGTCTTCTCCACCCAAATGTAAGCTCCAGAGGGCAGGACACGTGTCTAACTCATCTCAGTGCTGAAAACTGTGCCTGACCCAAAGCTGGTGCTCAATGAATGAATGAATGAATGAATGAATGAATGAACAAATGAACCCTTTTGCAATGCTTATTATATGTAAGTGATAATTATCATAAACAAGTGATTATTATAAATGATGTTAAAAGGAGAGTAATTTCCATAAGTCTCTAAGGATTAACATACACATTGTCCCGCCTTATTCATTGATTATTCATTCATTCATTCAACCTGTGTTTGATCTGTAGGAGAGATGAGGATGAAATCGTCACATAATGTGTATGTCAGGGCTGCAAAACAGGGGTACAAAGTTCTAGAAGCATCTCTGATGAATGATTTGACCTAGTCAGGGAGGTCAGGGGAAGCTAGCTGGAGGAGGTTCCATTTGAGCCAAGATCTAAAAGAAAAAAGTCATTTACTGGGAGCCAAAGTGGGGACGGAAGAATACTGCAGAAATAGGGGATGGCATGTGAAAGGTGCCGTGGTGGGAGGGAGCAAGGAGGAGAGACTGAAGGGCAGCCAGGAAGTGAGGAGGGCGGGATGAGACTGGGCCAGCCCCTTGGTGAGGCCAGAGCAGCAGCAGATGCCAGCAGTATCCACATGTGTTCAGTAGGTGCCCTGGGCAGGGCAGGGTGCCCTTTAAGAGATGTCACCTCCTCCAGGAGACTGTTTCCAACTCCTTCCAGCCTAAGTTTGAGCCCTGCTTTTGTGTTCCCATGGGACCCAGGGCTTCCCCTTATCTTGAACTTATAGAAGTCTATTTTAATGACCTCTTTTCTTACTTTTTGGTCTTCTTGTCTCTCACTTTGTGAGCTCCTTGGGGGCAGAGACCTTGGCTATTCATCCTATGTCACCAGTGCCTAACACAGTTCCCAGGATATTATAGCTGCCCCATTAGTGTGAAAGGGAGGAAGGAAGGTAGGGAGAGAGGGAGGGAGGGAAGAAGGGAGTACCCTCCGATCACGCAGGGCATTGGATAGACATTTGAATTTCTACACACTCAGGAAGCCCCAGCTGAGCTCTGTGCTACAAACAGGAGAGTGTGAACAGCGGCCACTGCTGACTTCGAGAAGAAGGGACCCAGAAGGCTGGAAAAAAGAAAGGTCAGGGATTGCTGTGCATTTAATATCACATGATGGAAAAAGGGATTGACAGTGCCACTCTTAAAAGGAGGCAGGGAGGGCACTTTCCAGGATGATTTGTTTACTTAAAAGGAATTTCAGCAGGTAAAGTTGTATGCATTTATAAGAATGAACAAGAATGTCAGCTGAGTATTAAGCAGATTCTTGTGTATTATATGCCAAGCACTGTTAAACCATTTAAATCCTCATAACAATTGCATGAAGCATTTAACTATGACAACGTCTATTTTACAGGTGAGGAAATGGAGGATCCGAGCAGCCAAGAAGTGACAGAGCCAGGCTCTGAACCCAAGCACTTTGGCCTGGAAGTCAGGCTTTTACTCCCACCCCATTTTGCCTGCAAGCCACCCTGGGCTCTGCTGTATAACTGAGGAATTGGTATCTTTTTAAAGACTCTCCTGAGAGGGAGGTGTGATTCTTCCCTATTTTGCAAATGAAAAACTGAGGCTCAGAGAGGTTAACTTGCTAAAGATGAGGCATCTGGTAAGTGGGTCTGTGATTACAGCCACCCTCACTCTCTTTCATGTCCCCCTGATGCTCTTGGCTGAGCTCTCAACCTGGTATCTTCTACACCACTCCCTCCACAGCTTGGGAACCTCAGCCAAGGCCTGGCAGATGGCTGTGCCCTGGGCACATTTCTGATTCAGCAGCCCCTTTTCTACTCCCCAGCTTCCCATCCCAGCTCTGAACCGCTAACCCACCATGACTGAGACAGAGACGCCATCCTGACCTGGCACGAGATTAGGAAAAGCTAAGTCCATCAGCAACTTTGGGGGGAAAAATATGTGCAGCTAACATCTATTTATACATCCCTGATGGGCAGGAAGGCGACAGACTGACCTAGGGGAAGGTGCTTAAAGATTCAGCAAGTCAGCATCCTGGGGACCTGCTGGCTGATGGGAAGCCTCCCAGGCAGGGCTTGGAGCCCCAGGTAGACCCTCTGTCTCACCACTAGGATGCCAGGATGCTTTTCCTGGTGCCGCCCATCCTTGTTATCCTGCTTCATCCCTCAGGGGCTGCCTTTGCACAATGGCTGACAGGCTCATGATACACCTGAAACCAGAGAAGGGGGCAATTAGATTTAACCCAGCTTTTTTGACCCAGAGCCCTAGGGCCAAGCAGATACCCAGGCGTGTCAGGATCATCTGAGCAGCTTGTCAGCACACTGGTTACTTTCACATCAAGAAGCTGACTCAAAAGATATCTGATGCAGGCTTTACTACTCAGTTCCCCTTCCTGGAGGCGACATGTCATTGGGACGGCCTGTGCTTCAGTTTCCCCATGTGGGAGAATAGAAGCTTTTTAAGCTTCTAGCACACACGAGCTTGACCAAGGGAGCTCTCCCTGAGATGATAACAGAAAAGATTTCCATCTGTGGGCTGAGGAAGGCAGCATGGTGAGGGTAAGGGGCAGGAGAAGCTTAATTTTCAGGATCAGTCAGATCTAGGTTCAAATCCTGGATCTGCCTCTCCTGTCTATGTAGATCTCTGAGCCTTGGAAATGATAACCAATCCAATCCTCAAAACAGCCCTCTGAGGTAGGTGCTATCTCTAGTCACATCTTATAATTGAGAAACTTGGGCACAGAGAAGTAAGTTAACTTGCCCAAGGTCATACAGCGGGTAAGTAGCAGAGTCAGGTGGCCTAGCTCTGGTCTGTGCTCCTAACCACCACTCTATACTGCCCTGCTTCCTATGAGACCTTGAAGAGCAGCATTCTGATGTTGACTCTGCCAGTAACTTAAGTCACACCATCACTTGGGCCTCATTTATAAAATGAGGGGAGGACCCCTGGTCTTACACCATGTAGCACTGTCTTAGCCTCTAAATTCTTTCTGAGAGTGTGCTGTCTCTGCTTGTTGGCCCAGAATGCTGGGACAGTTGCTAGGAGACCTCTCCTCCTTGGCCCCCATATCACCATGCCCTGCCTCCTAGCCTTGGGCTCAAGGATAAGCAACAGGGAGGCAGTGGAAGAGTATCTTTCCCAGGGTCTCCTGAGCATCCACAACAGCTCTCTTCCAAAATTCCAGAGCGCTACGAGGGCAGTGGCTGGCTTCTGAACCATGTGGACCATGCCGATAGGTTGTATCCTCCCTCACATCAGAGTTTACTTGTCTTCTTGGTCACACTGGGAGCAATTGAAGGTAATTTTGTGAATCTTAGTATTGGAGGGGAATGTACAGATAGGACAGGATCGCCAGAATCTCGTCTTCAGCAGTTCTAACCGAGGTGGCTGGTATGCCCTCATGACAGACAGCTCAACCCCTCCTAAGAGAGTCTGAGCCCTTCCTGGTTGGCCAAAACAGTTAGTTCTCCTGAAGGTGGGCTGCAATCTGACCTTTCTGTCAGGGCCACCTCTGAGCCTCATGTGGTCCTTTGGAGGAGGGCAGGGTCCCTCTCATGGGACACTCCTTTACCAACTTGAAGAGAGTCCCTATGTTCCTGCCAAGTCCTCTATTTGCTAGATTAAATACCCCCACTTCCTTTAGTTCTGCCTCCTAAGTCAGGGCTCTTTGAGGCTTTTTCCTCACCATCTTATTCCCCTTCTTCCCAATTTGTTCAGTGGTTTTGTCAGGAATCCTGACTCAGCATCCCTTTCAAAATACAGTACTCAGAGAACAATACTACAGTGCTGAGCAGGCCAGTGCTGTGGTGTACTGTCTCCCCTTGCCACCTTCCCCTCCACCCCCTCCAACTCTCCAGGCTTTCTTTTGCAACCCCAAAACTCCATCCATGTGTCCCTGTAGGAGCTGCCATGTTCACCTATGATTCTGCCCCCAAGAAGAGTTGATTGGCCAAGAGGTTGGCACTGCATTTAGGCTGCTCCAATCAATTCACTCCTGGGATTTGGGGGCTTGAGTGTCTCTTTGGTAACTGAAACTGTGAGCTATAAAACTCAGTGGTGTCCCTGACCTGGGTAGAGTGGCATCTGGTTTGGTGGTGCTTGTCTTATATCAGCCAAGGACAAAGTAACTCCTTGCTTATCCCAGCTTGGCTTTTGGTTTATGCCCATGGAACATGGAAAAAAAAAGAACAAACAAACAAACAACTCAGTGGGCATTGGCAGCTAGGTTGACCAGGATAAAGTAGGCTACGCAGTGGAAACAAATCAAACCCGAAATGTTAGTGGCTTAATCCAATAAAAATGTATTTCCTTTTCATGCAAAGTTTAATGGGGTTGGGTACTTCTTTCGGGAAGCTCTCCTCTAACTGATGATTCATGGATCCAAGATCCTTCTATACTAAGGCGGCTCTATCCTCGTAAGAGTGTTTTACTTTGAGCTCCAAAGAAGGGGGTGAGGGTCATGGAGGGGTGGGGGAAGGGTGTGGAGAATGGCTGCTCTGATGGCTTCTGCCTGAATGTGATGCACATCACTTCCATCCACATTCCCCAGTCAGATTTCAGTCTATAGCCTCACTTCACTAGCTGCAGGGGAGGCTGGGAGATGGAGATGTCATCTTTTTGTGTATTGAGAAAGAAGACAAAAAACAAAGCTTGGTAAAAACTAGCAAACTACAGATAGAAAACTTGCTGTAGTCTTGTTTTTTTTTTTTTGCTATGCACAGAAAGCTGGTTTGTACTGTGGGAAGCAATTATAAGCAGAAGAAATGAGAGGTGGAAAGAAAGTTCCTGATTAGTCCATTTCTGAGGCTCACTGCCTTCTCCTAAACTTGGTTATCTGTTAGATACCACAGCGTCCCTCTGATATATTCCTCCAGTCCTGAGCTAATGTTGTGTTACTTTTGGTCATTTACATCTAAAGGAGGCCTATCTATCTAGTACATTCCTTGTCTTAACATCATAATGCTATTAATGCAGACTAAATAATCACACGCTAAAAAATTCCAAACTTTTCACTTGAGCTACTATAAATTAAAATCTCCCCACTTGGACTTCCTTGTCTAGTTCAGGGGTCAGCCAGATCATAAATGTTTTAGACTTTGTGGACCATACAATCCCCGTGCAACTATTCAACTCTGCCATTGCAGCATGAGAGTAAACATAGAAGACATATAAACAAAAATGGCTGTGTCCCAATAAAACCTAATTTTATAAAAACTACTGCACGCTGGATTTAGCACACAGACCAGAGTTGGCCAGAGTTGGTCTTTTTGATCTGAGCTTGGTATTCTCATTTCTTTCTATTAAACATAGTCTCATTAGCTTCAACCCATCTTTTAAGTCAGTGGGTGTATTTTTGAATCCAGATTCTACCATCCAGCATAGCAGCTCTCCCTCCGTGCTCTGTGTCATGTGCATATCAAATGAGCTTTCAATGTCTGAATGGTTCATCAGGCTAGCAGGCCCTGGAAAAAGTGGTGGGTGGTGACCGTACTGCTCCTTCCTGGGAAAGAACACACTGGGGAGAAGCCAGGACAGTGAAAGGTGGGGGTGCTTCATAGGACACCCTTCCAATCACTTGGAGCATGGTCTCTGCTGAACTGGGACCAGCACTCAGTCTGTTTCTCTGATTTCATGAAGAGCAATCTGGCTCAGGGGTGGGGCAGGAGTGATTTGGAGGCTGTTTGCTTCTCTGAAGAATTCCTTTATTCATAATTCAATGTCATTCAATGTGACAAACCCCCATGTCCAGTCTTTTACTGTATCCTCCAGCCATCTGAATCTCCTCTTCCCTGAGTCAGAGCCATGGGGCCTTAGCGTCATCAAATCCAGTACCGCTCTTTTTATATTTAGATGAGAAAACTGAAGCCCAAGATGGGAGCAATTTGCCCAGAGGCATGGGGAGCATCTGTGGAAGAGCCAGGCTGGAACCCAGGGTGCTGCTGCATCTTCCAGAGGGAGCTGCCTTTCAGGCCACGAAGCCCCAGGACCTCTCCTCTTACACCATTTTATTGAGAGCACAGGGACTGGGCAACCTTGTGTGTTCCAGGGCCTCCATCTGGGCCTCCTAGCCTGCCATTAAAATGAACAGAAGAGCTAGTTTTTCCTGGGAAGCCTTGTTTTTGTGAACTGTCTCTCATAGGCTTGGCTTTAAAGCCAAAAGGACTTTGCCAAAGCCAAAAGCAAACTGTGACGTGCATGAGTTGCTTTGTAAATTGTCTCTCTTAAACCCAGGTTGCTGATGTTTGCTTGTGAATTACCATTTCTATATGCATTTTTTTTTCTGACTTCAAATGTGTGTTGTTGTTCTTTTTTTTTTTTTTTAAAGATTTTTATTGGTGAATCGGGGGGATGGGAACAGTGCTGGGGAATTGGGGGAAGGGGACAGACAAGTTGCTGTCGTTTTGTTCTTCAGTCTAGTTGTGGAGGACCCAAGTTGGCACCATCATTGCGCTCTTCTTGGGTGAGGCAGATCAG
>NW_017731409.1:2537354-2542783 GCF_001890085.2 Hipposideros armiger
AGAGAGAGAGAGAGAGAGAGAGAGAGAGAGATTATAAGGAATTGGCTCAAGTGGTGTTGGAGGCTAAGAAGTTCCACAGTCTGCACTCAGAAAGCTGAAGATCCAGGAGAGCCGACAATATAGTTCTAGTTCGAATCTGAAAGACTGAGTGAGACCCAGGGGAGCCAATGTGTAGGTTCCAGTCTGAACCCAAGGCTGAAGGCAGGAGAAGATGAATGCCCCTGCTTGAAAGCAGTCAAGCAGAGAGTGTGACTTCTGTCTTATTCCGCCTTTTGTGTTCTCTTCAGGCCTCCAACAGATGGGACAAGGCCCACTCACAATGGCAGGATGATCTGCTCTACCTGGTCTACCAATTCAAATGTTAATTTCATCTAGAAACACCCTCACAGACACACCCAGGATAAGTGTCTGGGTAGCTCTTGGCCAGGTCAAACTGACACATAAAATTAGCCATGACAGGACTTTAGGCACTTTGTCTACCGAGTCTACTGGAGGAATCTGCCTTGAGTGTTAGGGAGTCGATTACACAGGGTCCTTTTCGTGGTGTTACCACTTTAGAAAAGAGACCCACAGGAGAGATGGCTCTGCATTCACAGTGGTTACCTCGGCTCACTGCCAGGGGTCTTGAGCTTGGGGGTTGGTACCCATGAGTTTCAATCTCTAGCTGCGAAGAACGGGACAGAAATAGGGCTTAGACTTTTCATCTATCTGTCACAATCCATCTCTCTCCCTCGCCAAATATCTCTGGCCTATGCTGAGCCCCCAGGAGATGAAGTGTGCTGAGTAGGGTTTGGTGGAGCAGAGCTTCCTCTAGGCCAGAGGAACATAAACTTGGACCTCAGGCTGGTTTGCTTGACCTACAGCAGCAGCCACAATGGGGAAATTTCAATGCAGTTTAATTTTTCATTTTAAAAAATGTCATCAAAATGTTGTCTTCTACCCTGTATTGGATTCATATTTGAGTAGAAGATGATGTTCCCTTTTTATCCCGTGGCTTCATTATTCCCGGAATACTGACCCCTCTACTTGGAGAAAAGTGGATTAGAGAGACGGGCCAGCTGTGAGGCTTTTTGTCAGGAACTAATGACACTACAACAACGACAGTACAAAATCACTATTCTGCTGTCTTTCCCTGTCCTGTCTTCCATCTGCCCATTTAGAAGATGGGGAAAGGCCTAGGGAAGGGTGCCCATTTGTTCAGTGTGTCAAGGCAGGGGGTGAAGTAGAATCAAAGGAGCACCGGGGCAAACTGGGTGACCTGCCAAGAGTGTCTTCCATGCATCTGGGCGCAGGGCAAGGCGAGAGAGACAGAGATTTTAAGGATAAGATTTTCCGTGCAAATCCTACCCACCTGTCTATTCAGACCATAGACCACAGTCCATGCACAGGCCCATTTCATGTAAGTTTACATCCATATCAAAGAGGTTCGCTCTTTCAGAAAATAAACATTGACCCAAACTTCAAACAAGTCAGCCCTCCTGCTGTTTATTTTTAGTTCTTTGGCTGTGTACAGCTCATCACCAACACAACAAAGAAAATGCAGATGCTTCTCATAATTACCCAGCTAATAAATCATGGCTGAAAGTCTGTGGGGGACAGTATGTTCTGATGACCTTTGCCTGGGAGGTGGTTTTGTCCCCGAGGACCAAGTGAGATGAGTTGGATGTGGGGGGTGGGTTGGATACTTTGGCCAGTGTATCTTGAGAGATTATCTTGGTGTTATCTTGGTTCCTCGGTGTTATGTCTCAGCCTTGACTCTTAGCTCACTGTGCTCAACCTAATTTTCTCAGCCCATAGAATGGGGTTAACAGGCCTAATGGGAAAAGCTGGGAAGGAACAGGCGATAATGACTTCCTTGACTTTGGAGTCAGGACAAACCTGAAGACCTTGTCTTGTTTCCACCCCTTACTCTTTGTCTCCCCCCTCCCACCAGCCTTTCCCTCCGTGGTAAATGGCACCACCCACAGAAGACATATAGCTAGGTCTGCTCAAGCTGGAAGTCGGAGCTTCAGTCTCAATCCCTCCCTGTTCCTCACTCCAGTCCATCAGCAAGTCTTTTAGTTCCAACCTCCCAATTATGTCTCAAATCCCTCACCTCCCTCTCCACTCCACCAGTGAGTCCAAACCAGTGTCCATTCTCAACTAGACACTGCAGGGGCTCCTTAAATGCTAACCCTTCTCCCAGTCCTGCCCCTAAAGCCTATTCCCACAACTACAGCCACAGTGATGCTTACACATTTAAATCAGGTCATGTCACTTGCTTAAAATCCTTCAATGATTTCCCATTCTACTCAGACAAAAATCAAACTCCCTAAACTTGGCCTGACTGGCCTGGCCCCTGCCCACCCCTCCAACCATCTCAGGTCTTGCCCTCACTCACTGAACCACAACCCTGATGAATGTATAGCTCCTAGAACACGAGCACTTTTCCTCCATAGGACTTTTGTACCTGCCGGTTCCTCAGCCTAATGCTATTATTCCCTGTCAACAGCTTCCTGCCACCCAGGCTCAGCTCAGAGAGGCCTTCCCTGACCATCTGACTTGAAGCAGAGTTCCACTTATTTTCTATCACAGCACTTGTTCATTTCCTTCCAAACATTATTTATAATATAAATATGTCATTTCGTGACTTTGCTTCCTTGTTTAGTTTTTGCCTCCTCCATTGGACTGTAATTGCCATGAAGGTGGGGTCATGTCTGCCTGTTCATGCTTGTAGCACAACATTGGGCACATAGTAGGCATTCAAAAAATACTTTTTGGGCCGGCCGAGTGGCTCGTTGGTTAAGAGTTGGCTTGGGACGCCAGCTCTGAGCAACTGGGCTCCAGTTCGGATCCCACATATGAGGGCCAGTGACGCTGTATCCACTACAGCTAAGATGCTGAACAACAGCTCGACCTGGGGCTGGGCTGCCATGAGTCACTGGTGGCGGCGTAGACTGCAGCCCCTGTGGCAGTGGGTTGCCATGGGCTACTGTATGTAGCCAGCAGCCAGCGTGAGCGGCCAGCAGCCGCAGTGAGCGGCCGNCACTGGCCCTCATATGTGGGATCCGAACCGGGGCCCTCTGGCATCCCAAGCGAGTTCTTAACCATCGCGCCACTCGGCCGGCCCCTGTTGTTCTTTTAAAACACCAAATATGTGTTGTTCTTTTAAAACACCAAATATGTATTGTTTTTCCCCATTAATTCTCTGATTGTCCATCACCAACTAGGTGTCCAACAATTCAATTCAATTCTGACACTATCTACCTGAGGTTAGTGTCAGAGTCCACAAGTTAAAGGACTCAGTCCCACAAGGCTGACCCCACTTTAGATGCCAGTTGCAGGTGGGGTCCCCAGATGACCCTTACTTCTGCCTGACCAATTACAAATGGGGGGTTTCCACGACTCCTCCCCCTCAAGCTCAATAATTCACTGGAATGACTCACAGAACTCAGGAAAGTGCTCTACTTACGATTTCTTTATTATAAAGGACATAACTCAGAAACAGCCACGTGGAAGAGATACAGAGGGCAAAGCGTGGAGGTGAAGGCGAGAGTGGGGGTGGGGGAGTGGGGGTAGATGGGGGAGGTTGGGGAGCTTCCGTGCCCTCTCAGAGCATGTCACTGATTTAGCCCCTTGATGTGTTTACTATCCAGGAAATTCTCCAAATCTACTTGTTCCAGAATTTTTATAATTCAATCTCTAGCCCCCTTCCCCTCCTCAGAGGTTGGGAGGTGGGGCTGAAAATTCCTACTCTCAAATCTTGTGTTTGATCTTTCTGGTGATCAACTGCCATCCTGAAGTTATCTAAGGGGTCCCACCCCGAGTCACCTCATTAGTACAAAGTCTAGTGTGTTCAGAAGGGCTTGTTATGAAAAGCCAAAGACACTCTTATCAAGAAGTTCTAAGGGTTTTAGGAGCTCTGTGCCAGGAACCAAGGACAAAGACCATATATATATATTTTTTTATGTATACCACACTATGCCACATATGAGTTTTTAAATCAGCCAGAATGTTTAGAACTACAACCCTAAAATTACAACTCTGGACGCATACTTTATCATGCTCATCATTAAGAGGCCACCGCCCCCACCCCCTCACCCCCTGCTCCCACAAAAGGCAAGGATACCCCTTTTCTTAGTACCTGTTTCCTTCTTTGGGTATGGGCTTGACAGGGCCACGCCCCATTACACTCCCATTCCTGACTAGACAGGACTACCCGCCTCCGTCCCCAGAACACTGGCACTCCTCCCCTTGTCTGTGCCATGCCATCCCGTCTGCTTGGAGTGCCCTTTCCCCCTTCATTTCCTGTCAAATTGCAGGTGAGTAAAAAGGTTTCATGGCACAGAATACTTTGTGGTGGTGATGGTAGGTCTTCTAAGGCAATAAGCTCTTAATTCACATTTGTTTCCCTTTGGGGGAGGGGGGCTAGAATAAATCATTTTCTATTGTCCCAGAACAAACCGAGTTGTACTTTTTGGCTCACAACTTACAAAACTCACTTAATGCAACTTCTGTTGGTTCTATCACATTTCTAACCATCGCCACCAAATTCTTCCCTATGGGAAGTTGGAAAGACACATGCCCGCCCTCCCCTTTTCCCTGGAGCTACATTTGTGGTCAAAATCGTATCCATTTTTCCAAGTCCTGACCACGTGCTCCCTCTGTGAAGCCTCTGCAGTACATCCCACAGCACTGCTTATTTCCAGGCTGTTTGCCTGCAAGTATCTAGTTGTTTATCTTTGCCTTGAGCAGTGTCTGACACATCATGGAGGCTTACTCAACATTTAGTCCTGGTCTGTAAGACAGAGAGGCCCACCTTAATTAGACAAACTCCAGGACAGAGCACAGGAAATCTGGGGATAAAAGCAGGGAAAGATGCTTCTCCACAGTCATCCTCTTTTAGAGGAGAAGCTATTGCTATCGTATGCCTGGTTCGGGTTTACTGTTTTGTGCCCTGCTAGACCCATCCCCCCCAGATACACACATAGTTCTATTAATAGATATAACTCCAGACGACAGCTCCCAAAATAACCTCTTCTTCAAGGTCCGCGGAAGGCCATAGAAACATCATCCTAGTCAACCCAATGGTGTGGACATTGGCTCCCTGGTAAAATGACTCCAAACCCTAAAAAATGGGGCACTGTGGAGTGTTAGTAGGGTCACATTATGACTTTCACGGGCCTTAGGTACTTGTGCTTTCATGGGCCCATTCCTCTATAAAAACATATTAAAAATTATATTTTAAGACTACATTGGTATAAAAACAAATATCATCCAAACTTGACTCATTTTTATATATTCATCTTCGTCTGATTTTTAAAAAAGTTAAAATTAAAACACTTCCATAGGCCCCTAAAAGTATTGTAGGCCTATATTAGCTCGTTCTCCAGAGAAACAGAACCAATAGAAGACATATAGATATGGATATATATATATATATATATATA
>NW_017731409.1:2546018-2571114 GCF_001890085.2 Hipposideros armiger
CCAGAAGCCGGCGACTGATCTGCCTCGCCAGAGAAGAGTGCAATGATGGTGCCAACTTGGGCCAGTGAAGCAACGTCCTCCACAACTAGACTGAACAAAATGACAGCAACTTGTCTGTCTCCCTTCCCCAATTCCCCAACGCTGTTTCCCTCCCCCAGTTTACCAATAAAATCTTTAAAAAAAAAAAGAAAATCTTTTGGATTAAAGGTCCATTCCACAAGTCACAACAGGTGGCTGCCCCGTGTCTGTCCTGCTTCTCCTGCTTCTGCCTTTCTTCTCTCTTCCTCTAGGAGGCAGGTCACTACACAGGAGGCTGAGAAAGTGCCCAATCTGCTCTCTGGGCTGGTTTTTGACCCCAAGGGAAGGACTTGAGAAAGGGCTAACGGTAGCAGTGAGACTATGGGGTGCCAGATGGAGGCCAGGAGCAGAGGGACACTTTCCAAATGCCCACTCTGGCGTCCTAAGGGAACTCTTTTCCCTGCTTGGTCTCCCTTATGGAAAAGGGACCCCATCTGCTGGACCCTGCAACGCTGCTGAAGACTGGGTATCACATAGAGGAAGCTGGTATGAGATAGCCAGGAAGGGGTGCGACCTGGTATTTCAGGGCCAGGGAACATGTGCTAATTTGTAAGGAGGTGCTTGTACCCTCCCCCAGGACTACAGAGCATCAGGAATGAAATCATGGGTATATTGCCAGGCAAGGCCTGGTTACCCCACTCTCCCCTGGCTACTTCATGGTGGAGAATGAACTCTCCCCTCTTGCCCAGGCACATACTGGCCTGGCATCCACCCAGCCTTCTTGGGGGTGGTTGGCCAACCTTGACTAGATGGCAATGTCTTGTGACATCCACAGATTTTGGCAAGGAACCCCAGGGCTCCAGGCAAGAATGGATCTGTAGGTTCCAGGAAAGAGGCTTCCGAGGGAAGCAGAGCAATCAATGGTGGCATTCCTGTGCCTCGGGGGTCAGCCAGCAGGGAAGTAAGGCCTCTGGGAGCCAGAAAAACTCAGAGTTGCATTAGCAACACACCCCATCGGGTCTGTCTCCCCTCCTCATCCTGCAAAGCAAATACTCAACAGTCTCCAGCAGGATGCCTGCTAAGCTCCCCCTCATCCACAGTTCAGTGCAAAAACGTATGGTCGGTAAAATGTCCTGAAGAGAGGATTGCATCCCACACAGCGGCTCCAACAGTAGACATGGCCAAGAACGCAGTGGGATGATGCTTAGTGGGGTGCCAGGCTTTGGATCAAATCCAAGGCGAAAAGGACCTGTTGTCACCGGGGAAATGGGGGTCCAAGGGAGGAATAGGGCAGGGGGTGACATCCAAGCAGGTATGGCTTGAGGCAGGAATCCTGGAGTTTCTTTGTAAGTGTTCTGTTAACTCTTCAAGTGACCTTCCTGGGAGTTGACAAATAAATGAAAACTTGTATGACCATGACAAACTTTTAAAACAATCTATAAAACAAAATACAACATGATGAACACCCAAGGACTTTATCCTGTTGTGGCCACTGGCCATGGCCTCTGGTGTTCTCTCTGCAGTCATCGTGATTCTCTCTTTTAATTTCTGTGTATGCACAGGGTCTGTCACATGCTCCCACGGTCTGCAGTTTGCATAGAGTTTATTGGCGCTCCAATTTTAGTGCAGTTACCATTCATCTGGCCTGCTGGATAGAATGAATATCTCCAGGCCTCTTTCAGAGACCCTGATCGACTAGGTCTGAAGTGTGGCCCAAGAAGCTGCATTTCTACAAGCTCCCCAGGTGATTCTGAGACAGAGGGTCGTAAGACCCCACTCTGAGAAACACTGATGTAGAAATCATTGTGCAAGTGGTCGGTTTTTAATTTAAAAAATAATATTGCAATGAAGACTTCGTAGACATTACGTTTGCGTTTACATTATTTCCTTTAGACATGTCCTTAAAAGTAGGATTATGGAATCAAAGACTAGGAAGTGTTTTGTAGTTCTTGCCAAATTAGTCTCCAAGGAATTTGAATATTACCTTTTAACATTTAAGTGGGTTTTTCTAACAATAAAAAAGTTGCTCAAATTGCAAGTTCAAGGTGGAGTGGGGCTGCTCGTTTTTCTATGTGTGTAAACTATCTGCTCGTTTCCTCTGACTACTTATAATAAAAAAAAAAGAGCAGGATACTGGTCTTTTATAGTTATGTCAATTCCTTAGCTATTTTGGATAAAAAGCTTTATTTGCCACATGTATTGCTTCGCCTTCTGTGGCTTTCATTTTTGTGTTTGCTTTATTACATTCTGTGGCGCAAAAGGCTTTTAAAAACACATTTGGTTCCATCCCTCCAGCTCCCGGTATCTATTTCGTCAATAGTCAAAATGTTTTCTCCTCATCACAGTCGAAATACATTTGCTTTTCCATTTCCTTCTCTGGCTTTTTAAAACCCATTTGTAATGGAGAGCACGGTATGAAATATGGAGATAAGCTAATTCTGATCCATGCTGATGTCCCACCCTTTAGAAGATATTTGTTAAATAGTGACTCTTCAAGCATTGTGTTGATGCTTACTCGTCTTATGTCAAGTCCTTAAATAAGTTGAATCTGTTTCGGTAGAGTCTATTCTAGTCCTCTAGCCAATTTTTCTTGTCTTCACCCCAGTAAAATATAGTGATGCCTGTCTGGTTATTCTGTTTCTCCAAAACATTTTTTGGCATTTTGCCCATTCATACTCCAGATGAGTTTTACTATTTATTTGTTAAACCCTGTGGTTGCATCACATTGTGTTTAATTTACATTCTATTGTAATTTTAACTCTATTTAGATTTCACAATCAGGATCAGAGTGAAGCTCTTCATTCATTCATATTTTCCTTTATTTTTCCCATTTGAAAATTTTCTTTGAGAAAATATCATTTATTTCAAGTTAAATTAATTCCCATCTATTTACTTGCATGGGGGTTGGGGGTTAATTCTTATGAATAAACCAGCTCTCCTCCTCCCTTCTTCCTTCCCTCAGTCCCACTCTTATGCTCATTAAAATACAAGCATTTTGACCCAAAAGCCATGCAGATAAAATAATACACTCCCCCCACCCCCACCCCAGGCCCGGCACATGTTGTTTCTTGGCTTCAGCCAGCAGCAGTCTATGAGCTGCTCTGAGGTTTCCTCCATTTGTCTTACTCCCTTTTCCTTTCCTCCCCTGTAAGATGGACAGAGTTGTCCCAGCACCACCTTCCCGGGTTAGGACTCAGCTGGTTAAGGAAGGTGCAGGGTAGTCCAGAAGTGCCAACCCTAGTTACTGAACAAAACAGGAGGCTAGCATGCACTAAGTTGAATAAGTATCCTCTTGAATTCATGTCCACACAGAACCTCAGAATGTGACCTTATTTGGAAATAGGGTCTTCGCAGATGGAATTAGTTAAAATGAGGTCATACGGGATTAGGGTGGGCCCTAAATCCAATGACTGGTGTCTTTACAGAAGAACATGGATACACACACACACACACACACACACACACACACACACACACACACACAAAGAATGCCATGTGACAATGGAGGCGGAGATTGGGGTGATGCGTCTACAGACCTAGGAACACCACAGATGGCCGGCAGCCGCCAGAAGCCGGGAGAGAGGCCTGGAACAGATTCTGTCTCAGAGCCTCCAGAAGGAACCAGCCCTGCCAACACCTTGATTTTTGGCCTCCAGAGCTGTGAGAGAATAAATGTCTGTTTATTTAAGCCACCCAGTTCGTGGTACTGAGTTCGGCAGCCCTAGGAAACCAGCCCACGCAGGATCCTCAGTCTTGCCGAAAAGCTTCCCCAATGCTGACTTTTAACTGTAGGATTATCTAAAACACAGACGTAAACCTGCCTCAAAGCAGAGAATGAACAGTCCCCTCTGGAATGTAAATACTCAAGGAATGATGAGAGTTTTCCTGTTTCCTGACCAACAACAAGCCTCTCTTTGTAGAAGGCGAACTATTTATGGCATATTCCACGTTCTGAGAACCCAGAACTCTTACTGAGGAAGGCAGTGTGGTGTCATTGAAAGGGCTCAGAAGCTGGGCTCCGACCACCGGGGTCTAAATCTTGCCTCTCATTTCCTGGCTGCATAACTCTAAGCAGGTCACTTAATCTCTTTCAGCTGGACTCACAACCTGTACAAGGAGGCAATAAAAGTTTATCCCTAACATATTTTAGGGAGTTATTGCTGGGATCCGATGAGCTAATTTACGGGGAATCATTGTTTAAACTCTAAAACATTGGACAGATGTTACTGTCAATAGCAGTTGACTGTGGGGTGGGAGGAACAGGGTGAAAAAGTAGAAAACACATCATTCTCACCGTACCTCTTTTTGTTCCATGTATATTTTGAAAATATGTTAAAAAAACATTTTTATGTACAACGAAGGGGAAAAAGTAAATCAAACTGCGTGCCTGGTTCCAACGTCACCCAAAGATGACATCTAAAGTGTAGGCACTGAAGGTCCTTGAGTGGGAACCTCTGTCTGCCCCTGATCACCTGATGTGGGAGCTTCTGTGACACAACCTAGCTCACATTTCCTGAATCATTTTTTTTTTCTCCTGTTAACCCAGAGCTTGGAACCTAGAATTGGGTGTCCAGCCTTGCCATGGATTTCACATTGTCTGATTTATCTTTCTGAAATCTAGAGAGATTAGGGACCTTCTTGCCAAGGGGTTGGGGCAACTTATAGGGTTGTGTGTAAAGACAAAGGCATATTCGGGAAGACGTTTTCCCAGAGCATCTTGAGGTCTTAGGCTCGTCCCAAAGGCATAGCAAGAAAGGACTGCTTTGATCGGAGTCCCCAAGGAATCAGAGTGGGAAGCTGAGCCTTGTAGTCCCCTTAATGAAGCTCTTTGCACCATCTGATGCCAGGTGATGAGCAGGCCTCCAAGGTCCTGAGGTCTTATCTGGGTCCTTCCCCTTGATTCTATGTCCTGGGGCCACGTCTGAGAGTTCCACCAGCCCACCCACTGCTAAGATTCCAACTCCTCCAGTTGTCATCACTGGTCTCCTCCTGAAGTCTATCCCTTAACACTATTGACACTAGCTGGCCGATATGACACCCCTCTTTGGTTGTCTGTCTGCCAATAAAGGCCCCCCCTTCCTTCTTTAGGGTGGAGGGCTTACAGCAAAGTCACCTGAGTCCCCAGTGAGAAGACTATTTCGGCTTTGCCATATAGCCCTCTCCTTTGGAGCACTTGGACATCCCAGTCTGGGCACCAGTCCCAGGCCCACACAGGTGTTTCACCAGAACCAGGGCCGCTTTGGCTTTGTTTTTGTCAGAGCACCCAGGCCAGGATCCTTTCTCCCCCACAGCAGTTTCCCCCCGCCCTGTGCCCTGATATCATCCCCCAGAACCTACCTTTCCCCAGCCCCAACTGTATATAGATAAATCCCAGTTGAACACAGGATTCCGTGTCCGTCCCAGGCAGCCCTGGGTTCATGTCATCCAAAGTGTGGTGTCGCCAAGCATCAGAAGGGCCTGGAATGTATGACTGTGGCTTGTCTCCATGTGCTGTTATATCTGAGCCCTGGCTCCAACCAAGACATAACCAGGCTTGCTCTCCTCTTGCAAGAGTTTAATTAGGATGCTGTGATTCCCTTTACACCGTAATAGTTCCGAGCAGCAACTTTGGAGTCAAAGGCAAACCTGGGTCCACTCCCAATTCCACAGTTTACAAGCCACGTGATTTTGAGCAAGTGACTTAATCTTGACGTCTCAGTTTCTTCATTTGTAAAATGAAGATCGAACAGAGCTGGGTTACAGGGCTGCTGAATGAATTAAATAAGATAGTGCACATAAAGGGCTTAGTGTTGGTATCTGGCATGCAGTAAGTGCTTAATAAATGCGACTTGTTGTTGTTGTTAACAGAATGATCCAATTTCTAGTCATGGCTTTAGCCCAGTTGAGCTTTGTGAACTTGACCAAGTTATTTCACCTCGGTGTGCTCTTTTTTGTAATAAAATGAGAGGATGGTTCTTGAACCTTGATATTCCTTCCAGCTCTATGATAATTCCCCTTGCCATGGGGACCAACATTAGGACCATGATATGAGGTGGCTGCCTACAGGGTAAGAGAGCTTGCCAAAAGCCCTCTTGGCTTCTCCAAGCCTGTCTGTCTCCTGGTCTTGATCTCCAGAGCAGCATAGGGGAGAGGTTGCAGGGAGCTTGTCCATAGAAGCAGCCTGGTAGATAATTAATGCTAAAGAAGGAATGCCAGGTCCTCAAGTCTACCTGAGAAACAGAGGTCTGAGGCCAGAAGGAAGGTGCGGTGCTGAGTAGGGCAAAAGCCTGCCTCAGACTCAGTCCTAGTGAGTAAGGAGGTTGTGAGGAGAGGCTGAAAATGCAGTTTCCCAAGCTCTCTGAGGAGGCAGTGTGTGCACTGGTTAAAAACCTGGCTGCAGAGATGGACTGCCTGGGCTTGAATCTTGGCTCTTCCATTTACCTGCTGTGTGACCTTGATCAAAGTACTTAACCTCTCTGGTTTTCTCAAATTTCTCATTTGTGGAGTAATAACAAGTTTCCCCTACTGGTTATTGTGAAGACTAACTGTATATAAGTACTTAGGAAAGTGCCAGGCATATGATAAGTGCTATATAAGTGGTAGTTGTGAATATTATAATCATGGAGAGCAAGATACTACTCTAGGCTTTGTGTGGGGAGAGAAGGGGGTCACTCTAATGTTGCAGTAGAAACAGAGGCATCCGCACGCTGACATGGAGTTCTGGGACATAGGTGGAACTTTTGTATGACTCCCTCTGAGAAGTCTCAGAAATTTGTTCAAGAAACTTTTTCAATGATCCTGTAACAGTGGCAGAATATGCCAGGAAAATGTTGTCTTACAGTTACTACCCCTCAATGCAGTGGCCTGAGGAAACTAAAGTTATACCACTATTATTAGGGATCAAATCCCCTGGATGGGCTAAAATGTGAATTGTCATCTGCCATGAGCTCCTCAGTGCAAATTATTTTCTCAGATTAGCCAATATTTTAGCCAGAACCCAAGGGAATAATAACTAAAATTGGACAAGGCAAGTCAGTCCCAGCACAAGCTCTGTATGGGACAGCAGAGGGGTGGGACCATGGGCAACAGACAGGAAGCTCCGTCTGAGTGTGTTTTGGGTGTAGTGTGGGGATTCCAGAGAGGAAGGAAGGAAGCACCCAACAAAAGTGGCTTGCTTCAGCTTTGCTTGGGGGCCACCGGGTCGCCGATGGCAGGATTTCCATGGCCACAGCCCACTACGACCACTCCCTCTTTCTCTCCGACCCTTGGTAAACTAAGGTGGACCTTACCCAGCTAGGGATCATGTCAACCATGTGGGACTTGGCTGCCCCCCAGTGGCCATTGGGCAGAAGTTCTCTTAAAATTTGGATAGTGCTTTACAATTATAAGGCACTGTCACAAATATTAGAGTATAGTTGTTGTTTTTTTTGCTTGAGTATGCTCCCCACCTCCCCACAGTCTCCAGCCACCTTGAGCATATTTCTCTTACTTCCTCAGCTACCTCCGAAACCCCGGTCGGTGCCTTTCAGATTTCTTTGGCTCATTTAATGTTTCCTAATGGGTAGAAGAAAGGGTCCTAGAGCCTGGAGAAGCCTGGGGAGGACTGGGTGAGTTCTGACCCTTTGGGACCTTGGGGCCTGGCTCCAGCCAGAGGACCAGAAAGTGCGCTGGGGAATGTGACAGCCCCCTGCACACCGCTTACCCACACTCCCCTCTTTCCACAGTGGTCCGGGCTCCCTGCATGTGCCTCAGGCCTACAACTGCTCTGAGCTGCCTTTGCATCTAAGCTACATGCCCTGGGAGTCTTCTCACTTTCAATTCCTCTTAAAACCAGACACTATCCCCAAACCAGCACACAGCCTCCCCTTTCCCTGCCGCTACTGAAGGTAATCACACCTGACCATTTGAGAAGCTTACCATTTGTCTCCATAGTGAAGGGGGTGGCAGATAATGAAACTCCCAACAGGGCAAGTTACAAAGGTTCCCATACTTTCAAAGATCTCACAGCTCTGGTCCCTGGCCTTTGGTTCCGAACTCCTTTGCTGAGATCCCTGAAAACCCAGAGGGTGAGGCTCAAATCCTCCTCCCACCTCTGTAGCTTGGCTGAGATGCTATCAGATCCAACAATACTCTCCCTTGTGTGGAAAATGTCTGAGAGACTGTTGCTCTGATTATCTTTCTGCAGGAAAAGGTAATCTGAGAGTCATACTGAATATTTTAAATGCTTGCTATTGAGTGTGTTTTGGGTTTTGATGTGTTATTTTGAGAAACCACTTAGAGATGTTTTGTTTTGGGCAGCATAAGCCAGCCATTAAGATGATTTCATTCCCAGAATTAAACTTTGTTTCTCCAGGCAAGAAAAAGCAGTTGAGCCAGTTGGGATAATGTCCTTTCTTTCCAAGTAGAACGTGGGGAGAATTAAGGCAGTGAGAGGGCAGGAGGCCCTGGAGGGGAGCTGGGCCTGCTCTGATGGACAAGAGCTGGGCTACCACCGTTGGGGCCCCGACTTCCAAGCAAAAGGGGATATCAAACAGTGAGCCTGTCCTTTCTGATCTGATGGTGCCTTGAGAGCCAGCCCCACCCTGTCAGCTTTACCCTCCCAGGGAAGTCTCAGCAGGGACCCCGTTCAGGCAGGTTGCAACTCAAGGTTAAGGAGAATGCCAGATGCTGAGAATGGACAGGAGAGGGAAGATGGGGGAGAAGCAGGGGATTTGTTCCATTTCCTTCTCTCTTAACTACCCCTATATTATAGCTTCTCTCCCTCTACTTTTTAAAAAAGTGCTTGGTGTTGAGCATTCAATTCCATTGGACCACAAGAGGTAAGAAAAGGGAGGTGGATCTAAAATCCAAATATTGCAGGAAACACCAGAAATACTCACCCAAGTGCTCACTTGCACTTGTACGCTTCTGAGTCGGGTGACAGCCACACATTCGCCTCCTCTGAGAGGAAAACACACCCAGTGAGATGGAAGAAACACTTGGGATCCAAAGGAAGATGCGTTGGCACAAACCTCAGGGGTTACGCCCTTCCCGTTTTTGCAGCTCTCTCCCACTTGTGCCAGTATTTGCCACAACTCTCTCCTATCTGTTCTCTAACTTAACCATTTCCTCTTTTTTGTGCTACAAGCATCCTGATGCCCACTTTTCTTCTGAGTTCCCCACTTCTGGCAACAACACAGCCTCTCCCCACTCTGTGGCCTCTCCCCACCTCTTACTCTTGCTCCCCTGAAGGGCTCCCCCTTTTGGAAGCACAGTGGGTCCCTAGGCTGTGCTAGAGGCTGATAAAGGAGATTCCCCCCCAAACAGTCTCCGCTATGAAGAAGCTGGTTGGGAGGGTCCTTGGGAGGGGTGGTCATAGCTAAAGAAATAACTGTCGAACCATATTGTGAGTACTATCCTAAAGGTTTATACAGATGGCCACTTTATTTTTTTAATTCAATCTTGCACGCAACTACCCTCCCAATTCCCTTGTTGTTTCTTTCCTTCCTGTTTGGGATACCGTTTTGAGAGAATGTAATGTTTGTTGCTGTGGCAACAAACACACTAATGATGACAGGGCAGAAAAATGTGAAAAGCCTGGTTTTTGGTGGCAGCATCGAGCCATTGAATCCACTCTGGAATCACTTACGTCCAGACTTCTTGTTAATTAAATAAAAACATCTTCCTAGGGTTTAAGCCACTGTTTGGTTGCCTTTTTGGTTACTTGCAGCCCAAAACATTGTAACTGATTTTCTTCCGAGTATGAGAGAAGGAAGGGGGACTTGCCTACCAGTGTTCCCCTCTCTCCCCCACTTCTTTGCTCATCCCACACTGCCTACCAGGAACACTGTGTCAAGGCTCTTTGATTCACGTTCACCCATTCTGGGGTTCTACACAGGCCTGCCCCTCCCTCTGCTCCATATTTCAGAGGACTCGCTCCCTATCAAAGCCTCCTTTTCCTCTCCATAAACCAAGCTATTTTCTCCCATATTTTCTTCTGGGGCGGGGGTCGGGGGGGAGAGAAAGAGAGAACCAGCTTGTCATTGGTGGAATTCAAACAGCAAGCAAAGAATTTTAGGCAGGAGGAGGGCCCTGGACACTACCCCCCACACAGCAGTCTCCTGGCCTCTTCCTTAAGAAACCTGTGGGTTCTTCATGGGAGATGTCTGGGGTGCAGGCTGGGCTCTGTGGGTGGGCCAGCCACTCCCTTCCTCCCAGTTTCTCACTGCAGTGCCCAGGGCTTGGTGGGAGGGCTGGGCCACCCTCCAGATGAACTGACTTCAAAAGGCCTAAGGAGAGGCCGTGTTGCTCAGTGGGAGAAGCCTGGTTTTGGAACCAGACAGCTCTGGGGGTTGTGGGCAAGGCGGAACCCTAGCTTGCTGCACGACCTGGGGCCATCACTTAGTTTTCTGAGCCTCAGTTGTGTCATCTGCAAAAAGGGAGTAAGATGACCTTCTTTACAGAGTTGCTGTGAGGATTAGAAATAAAAATGCATAAAAGAGGGACAAAGGTGAGGTTTTTAAACCTGAGCTAGGGATCAAGCACAGATCTAGCGTCTAGGAATTAGCAGTCCGTCTAGGAAATAGCGTCTAGGAAATAGGTCCCAATTTTAAATAGTTTGCCCTGCACACCCACTTCTACTTATCAGGCGCTGGGTCCTGCGTTTTTACATGGAATGTATGATAATTCCTACCAATCTAGATCTGTGTTGTTCAATTTGCTAGCCACATGTGGCTATATACATTCTAATTAAAATGAAATAAAATTTAAACTTCAGCTCCTCACACTGGCCGCATTTTAAGTACTCAATAATTACTAATGGTATTGGACAGAGCAGATATAGAATATTTCCATCAGCAAAGAAAGCTCTATTGGACAATGCTGGGTTAGAGAAAAGGAGGTCTGTTTATTTCACTTGTCACCTCACTCCTGGACCAAGGTAATGATTGGGACGAATTGGCAGTTAGAGACTCCCTGGGGGGCTGGCATGTGCCTGTGTATGTTCCTGTGTGTGTGCGTGCCTGTGTGAGTGTGTGCATGTGCATACATATGAGTGGTAGACAGGCCAGGGGTCTAGTCTTTCAGACCTTCTAGATGAGCTCATCAACATTTACCACTTGCAGGGCTGGACCTGGGGGTAAAGACACAGAGGTAGAGCCCACCAGAGAGATCCTGAGCCTGCCCGATCCGTGAGGCAGCATGGCTAGGGACAGTCCCCAATCCTGGGATCCAGTCCTACTCAGGACCCCAGGAGGAAAGGCCTTCCTGGTTGCTTCTGAGGCAGAAAGGGAAGAAGGTTCATGTGAAGCTACAAGACAAAAGTGTGCAGCCTTTGGGGCAGAGGGACATGCAACCCTGATTGCTACCTTGATTCAGGGGCTAAGACAAGGACTTGGGGGGTAAAACAAATGGGTTTCCCCAGGAATCTGTTCTACAAAGGCACATAAGGGGGACTGGGCCATTCCAGGACCAGGTCTGCCCGCCCAGAGTGTCTCTGGGTCTCTTACTCACAAATATTGCATTATCTCAAGTTGTTCCTGGTCATGAGGGAAATATGGACTGTTCTTCTCCACCAGGCCTACTTGCCAGAGACCTCGCCATCATAGGTGACAGTCTTCCTACCCGAGTCCAGCAATGTCCTGAGCAGGCCACGGTCGCGAGGAGAAGCAGAACATTTCAGCCCTGCAGCCCAGGTGGCTCCCTGGAATTGTGCTGCAGAGATGCTTGCCCTCCACAATGTCTCCATCCCATGCATTCATTCATTCATTCATTCATTCATTCATTCATTCATTTCTTTCGAAGGTCACTGGAGCCCCAGGCCTCTGTGCTGGCCTACTCCTTGGGAGATCATCTCCATAGAATAAGATACACTACATCAGTATACCCCTGAGGTTAAGAGCCCAGATTTTGAAGTCAGCCTTATACAACCTGGACAAGTTACTTCTGTTTCTTCAACTGCAAATGCAATCAATAATGGAACCTACCCTGGTAGGGCTCTTGGGATTAATGGATGGCTTAGCACAGTGCCCCAAATATGGCAGCGATTACTATTATGATTACTATTAAGCTGTGGTGACACACGGGACTGAGCTACAGCTCTGGGGGTAGAGGGAGGGGCTACAGAAGAGGGGCCACAGAGGTGGGTCTGACAGACAAGCAGGGTCATGCTAGAGAGTAAAGTGGGGAGGACCATTCTGGGAGGGGGACGACTGCCTTGCTCAGCCCTTGGAGCTACCTGGCTGGGCTGATACCTTGAGCCTCACCCATTTCTCCCTTTCTAAGCCAATCACAAAACACCTTGAGGGATAAGAGGGAGGGAGGAAAGAAGTGGCCATGATATGTGCCCTGGTTTAGGGTAGACACAAATCTGAGGGTTGGCTAACTCTCCACCCCATCTTCACATCTCTGGCCATAGTACACCCCCATCCCTGGGAAAATGCAATTCGGATCAAGTGCAAAGTGTGGTCCTCAATATAAACTGACTGACGTTGGCCTCTAGAGAGAGAAGGTACAACTGCCAGTGCAGCATGGATTTCCCTGATTTGTAATAGGAAGTGAAGAGCTGGTCCAGTTCTCAGAATGACCATGAAAACTCACTATCAATCTTCTTATCATAATAATGACAACTAAAATAGTAATAATGGCAATAATTTGTAAAACCTGCAACTTTTCTGTTATCAATTTCCTTATTCCTACAGTAATAACTCAGTCATCCAGAATTCAATAGCTGGCGGCCTCACTCATGTGCGAAACAAAGCAGAGAATCAGAAATCAGTTGGGGGTGG
The DNA here is from genome assembly GCF_001890085.2 of Hipposideros armiger. Lineage (NCBI taxonomy): Eukaryota > Metazoa > Chordata > Mammalia > Chiroptera > Hipposideridae > Hipposideros > Hipposideros armiger. The sequence continues at coordinate 2,558,780 of NW_017731409.1, forward strand.
GGGAGGAAAGCCAGGAGAAGCTGAAATAGTAGTCGCATGATGAAAGTACTTTCTGATGCCATTTATCCTTATTTTAAGCACCATTCTAATAGTCTGGGTTATTTGTTGGAGTCTAATCAGATTGTAAGCAATTTAGAGAGTAGCTGCTGGAGACAGGCACCTTAACAGCAATGAGAAGTGGCAAGAAGAGAAGAGATAGAGAAACTGTGGAAAGCAGACCAGGAACCCACAAAGCACACAGGATCTGTTTCAGACGCAACGTGGTTGACGGCATCTCTGTAGCTCCTGCAGAATTTCGTGCTCTTGCCAATGAGCTAGCTCAGAACACACATCTCTAGAAGTCCAACAGGTGAGTGATCCAACGGCTAGGACTGTGTTCGTACAGGGCCAACCCTCATGGATCTACATAGTCTCACACTGTCCTCAGCATTTCTGGGAGATGCTGTGTTACCTCCTGGCTATCATCACCTTCCCCCGCACTCCCCACTGAGAAGCCTGGAAGGAAAAGATCTGGCCTGGATGACTGGAGGCCTGAGTGTGACCCTCAACAAGCTGCCCCATCCACCCAACGTTTATTCTTTGAGCTCCTGTTACGGGGCTCAGCTTCCTCTTCTGTAAAATGAAGATTGGTCTACATAAACTCACAGCCTATGTGTTCAGGGAGAGGCTGTCTGGGGCTGGGCAACGATCACTAACATTATCAGGAATTACCACGCACAGGTTCCAGGTGCTTTCCACAGCTAGCTAACCTTTTTTTAATCCTCTCAACAACCTTCTGAGGCTCAGACAGTGGCACAAGGCCCCATGGCTGAATACTCTGCTGAAATTCTTAATTTTTAAACCAGGAGCCTACCTTTTAATTTTGTACTGGGCCCTGCAAATTACACAGCCAGTCCTGGTTTCAAAGACCCCCCTTTAGAGGAGCTGTGTACTAACTCTTGTGGCCTCTGATCAACAGCATTCATGTCATCTGAGAGCCAGTTAGAAATGCAGAGTCTCAGGCCCGGCATAGCCCTTCAGAGTCAGATCTGTGCTCTAACAAGGTCACATCCAGAGCCTGCAATCTCAATCACTGTTTGCTATTTTCTTCCATGTCTGCATTTACTGGAGACGTATGCTTCATTGCATAGGAAAAGCCTCAATGCTCAGCTTTAGTCTTTTATCCATAACTTGATAAGTACTTATTACCAATAGTTCTACTAGCCTCACAAGGTTGGGATCAGAAGAAATTGAGGAATTGATGTGTACTGTGTAGTTAGGCCTACAATGGTTGTGTCTGTACTGAATATGTGCAGACCTTTTTTTTTTTTGGTCATTATTCCCTAAACAATACAGCATAACAACTATTGGGTTGTCGGGAAAGTCATGATGTATTTTTTCTGTTTCTAATTGCAAAAATGCATCATGACTTTTCTGACAACCCAATATTTACCTAGCATTTACATTGTAGGTATTAGAAGTAATGTACAGATGATTTTAAATATATGGGAGGATGTAATTAGACTATATGCAAATACTAGTCCATTTTATATAAGGACTTAAGCATCCCAGAGTTTGGTATCCACAGGGATCCTGAGCCAATTCCCCATGGATACCAAAAGACGACTGTATTCCTGGTTAACCAGAACAATACCTTGCTTACGCTGATGTGTGAGGCCTCAGGGCAGGGCCTGTGTATTGCCCATGGCACTTGGTTTGTGTTTGGTACATAGGACATACTCAATACAAGTCTCCTGCTTCAGTGAGTGAGTGAGTGAATGAATGAATGAATGAATGAATGAATGAATGAATTGACAGATGAATGAATGGGTATGTTTCTGGCTGTAACAGGGCAATTTGAAGGCCTTGGGCAAAGCCATCAATTGAGCAAAATTACTCTTCCAGCTTTTTCTGCTGCCTGCACTTCTAACTTCCCTCTCCTCTCCCTTTTGTCTCTTCCCAAGCCTTTAAGTGCCTTTAGAGTGCTCTCCTGCCTGTCCAGGACCACACACACCCTAGCAGTGGTGCCTTACTTTGGGCGTCTCACTGCCCTCTTTCCCAGCAAGTTCTCAGTTCTGAGTCACTTTCAGGGGCACCTCCTTCAGCTGGCTGACTCTCAGGGACTCCCTAGGGGTCTACCCTGACAGATATAACACAAAGCATGTGCAACTGGGATGATCTCTGTTGATTCTGATAAAATCAGCAAAGGTTTCTAGAAATACTACACTTAATGCTGGTGTAGACACCTGAGACTGGCGTTATCATACACTTCTGGTGAAGGCATCGTGTGGTACATTTCTGGAAAGCAATTTGGTGATATGTATCTAGAATTTTAAAAGTTTATACCCTTCAACCTAAAATTATGCTCTAGACATTTATCTGAAATTATCAGGGATGTGGCAAAATGTTTATGTACAAAGATATTTATTATAGCATCATTTACACAGAGAAGAAGGAAATCCAACCTACATGGAAATGATTAAATATGTTTATGATACAGATGTGATATATTATACAGCTATTAAATTATTTTTTGAATTACTTTTTAATGATTTGATAAGATGCTTTTTAGCTATTATAAATGAAAAAAGGCAGTGTTCAAAACTTTTAAAGTTTAATAAAAAATGCATGTGCATGTAAAAATACTCATCATCTGTTTAGGTGATGGCTTTGAGTGGTTTTAAGGTATTTGCTGTAATGAGCACAAATTACTTTTATTTTCAGAAAAAAACCATTGTTTAAAGTCTTTTCTAGTTTTGCAGACAGAGCTCTTCCTGGCCTGCACAGCCATTCCCTCTCTGCAGTCTTGTCTGATGCAGAACACTGCTGGGGGAAGTGCCCTGCATTTGCTGGGAGCGAGCCTTGACATACTTACACTTTAAGCCTATATGCTTGTCCTTGCTTTGTCTCACTAACTGTCTGTGGGACTATGGACAAGCCATCTTATTTATCTGGGTTTTGGAGGTCCTCATTTATAAAAATGAAGTACCTAGATTGGATGATTTAAATGTTAGGTTCTGATTCTGTGATTCTGAGAAACTCGCTGAGTTGAGGTATTCATTGTGAAGAAGGCTCTATGATTTACCCTTCTCTGCTGTATCTTAAACAGTGGATTCTTATCTATAGCTAAAGAAGTGGCTCTCTAATGGTTGAATTTCACATCAGACTGTGAATCACCTACACCCAATCACTGACCTTATAGCTCTCTACAACTCATACAACCTAGACATTATTTGGCCCTTCTGAGAGAGGCAGGGTCCCTTCCACATCAGTCTCTGGTCCTGAGAGGGAGAGAGGAGAGGTGTCTGCCTGGGAGAGCAAGACAAGTTTCTGGGTCTTGAGTTTCCTTCCCTTCACTGCTCCCTTCCCCCAGACTCAGCGGTTCACCACTGCCTGTCTGCTTCCTCTGTCTCCATCGTCTTCCCTGTGGCTGAGTCGGGCTAATGTGTGGTTCCCTAGTAGATTGGTGGCTTAGCCACCACAGCCAGGGAAGGAGGAGTGTGACTCATGTCCTGGGTCCAGTGAGTCAGACTTAGGGTGGGCTGGACCAGGGTCTTCCCTAGAATGGGAAGCAGGTTCTAAGTATGCAGAGGCTTTAGCTCCCTCCTGGTAGGGGCACTACCAGGAGAGAGAACCAAATCTTTCTCCCTTTCCATTTCTGTGAACTCATTCAGGAAACCCCCTCACCAAAAAAAAATAAAATAAAAAAGGCCACCTCTTCTAAGCCTCAGAAGATTATGTCTGGGTGAGGCCAAAACAGCCTCTGTGCCAATTACCTGCTTCCCTGGCATCTGGGAGGAAGAATAACAGACCATGGTTAGAACCCAAGAGGATAAGAATTTTCCACTTCAGCCTCTCATGTCCTGGGTTTAAGCCCAGCAAGGTTTCAGACCTTAGATTGTTTTCCCGCCTCTTGCTCACTCATGAACTGAGTAGCAAGTGCATTCACACTGCCCTGGAGTTAAAATCTGAGCTTGGTGACCGTGGGCAAGTTATTTAACTGCTTCAAGTTTCAGTTTCCTTGGCTGGAAAGAATGGGATAATAAACTCACCTCAAGGGGTTGCGTTAAATAAAACCTGGCACCCACTACAGGCCTGTTCATTCGGAAATGGAGTGGAAGCCCCACTGCTTTTGGGGCTCGCTGAGATATCTGAAAGTCAGTCCTTGCAGAAGGCTGAAGTGGCGCCTGCTGTGGTTTAGGTGCAGCTCCAGGCTCGTGCTGAAAGGCACAGCTGGCCTTCCACAGCCTGGGGCACCTTCTCCCAATCTAGAGCCTTGTCTTTCGTTTTAGGCATCTAGGGCCTTTCCCTCTTCCTGGTGAATCATTCTAGTAGTGTACTTTCCGCTGCAGTGCAAATAATGATTCAACTGACTGTATCCTGAGGATTACTAGACAGAATCAGTACTACTGATGTTTCCTTTTGTTTCAGGCTCAATATGACTTGTTGATCCAGTTGTCACTTAAAATTTTGATATTTTGTTCATCATGGATTTTTTTTGCATTATATTTTAATTTTTTAAAAAATATTGCATTAAAATGTTACTTACCTAGATTACTGAGTTCCTTGTCACTCCCTTAAAGTTTGCCCCAATGATGGAATCTTAAGTTCCAGCCTTTTTTGAGGAGGAGTCAGTTTGGGGGGCAGAGGGCCGCTGCTGCTTCCTGAAATGTGTGACCTTACTAATGAAAACTTTTCTCTGCCCCCACCAGAGGCTACGAAAAAGTTCCTAGTCTGGTTGCACCCCATCCACTCTCCCACCCCTATTTCCATTGAATTTAGGGAGGATTCCTGATCCTTGAAATCCTTTCAGTTCCTTTTAATTCCGTAAGTATTCTTCAAGGGAAATATACCAAATGCCAGGCAGGCACCTGGTTAAGACTGGGAGAGGAGGAAGATGGGCAAAGACCGGAATAGTAAGAGGTGCCGAGCACGCTGGGGGCACCTGGATGGGGCGCCCTGCCCAGTTGGAGAGAACCGGGGCGGATAGGCTCCAGGAGGCAACACCAGGGCGGGACTCTATAGAGCTGGCAGACTCTGTACCCTGAGGACTAACCAGGGCACCTTCGGGGGCAGGGTAGGGACCATGTCAGAAATCCCGACCTGGCCTGACTTCCTGCCGGGCGGCCTGGAGGCCTCCACTCTGGATGCGCGCCAGGGAGGCTTCGCCGGCGCCGCGCCGGAGGCGCTTCCTGGGCGCAGAGGGCGCGGAGGAGTTCGCGGAGAAGCCGGCGGCGCAGGGACGGCGCACTCGGAGGGCGGCGCGGGCGGTGACATGGAGGACGGCGTGCTCAAGGAGGGCTTCCTCGTCAAGAGGGTGAGCGCCCGGGAGCATCCCCGGACTTTGGCCGCTGCGAGCGGGTGCCAGCTCACCTGAGCAGGGGCCCTAGTCAGAGCCCCACGGAGGATCGGGCGGGCTGGGGCTCTGCTGGGCAGAGTTCATGTCGGTGAGGAGAGCGGGTGGGCAGTGGCTGGACATGGGCTTTCGATAGAAAAGAGGGGCCAGGGCACAGGCAAGGAGGAGAATCCTGTTTGGCTGGTGCGTACGGGGTGCGGGTGGCGGCTACCGACCGAAGTAGATATCTTAATTAAAACAACTTATTTAAAATGTGAACAGTATAGTATTTAAATATGCTGTATTAACGTAAGTGTGCTCTGTAGTTCCCAGAGCCGGTTCATCAATGCATCCTTTCCTATACTCCGCACAATAACCTGTGTGCAAGGATGAAAGCCTCTGGCCTTACGCACTTACTGTGCACCAGTGCTGGATGTTGTCTCCTTTAATCCTCCCAACAGTCTTATAGATGGTAGTCCCACACTCCCCCCTTTCTCCAGGGGGAAAATAAAGTTTAAAGAGGTGAAGCAGCTTGCTCAGGATCTGGGTGCTACTGGCTAATGCAGCAGATCAGACGTCCTCCAAAGGTTGACCCCAAACCTTTTCCTGTCCACTGCGGGGGGTAATTGTTACCACTCTGTTACACGTGAGGAAACAGGGTCAGAAAGAGGAAACTGCTGGCCCAGAGTCCCAGCCTAATAACAGCTGGGACTGGAACCTCTATCCTTAGTGCGTCCCATCATCCCCCAGTGGCCTTTCCCACAGCAAGCAAGAGGCAGTCCAGACAAAAACGGGACTCACGGGATCCAGGCAGAAAATGAACCAAAGAGCAGGTGCAAGAGGAGGTTCAATATTTAAAAATCACTTTAACATTGATGTTCACACTCTGCATTTGTGCTACCATAATAAAAACAGAACATAAAACCTGGGGATGAGCCTTTTGGCTCGTCTGTTGAGTTTATAGCTTTGGAAGGGGGATCGATGAAGAGGAATGGAGGGGCTCTTCCTTTCGTTGCCTCCCCTGGTGGCCAGATCAGCCCTGAAGTCTCAAACCACTCTCAGGTCCGTAGGTAGCGTAGCCAAGTTATGTTACACTTTGTTTGATATAGGAGGGCGGGTATGTTTGCTCAAAACTGTAAGCAGGAGTGGTGCTGGGAGGCTGATGCTGGATCAAGGGTCAGACTCGCTACAAGAAGGTACAAAATTCCACACATGCTCGTGCCACTGTGATTAAAGCGTTAGGTTAATCCCGCATGGTTTATGGAGGCAGCTGCACCTCAGAGAGACAGCCTAGGGGGAAACTTCTGGGGTCTCTCACTTTCCTGCAGCTTCTGAGGTGAGAGGGCGAGTGTGAGTTAGGCAGGGCGTTTGGTGAGCATTGTTGATTGTCGGGATAGCTGGGCCCTGGTGGGGGCCTGTGGAAGCCAGACCCCCTTCGATGGGCCCTTGTGGGCCTCCCCCTGTTCCTGGGGGTTACGCGCTTGATTCCCTATCACTGCCACCACGCAGAGTGAGGGGAGAACGAGAGGGAAAGAAGGACGTGAGTTCTCTTCTGGACAGGCTGCCCAGTCCTGAGTGACGGGCTAAGGGAGTCCAGGGTGCAGAGAAGTGAAGACAGTCAACAGGTCTGACCCCAAAAACCCACAGAAGGGGCTTGGCTGAAATACCAAGAGCTCATTCCAGCCAAACCCAAAGACAAGAGTTTGGAACCTGACCCTGAGGCAAACGGAAGCCACACCCTTTCCTACAAGGTGTGGGATGTGGTCCCCACGCCCCTGCCCATCAGTGATCAATCTCGACTTTCTCTCTCCCCCCGTATTCCCTTTCCTCCTTGGTGGCAAAAGCAGCCCCTGTGCTCACGGGAGAAGTTGCAGGGCTGTAGGTGGGATTCCACAGACTTAGGAGGGTTTACAGCTCAGAGGTGGGGCAGGGCCCAAGCTAAAAGCCCAGAGTACAGAACAGTCATAACTGGTGAGAGTGAAGCAGGAGACAGGCAGAGGCATGAAGGATTTGGCCCCTAATTCCGCCCAGACAAGAAAGACGCAGAGCTCCAGGCGAAATGCTGGGCGCTCATTTGGCCTGGCTTTAAAGGAGGGTGAGGAGGAAGGAAGCAAGGATCAGCGAGGGCAGGACTGCTTTTCCTTTAAGAGGCGGAGGCACTTCAGGCATTGCTGCCGGTTCATACCTGGAACAGCACTGTTAGAAAGGGACATGGGGATGTGAACACGCTTGGCCTAGAGTTTTATTGGTGGAACTCTATCCCAAGGAAACACCATAAAAGGTTTACGAACAAAACGTTATGTATGTGGTGGAAAATTAGAAACTAATTGCATATGCCCCCAATAAGCAAATGATGAAGTAAATTATGGTTATGCAGATGTTAAAAATGGTCGTACTATTATAACTTAAAGAGTAAAAATATAAAAAAGTCTAAGTAAGGGAAAATATGCATAGAAGGCAAAGTCTAGAAGGAGTTGTGGAGGCTGGAAGTCTGAAATCAAGGGGTTGGCAGGGCCGTGGTTTTCCTGGAACCTGGAGGGGAGAATCCTTCATTGCCTCTTTTGCTTCTGGTATTTGCAGGCTGTAAAGGAAAAACCCAGATTTTCCCTTCCTATGCAGGGAAAAACCTAGTTCTGCCCGTGTGTGTGTGTGTGTGTGTGTGTGTGTGTGTGTGTTTACCCTGTGAGACTCCTTTTCTTTTACACAGAACACTTCCTTTCTGACACTCTGGCCACCAAAGGTGTAGAGGTTTCCCCCCATACCAAGCACCTCTCTGTGACCCCAGCTGAGTGTCCTGCAATTCTGACACTATCTACCCAGAGATAGCATCAGATTCCAGAGGTTAAGGACTCAGCCTTACAAAACTGCGCCCCGTCACACACACACATTTCAGACAAGCATCGAAAGCCTGGGTTACCCACCTGTGCTTCTGACCAACCGGCTATAGATGGGAGGTTCCAATGACCCCACTCCTTGGATTCAATTAATTTGCTAGAGCAGCTCACAGAACTCAAGGCAACACTCATGTTTACCAGTTTGTTAAAGAGTATGCTAAAGGATACAGATAAACAGCAGAAGGAAGGGAGCATAGGGCAGGCAGGGTCCATGGGAAATGTAGCTTCTGTTTGCTCTTGGGGCGCACCGCTCCCCCAGGACCTCTGTGTTCCCCAGCCCAGAAGCTTCCCAAACCCCCTGTACTTCTAGGATCTTGTGGAGGCTTCATCACATAGGCCTGATTGATCATTAACTCTATTTTCAGCCCTTCTTTCTTCTCAAGAGAAGTTGGCAGCGTGTGTGTGTGTGTGTGTGTGTGTGTGTGTGTGTGTGTGTGTGTGAAAACTCCAAGCTTCTAATCATGGCTTCATCTTTCTGGTGACCAGCTCCATCCAGGAGCCATCCAGGAGCCATCCAGGAGCCCACCCAGAGCCACCTCATTAGAACAAAAGACACTGATATCACCTGGGAGATTACAAGGGTTTCGGGAGCTTTGTGTCAGGAACCCAGGGCAGAGACCAATATATGTATTTTCTTTTATCTCACACAGGCGATCCTTGGTATCCTTTGCCTTGTAGACGTATCACTCCATCTTCTGTGTATCTCTCAATGTCCACATTTTCCTCTTCATATAAGGACACCAGTCATATTAGTGTTATCAGGACCACCCTAATCCAGTATGACTTTATCTTAACCTGATTACCTCTGCAAAGACCCCATTTCCAAATAAGATCACATTTATAGGTACCAGGGGTTAAGACTTCAACATACCTTTTTAGGGGGACATAGTTCAACCTATAATAAGTAACACCTCTGCTTCTTTGGGGCTGTAGGGTCTTGGGCAAGACCTTCCTGGGCCTCAGTTTCTTCATCATTGCAGTTAGGGGGTGGTATAGGTTTTTTCAAAGGTTCCCTCCAGCTGTAATATTCTGTGCCTCTTAAGCCTACCCCTAGTGTTGCCCTTGCAGCTTATGGCCTCTCTCCCTTCCCCCGAAAGGGGCTTTAGGGACTCTAAACTGCTTATGGTTCAGCTGGCTTCTGGCCCCAGCCAGCCACCTGCAGACAAGGAGCCTGGAGAAGGAGGAAACTGCCCAGGTGGAAGGAGGCCTGGGTTCTTGTTCAGCTTATCCCACTGTGTTTTTGGCCTCTGACCCCCCTTTGCTTGGTGACTTTGGACCAGTCCCTTACACCCTCTGAGCATGGCATGGCTTATCTGTAGAGCAGGGATAATGGTGCTCTCTTCCCATTTTGTGGATTATTACAGCAGCCTCCAACTGAGCTGTCCACTCCAGTCTGGTCTACTTCGTTTAGCTGTTCTGTCACAGTGTGGCCAGGATCATCTTGTTACCGTCAGAATTTAAGCCTGTCCTCCTGTTTCGAAGTCTTAAGGGATTCCCTTCTGGTCACAGATAAAGAACAAGCTCTAGAGCATGGAGCCCAAAGCCAACTGGGCGCCATCACGTCCCCCATCCCTTCCCCGCAGTCTCTGAGCCCCATCCATATAGAACTAGTTGGAGTTTTCCAAAAGGGGCAGCGGTTTTATGTTCTCCCTTCTGTGCCTTTCTGACCTGGCCAACTCCACACTATCTTCAAGACTCAGCCCCAGGATCAGGCTCCTCAGAGCCTACCTCACTCCACTCTGTCCTCTTCTGATCTCCCTCCTCCATCTGAACTCCTTCTTGGGGTTTGCATCACATTCTGTATTAGTTATCTATTGTATAACAATTACCCCAAAGCTTAACAACAAATATTTACTGTCTCACATAGTTTCTGAGGGTCAGGTATCCAGGAGCAGCTCAGCTGTAAGATTCTGGCTCAGAGACGCTCATGAGGTTGTAGCCACGTTGTTACCCAGTGTGGCAGTGTCCTGAAGGCTTGGGCGGTGGTTGAAGTTCCCTGTTCCTTAGCTCTCTGTAAGGGCTGCTCATGCTGTGGCAGCTTGCTCCCCCGCCCTTTTTTTGGTAGGAGATACAAAACAAAATATTCGGAAGTGATAAAGCATCGTGTTCAAAATTTACTCTTAAATGGTTCTGTGAAGAAAGTCCTTTACACTATTCTTGGACTTTTCTCTACATTGAAATTATTTCAAAATAAAAAAGTAAAATTAAACTAAAAATAAAAAAGATAACGCCATCCCCTTTGTTGGAGAGTTGATTCCATGGCACAGACTGGCTACTGGTGCCATGGGACACCGCTCCCTGAACTCAGTGCCGTCCTGCTTGGCCACCTCACTGCAGGGCTCTCCTATCTGTCCTCAGGGTCACATTGTCCACAACTGGAAGGTGCGATGGTTCATCCTTCGGCAGAATACGCTACTGTACTACAAACTCGAGGGGGGTCAGAAGGTGACCCCTCCCAAGGGCCAGATCCTTCTGGATGGCTGCACCATCACCTGCCCCTGCTTGGAATATGAAAACCGACCCGTAAGTGAAGGCCCTGGCTTCCCAGCTCCTCCCTACCCTGGACCCTTCCACCTCTGGCCTCTTTGGTAAAGGTGGTGTGGGTAGTGGGAAGAGCTGAGTTATCGCTGAAAAACCTAGTTCAAATCCTGGCTGCACCATGTACTGGGTATGTGACCTTGGGCAAGTAATTGAACCTTCTGAGCCTTAGTTCCTTATTTATGAAATGGGATAAAATAATGACACCTGGCTATCTCCCGTGACTGTGAGGAGAGTCATGAAGGTAACAGTCTGTGAAAACACTGTGGGCTGGGAGGCACTACCCAAATGTGAGTAATGGCTGCTACCTTGGGGTTCAATATGATGGCGTTCCTCCCGGAAGGGTGCAGGTTACAAAAGTCAGGGGCAGCTTCAACCCTACCATCAAAAAAGTATCTGACTCAATCATTTATTGCGGGCCCTTTATGCGCCAAGAAATTTGCTAGGCTTGGAGGGGTCAAGGAAGAAAATGGCAAGATCACCTCTTGTTGAGGTAGTAACCTTATTATGAAAGCAAGTGGTTAACTGAAAAACATTGAGAGTTCCAAATGTTGGTGCAAACATTATGAGCCGTAGAGCACATTATGTTCCTGAGGAAGAGAAAGACGACCTTCCAGGCCCTATGAGTCAGGGCCAGCTTTGTGATGAATTGAGATTTGGGCAAAGATCTAAAACAGGAGAGGGGTAGATGGTCCAGGCAGGTGGAAGGTCTTGAGTAAAAGCAAAAGGAGAGAGAAGGATAGATGTGGAGATGAAGATGGCCAATGTGGCCTAAGAGGAATGTTCACTGAGGGAGCAGTCGGAGAATGGCTGTGGCCAGATGGAGGTAATGGGGAGCCATTGAAGGTTTTGAGAGAGACAATGGACTGATGAAAACGCTCTTGGGGAGACTAAAATGAGGAATGAAGCTCTGTTCCTAATAAGACCACTAGATCCATAAAAAAGGTACCTCACCTCTGAGTGCTGGTCTGACTGGCTATCTCTTCCCACAGCTCCTTATTAAGCTGAAGACTCGAACATCCACAGAATACTTCCTGGAAGCCTGTTCTCGAGAAGAGAGGGACGCCTGGGCCTTTGAGATAACAGGGGCTATTCATGCTGGGCAGCCAGGGAAGGTCCAGCAACTCCACTTATTAAAAAATTCCTTCAAGCTGCCCCCTCACATCAGCCTGCAGTGAGTGCCTGGCCCGCTGGCCCTCACTCTGTCTGGCCTTGCTGCAGCCTCCTCTGTCTGTGTGCAGTGGGGAGGGGGCTCTGTTGTTGCTACACAGGCCTGATTGGCACCACTATTGTACTTCAGGGCCTTCTGCTATACCTGTCCCATTTGTATTATTTTCTCTGCCTGAGAGTGGCTCTGTCTACCTGCCCTGCTCCTATGCAAACTCCTGGGGCCTCTGTTGTTTCTGCTCATTGAGACCCTTCTGTTTCAGCCTGGGGGCTCAGGACTATGTCACAGCTCTCCAGGAGTCCCCACTCACCAAGTCATGGGTCTTGTTTGCAGCCTGGTGGCAAAAATAATGTGTTCTGGTAGCACATTATGTGCCCTGTGGCCTGCCTTCCTTCCTTCCTTCCTTCCTTCCTTCCTTCCT
>NW_017731409.1:2571264-2573547 GCF_001890085.2 Hipposideros armiger
TTCCTTCCTTCCTTCCTTCCTTCCTTCCTTCCTTCCTTCCTTCCTTCCTTCCTTCCAAGAAACAGTTATCGAGTGCCTCTTGTATGCCATACACTGCACTTAGATGCTCAGGAGATGCAAATGGGAATGAACAAGGTCACATTTCAGGGGCTTTCTGGCCCAAGTACATAAATAGAAAATGAGGAAAGATCTTCCATTGGTGGCAGGAATGGCCCCACAGAACGGAAGGAAAGCAGGTCAGTGGTGGAGGTGATACTATAAAGTAGGGATGTATGAAAGGAGTTCCCATTCTGGAAACTGTTACAACAGTCCACCGGCAGGAAACATCCCCAGCCTCCCAGGTGGCAGAAGTGTTATACTCGTCAAAGATACAGTACGAGTCCGTTCCTGGGCTCACAAAAAGCTCCGTTCCAGGCCCTGAAATCTTGAGGGCACTGCTAAACCAGGGCACAGGGAAGGACAGCATCCGACGAGTGGATCCAACTGATGGATGACTGAGAAGTAGCTGGAGAATCAATCCTGTACATTCTTTTGTTTTGAAATTAAAAGTCACAGCTCTTTAGTTTTACTACAAAAGCCATGCCTGTCTAGTATAGAAATGAGAACATTTAGATAAGCAAGGAAAGAAGTGATCTAAAACCATACCTCTCAAATTCTGACACATAACGGAATACCCCTGTCTTTGTGACGTGTGTAACACTGTTTGTTTAATACCCTTAGCAGTGACCCTTGGACCTTTCTCATACCTGTCAGTATGACAAGGGTCCCCTCTCCTCTGCCTTCCTTCCGTGTAGTCGCATCGTGGACAAGATGCGTGACAGCAGCAGTGGAATCCGTCCATGCCCCAACATGGAGCAGGGAAGCACCTACAAAAAGACCTTCATAGGTGAGCCTCCCCTCCCGGGGGTGGGGCTAGGCAGTGGAAACCTGGGGCATGGTGACGTGGGACTCAGCTGTGCTTGGCCAGCCTGTGTTGAGGCCAGAGCTGCCTGCTGGCCTACAGTCTGGCCTGAGATGGCCACATGTTGGGGCAGCCACAGCTCCGTGTAGCAGGGTGGCCTTCATTTTTCTCTTGGGTAGAGCTCTAAGGCTGCCCAGGAGGTCAAGGTCAATGAGGTCACAGCCAGCACCCTCCCCCGCCAGGAGGTTGGTCTATAGCCTGTCATCTGACTGGTGTTGCCCTTGCCCTGATGCAGGCTCTTCCCTGGTGGACTGGCTCATCTCTAACAGATTTGTAGCCAACCGTCTGGAGGCTGTGACTCTGGCCTCCATGCTCATGGAGGAGAACTTCCTCAGGCCAGTAGGCGCCCGAAGCACGGGAGCCATTCGCTCCGGGGATCTGGCCGAGCAGTTCCTGGATGACTCCACGGCCCTGTACACTTTTGTAAGTTATGGAGTGTGTTCCTCTTGCCACCAGCACAGAGGGAAGGAAGAGGCAACAGGGTAGAGGCCAGAGGGTCCACGATCTTGGGTGAGAGGCCTGGGGTTTGGGAGACAGCTTCATCCCAGATGGAGTGGGTTTCTGTATTGAGGATCTTCCTTTCCCCTGTGGTAGCCCCCGTAGCCTGAAACTGAGACTTTTTGTAACAGAGTCCTTGCTCTCCTTCCCACTAGGCTGAGAGCTACAAGAAGAAGACAAATCCCAAGGAAGAAATAAGTCTGAGCACCATGGAGTTAAGTGGCACGGTGGTAAAACAAGGCTTTCTGGCCAAGCAGGTATGGCTGCCTTGGAGCAGGGAGGAGACGGACAGTTCTCAACCCCAGGGGTGGGGGTTAGGTAGGAATGCTCCCAAAAGGGCTGAGACTGCTAGAGGGCACTAATTATCAGCAGAATCAGCTATAGCAGGAGCCCAGTGGCAGCCACTGGGAGCAAGTCAAGGGGCACGCATGCACACACACACACAGTCCCAGACACGGGTGTTAGAGGTACTAGTAATCATCCCAACATTAACGCACAATGTCTAGGTCACTGCTCAATTCACATATTTGTCTGTTAGGTTGGTGTTTTGCATTTGCTGTCTTCTCTTTCCTGAGGCTTCTTGGAGTTACTGCCTTCTTTTGTGGGAATTTGCATGCCCCATTGGTACACTTTCTGAATAAAAAATAAGTATTTTTTAGGTTGAAGATGGAATTCTTCAGGGTAATGTCGGTGTTTAAAAACTGACCGTGGGGGGCCGGCCGAATAGCGTGGTGGTTAAGAGCTGGCTTGGGATGCCAGGGGCCCCAGTTCGGATCCCACTTATAAGGGCCAGTGACACTGCCCTCTACAGCTAAGATGCTGAA
>NW_017731409.1:2573757-2644828 GCF_001890085.2 Hipposideros armiger
TGAAGCAACGTCCTCCACAACTAGACTGAAGAACAAAAGGACAGCAACTTGTCTGTTCCCCTTCCCCGATTCCCCAATAAAATCTTAAAAAAAAAAAACTGACCGTGGGGGCTGACTGAGTAGCTCAGTTGGTTAAGAGCTTACTCAAGAGTTTGAGCTCTGAGCAACAGCGGTTCGATTCCCGGCCCGAGCTGAGCTGCCGCTGAGCTGCCAACAGGTAGCAGGATGGCTCAGCTAAAAAAAAAAACAAAACCCAAAAAAACCTGACTGTGGTCACTACTCCTAACCGTGTTTGGGAGAGCAGCCATGTTCCAGGGAGACAGCTGGGTCAGTCACACCTGTGGCATTTCTGCCTGTACCCAACAAAAAGGCTATTCTGTGAACAAAATCACCAGGTCCTGCATGTGAGGTATAAGCAGATCTTCTGCACACCCCTCGTGTTTGTGGGCATCTTGTATACCATGTGAACGTGCGTATCTGTACAAGGGACGGGGACGCTGCTCAGCGCCATTCCTGTTGTTACTTGGAGCGCGTGTTGTTGTCACCCGTTTCTTGCATATCAAGACCCCCATCTGCTCTTAGATTACTCACCATCCATAAAACTGCCTGATGGGAGTCTAGTGAGGGAAGGTAGTGAGGTCCTAGAAGACCACAAGGAGTGTGTGGGAGGGACGTGGGTGTTCCAGTCTAGAGGGCTAAGGGAAGTTTGCCATCTAGGGGGTGATGCCAAAGAGGGTCATACACCTGTCAGTATCTTACACATGAAGATTTTAACGTATAACTGATCATTGCTTACTCTTTTCCTGATGCAAAATGTTAAAGTGGTTTTTACCTTAACATGCACACACACACACACACACACACACACACACACACACACACTTTATATACATATATATATATATATATATATATATATATTAGTATGTATATATACACATGCACATATATACAGGCAGCTGTAGGTTTATTTTTGGACTGAATTGACACTTAAAAAGTTGGTGCCCTTGGGTTCAAGTTTGCCTGTGAGCTCTCAGTCCAGTTGATACCCGCTGCCTCCCTGTCTTCCTTGTGCCCTGAGTGGTGTCCGGGTAGTGCCCCTCCTTTCCTTCAGTGCTGAGCCTCTTTGGCTCTGGCAACTCCACTGAATGTGACAGTGTTTTTGCTCAGGTGTCACTGAGCAGGGAAGTCCATGACACATCACTGCAATCCTTGGTTCTCCGGCCGGCTCTTCTTAGAGAGGAGTGCCAGTGGAGAGGCTGGCTTGGAGGTTTGGCATTCGGTGCCAGGAAGTGGGAGGAAGTGAGTAAGAGCTGTCATAAATGAGCCTTGAATCCTTTCTTTGCCTCAGGGTCACAAGAGGAAAAACTGGAAGGTGCGGCGCTTTGTTCTGAGGAAGGACCCGGCTTTCCTGCATTACTACGATCCTTCCAAAGTGAGTGTTGCGTGCTCGCTCGGTGACCGTGTGTGAGGCCTCCGGATGCTTCTCTCCCAAGCGCAGCAGGCAGCTGGCTCCGCTTCCTTGCTTTCTCTCAGCATCCCTACCATAACTTCCGCCCCCCTGTGCCTTTCCTTCCACAATCCAAGCATCACTCCTTTCATCACATCGTTGCCTGCTCAATGGATCCTCATTTTGAGAGGAAAAGGATCTTTTAGTTTCTCCCAAGCCTGCTGTGTGGCTAGAGAGGATGAGGTGGGCTGATGAAGAGACTCCTAGCGGGTGCTTCCCAGGCTCTTCACCCCTTTCTACCCACAGATCCCATGAATTCTGCCCCCTCAACCTCTTGCTCTCACCAATGCTTTGAAAAGTTCCTTTTTCTATATAACATTTAAGCCATACTTTACTAACTTTATTTTTTTTTTCTAATTGATCAAAGAATTGCTATTCTAAGTTTCAGGTAAGTATTACCACAGGCTGAGTTGATCTAATTCCAGTCAAAAGAAAAGAACAAGGGTCTTTGAGCTGGCCCATTCAGTTTTTTCTTGGTAGATGTATGGTTTTCGTTCATTTTTTGAAGACTGGGCAGTTCCTTCCTCCTGACCGAGCTTCAGTCTGGAACCCCTCCCCGAAGCCGAGTGTGAAGGAGCCTGAAGGACCCCTGGGACCCTGCCAGACAGCAGGGAGGGCTGGGGGCAGGGAGGGGTGTGACAGTGTTGCTGCTGGCAGTGAAATGAAGCCCAAACTTCCTCACTGATGCACATAACTTGGTCATATGATGTCCGAGTTCAGCTTCATCTTCTATTACAAGTGAATCTCACTTGACCTCTTTGGCTGGCATGACAGGGTGGTTACAGGCAAGAGTGCAACTCTTCCGTTTTGTGCATTCACACGATTCCTGATCAGGTCTCCTTTCATTTGCAGGACGAGAACCGGCCGGTGGGTGGGTTTTCTCTTCGTGGTTCACTCGTATCCGCTCTGGAGGATAATGGCGTTCCTACTGGTAAGGGATAACTTCAGCCTGAAGATCTCAGGGGCCTCCCTCTGGCACTGTCAATAATGCTTTGCTGACGAAGGACTGAGCTATTGGAACCAAGGAGGGTTTTCTCAATGAGATGATGAATGGTGTGAGTTTTAAAGCCAATTGCAGAATTAGAGAAAAGGGCATGTAGGTGCGTTTAATGTTTTAACAATACAGCTAAATAACCCTTGTCTTTAATATTCTTTCCCCTCCATTTCTATGCTTACTGGCCTATAAATTTCCACGTTAGAATAATAGCTCTCACAATGTTTAAGGGTTAGCAACTCTTTACTATCTGTCATCACACTAATTTCACAATAGACAGCCAGCTAGGGTAACAAGATGGTATTATTTCCATTTTATGGATGTGGAAATTGAGGTTCAAAGAAGTTAAAGTCAAACCCCAAATCTGTGCCTTTTTACATAAACATACTGGATTCTTTGATGTGAATGAAACTGTAGATCTGTGGTTAGCATAGGGTAAAAGCCAAGAGGGCTTCCAAGAATGTGCAGTCATACTGTCAGTGGGCCATAAGGCCCAGGTGAGGAAGAGGGAATGAAAAGAAGAGGAAAGCATGCACTTGGTGGGGTTCCTAACCATCTATATTTGTATTTAAGAAAGCCTTTATTATTTGTGTTTTCATCTGTCTCAGTCGCAGCTAGTTTCAGTCGAAAGCAGATATGGATAGTCACTGATTTTTTTTTTTTTTCTGCCTAGGGGTTAAAGGGAATGTCCAGGGAAATCTCTTCAAAGTGATCACTAAGGATGACACACACTATTACATCCAGGCCAGCAGCAAGGCCGAGCGAGTTGAGTGGATTGAAGCTATCAAAAAGCTAACATGACAAGGACCAGAAGGAACAGGACCACAATTCCTCTCTCCTGCGAGGTGATACAGACAGGATTTCCTGGAAAATGGGAGTGTTAAGACTTAACTTGTTCATATATTTTGTACTGCTTTGGAGATTGGTGGAGTTCCTGATTACAATCAGCAGTGGTGCTGATTTCCTTCCCCACCTTTATATTAACCACCTGGAAATGCTAGAACAGCCACTAGGCATCAGCAGCATCATTCGTCATCCAGCCAGCCATTCCTCCAGGCACATACTTGGTTTGCCTTCTAACACTATTGTTGTGATACTAAGACACTAGTCTCTTGGCAGCTCTCTCTGAAATGCAGTCAACAACTTTTAACTCCTTTGTAATTAATAAAAATTGATGTTTATGGCTAATTGAGTTCCTGTACAAAGTTTTAGATTTTCAAAGGTTTCTTACACTTGAGGCTGTATGAATTACACAAGCTGATTATGAAGACATCTCAAGTGATCTGTCATTAAGATGCGTATCATCTTAAAGTGGGGATGGCAAAATGTTGGTTGAACATTCAGAGAATATTGTTTTGCTTTGAAAAATAAGCTTATGTATTATACATCACAGAAAAGAAATCATGGACTGGGAGAGATTAGTCACATACACCAAAAAAAAAAAAAAGTAGAATTACAGCTTTACTGTGGAAAATAGCAATTTAGAAAGAGATGCAGAACAGAGCTGCTAAAAGGGCAGGGCACTAAAGGACACAGGCAGATGTAGATGGGAAATAAGAGTTAAAATCAAGGTATGAAATTTTGATTTTAAAGTGAACATTACCTGAGACAAATAGATACCAAGAAGCTTTACCAGTTTGTAGGTTAATCTGAAGTAGTGAAAAGTCTGTATCATGTAGTATCTTTAAAAATATTTTTATTACTTTCAAGTTTACACAGTAATCTGGCACGAGCTACTGCCAGCCTTCTTGCTAAATACAAGTGGTTAAGACTTCCTTTAATAGATGAGATACATAACTTACATTTAAGGGGAGTAGATACTTCCAAAGTGTTTAAATTTGTCCTTAGTTTGAACTGTCTCCTCTTAATCTCATCTAGAATACCTGACCTGATCAGGAATTCCAAGCTAGTGAGGTTTTACTTCATTCCTTACATTTTAAGATTGCCTTTTAAAGCATCATTTTCCATTTGGCAGTTTACCAAGGTCTGTCTCTAGAATGTTTCTTTATTGCTTTGTGAATATCAACAAGTGTTTATCTAAATTCAACTTGGTTTGATGACTTGCATTTGGTTTGATGGCTTGACTCCAAATTGGCACAACCACACGCCACTCTATAGGTATCAGAATCCTCATGAATTGAAAAGATGGCGGTCACCTTGAGGCAAATCAGCAAACAGCTCTTGCCCAAGTACTAGTATTTGAATTTTTAAAAATTCCAAACCATTTAAATTCAATTGTTCTTGAAGTAAAAGTAGCTAAATCAAGGTGTTTGAAAGGATGGCATCTGAGTAAAAACTGTACTGCTTAGCATTATGTAGTGTTTAGCATCTCTGTAGGTTCCTACTAAATGTCGGCGCATTATCCATATAAAGTATTGGTTTGTCTTGTTTTGCTGTAAAACCTACCAAAAGGGATTGAATGTTCTTATATTTTGTCAGCCATTTCCAATTAATTTATTTCAATTAATTAAGCATAAGACCCAAGCTACTAATTTTGAGTTGATAACCACTTGATCTCAAAGGCAGAATGGGGAGATGAAATTTTCAATTTTTAATGAAGATGCTTTTGGGGGAAGAGATCCAAGATTTGGATAAACTGGTCAATTGTCTTTGTCAACCTATTCCACAAGTTGTTTGGAGCTGGCTGTATATCTTGTCCTCATATTTGAAAGTGATACTTTTACGTCAGCAGGGTATATGTATGCTTTAAGTTTAGTTAGTTCTCCCTTTAAGGTATCATTGAGGTACTGATCTTTTCTCTGGCAAGGGTCATGAATTTGCAAAACTGTTGTGGAACTGAGCAAAAGGCCGGCATGGGAAAAATCACTCACTATGAAGGCCACCAGTATTTCTCAGGTTATGGCTTTTGAAGTATAAAAACATTCAGTAAACAAAAATTCAATTCCCCAGCCTAAGCAAACATTTAAGGAGCACCCATTATATTAGTATATTTTGATGACATCTTGATGCTGAGCTTTAGACTTATTTTTTTGACTCCTCAGAAAGACCAAGGTGAAAATTATGTGCCAATTTTGAGTACATCGATTCTCTTCGAAATATTCCCAGTATGGCATGCTAGTTAGCAATCATAGCTCCCTTGCAGAAATGGCAGTATGAAGTCAGACTTTTGGATTTAAAAAGCTAGTAAAGGCTGCTAAATTAAACACAGGGACAGCCTTCACATATGGCACAAACTGTCTCACCCACACACTCTTCTACTTTCCAGTCCCTTTAATATTAAGTCTAGTCATGGACTGACTAAGGTGGGTCGATTTGTAAGTATTTAAATAGCTGTTCTCAGGAATTAAAAATTAATATATCCAGTGTAAAATTAATATATCCAGTACCTCATATATCCTAAGAGATTAAATCTACAAAGACCAAAGTAACTCAAGACTTTCTACACCCTGGCTGCTGTAGCTGTCACTTCAAACCATGTGTTATTATGAATTTTACTTACCTTTATATTTGTTATTTACCTTTAAACTTATATACCTTTAAGATAATTAGTTCTTAAAGATAAAAATGATGGAAACATTGAAAAATCATTGTGATTGTGTTAAAAAAGATCCCTATTTTGTTACAGAGAACTTAAGCGCTAGTGAATATTTTAATGGAAAAAAAAAATCAAGTTGGACGATGATACTCAAAATAACTAAAGCAGCAGCATATTAAAAAACAAAAAACTTTACCCTGAATTACAAGCTCAAGGCAAGCAGCTTAGTACACCAACTAGGACCAGTGTGATCAATTCTCCCTCATACATGTTGTCATCAGTCTTAAACATGTAAAAGGCACACAACCAATGTAGTTCTTTAATTGCATTTTAAGGCTTTTCCCCCCTAAGAGTCAACTTTCACTGTGGTTAAAATTCTTTTCTCTAAGCCCTCTCCTCCTGAAAGGATCTGCTGTATAGACAGTCCTTTGGTCACCTACCTGCCCTTATAGTTCTACATCTAGACTAAAATGAATAGAATTAGGGTTAGTAATCATAATGCTTTTACTGGTGACAAGAAGGAAGAAACCTATAGTTAAATATCCCAGAAATTTATTTAATGTTTGTTTGATACATTTTATATAGAAAGATTGGGACTGTTTGCTTTGGGTGCCCCTGGTAAATTTCATGGAGGCAAAGGGGTATCAATCTGGAGACATCAGAAATGGAAATGACAAACCCAATTTTATGACTCTTCTTAAGCTTGAAGATTTGTCTCTAGTGAAATTAGGCCCTTCCCTTAAAAAATGCCCAATGTGTTGGAGCTACTGTGTGAGGACAGCTGACATTTAGGAGGGCACTGCACATTTTGGTCTGTTGGAACATTTAAATACTTGGAAATAAAAAATATTCAGCTTTGAAGTTTTCAATACTGGAAAACTTTTAAGTCTAGGGTTTACAGCCAGCAAGGGCAGCTCTGTGTTCCTGAAACTGGATTCTGCTTCCCATAAAATTAATCTTCGGCTTTGGCTTCCATTTCTTCTGCATCATCATCTCCATCCACTTCTGCATTTTCTCTCTCAAGCCTCTCCAGCTGCCTTGCAAGTTCGGTCTCATCTGTATCTGTGACCACTTTGGGCTGTGGAAGCAGAGGCATAATTTCAAAGTAAAGTACTTAAATAGTACACAAATTTCACTTTCAATACTATCACTGCCCAGCATATTAACTCTTAAAGAACATTTTTCTTTCTAACAACTCTGCCATATCTATTCACTTTTGAGTGATGACAAATCACTAATAAATTCCATAAGATCAATAATGGAAGAAACTTAAGAGAATAAGACAATACAGAAAAAAGAAATATGTGTGCATTAAAATCAAATACTATGTCATCATTTTTACAGGCTCATATTGAAAATATATGAAAATAATCTCAGTGGCTATATCTTTCAAACCCATAAAAAGATGTCTTGTTAAAATGCATCTTCTAGGTTCAAAGTAAATTATTTACTATTCCTTTCCACAGAAGGAACTATTATATGTATATATGTATTTATATAAGTATTTATAATTTTCATATATACATGTGAAAATTAGGTTTTATTTTTGTTGAGATGAGAGAAATATAGGCAACTACTCCTGTTTCTAATCCTGAGATCAAATTTTAAGTATTTCACATAAATTCTGACAATAATTAATCACTCATTTTCATTGTTTATTTTTTTCCCCTCAGGGGTTCAGAGGGAAACCTAACAACACCAGTGACTATAGTTCTCAATAACCATTCTATGATAGTTCTTATTTACTTATAAAATGCCCTTTTAGAAACCCTCTAAGTCAATAATTATTTTATGGGTAGCAGAGTAGTAATCCTAAATGTATCCCATGTTTTAATCCTAAATGTATCCCATGTTTTAAGACTTGAGAATGCAAATCATTTAGATGATTTAAGTTTCTTAAAAACTTTAAGAATAAGGCAAAAACAGTATTGATCTCACCTCCATTTGAACATTGAAGACACCCCTCTTTTCCTCAATCTTTTCTTTTATAACAGCCATAGCTTGATTGAGGACAGAGAGACCTTCTGTTCTCTCCAGGGTTGTTGTAGTCATCACATACCGAGGGGGAGCTATTAGATTAATCTAAGGAAGAAAAAAATTCAAGTACGAGGGCCGGCCGAGTGGCGCGTTGGTTAAGAGCTGGCGTCAAGCCAGCTCTCAGCAGCAGGTCCCCGGTTCAGATCCTACATGAGGGCCAGTGACACTGCCCTCTACAGCTAAGATGGTGAACAACAGCTCAACCTGGAGCTGGGCTGCCAAGTTGCTGGCGATGGCGTAGGCTGCAACCCCTGCTGCAGTGGGCTGCTGTGAGCTACCATGAGTGGCTGGCAGCCAGCGTGAGTGGCCATGAGCGGCTGTCCAATGGCCCGAGCGACTGCCTCACCTGGGAAGAGCGCAATGATAATACCAGCATGGACCAGTGAAGCAACGTCCTCCACAACTAAAGAACCAAAGGACAGCAACTTGTCTGTTCCCCTTCCCAGATTCCTCCCCTCCCACAAAAAAAAAGGCCGGCCGAGTGTCTCAGTTGGCTAAGAATTGGCTTAAGAGCGTGGGCTCTGAGCAACAGGGCCGCCATTTCGATTCCCACATGGGCCAGTGACGTTGTGCCCAACCTGAGCTGTCGCTGAGCTGCCAACAGGTGGCAGGATAGCTCAGCTGGTGTAACAACAAGATTGCCTATGGAATATGTCCACCTGCAACTAAGACTGAACTCCACACCTTGAGCTGAGCTGCCGCCTGGATGGCTTAGTGGATAGAGCGTGGGCTCTTAACAACAAGGCTGCTGGTTCGACTCCCGCATAGGATGGTGGCTACGCCCACCCGCAACTAAGATTGAACACAGCACCTTGCACTTAGAGGCCATGAGCTGCGGATGGGAAGCCAGATGGCAACTGGTGCCCTCCACAACCAAGACTGAAGAACAACAACTTGGCTGGTCTCCTTCCCTAATTCCCCAACAATGTTCCCCTCCCCCAATTCCCCAATAAAAATCTTTAAAAAAATTAAAAAATTCAATTACGAGTATACCTAAAGAACACACAGCTATTAGGATGTTCAAGAATTATTTTGCTAATCTGCTGCCTTAACAAATCACCCCAAAACTTAACTCCCAATCCTATAGGCCAGCCATTTGGGGTGGTTTGTTACTATAACAAAATCTAACGGATAGTGATCTAATCAAGCCCACTGCAATACTGCATATGAAGAATCACAACTTCTGGGTGTCTCTGGTGGCTAAACTAAGTACAGCTATCATTGGCATAATGGATGATTTATCTTTAAAACAAACAAAAATTCCTATTTGGGTCTAAACTAAACTGACAGAAGAAATTCTTCTAAGAGATTCTGAGTAACAACCATTGAGTTAATTTTATCACCGATGAACGATTCAGACCAAACCTCCTAAAAGTTGTGTGTGCGAATATGAGAGAATATGTTGCCCTTTCCAAGATTCTACGAGCATTATGTATATACTAACTCTTCACTATAAAGGAACCCTGTGGCACTAAATATCAACTGGAATCTCCACCCACTGTGACAGTAATTAGTAGCTACAACAAAAAGCCTACACGTGATTTTAACGTCCCCTGGAAATATCAACAAGAGCCACTTTTCATAATAGTTGTTCCGAAACATGATCCAAAAAAATATCCTGATTTGGTTTAGGCGGAGATTTCAGCAGGGAGGGAGAAAACTGGCTACTCACCTTGATGGGCATGGTTTCTGTAGAACAATTCAACCCTGCTCTCAAGGCTTCTTTTACGGCATCAATGCCTTCATAACCATAACAAGCCACTTCAATATCTAAAATTATAAAAATTCAAAAGCTTATACCAAAAAATGCAAAAAAATAATTAATATTTAAAGGTGTACAAGGAATCAGCTGGGGCAAATACATGAGTATTCAAACATTTATGAAAGGCTTTCATCATCTTTTTAATTAGAGACCAATCTGGCTATTGGGTTGTCGGAAAAGTCATGGCGCATTTTTGCGGCGAAAAACATAGAAAAAATACGTCATGACTTTTCCGACAACCCAATATTAACTTTCATAATTAAGACTATCTGCGTATGTAGTGAAATTATATTCTTTCATCCACATCAAGCCCCTGAATGATGCAACTATAAAAGACAGACATTTAAGAAACACCCTGAATTCTGGCTATGCCTGGGTTAAAATGATGTGTCCAGCCTCTCCGTACCTCAGTTTCTTATTTGTAAAATGGGAGAGGAGGAGGAGTGTTTTAAAGACTGAATGAAACAATAATTGTAAATTGTTAGGACAGTTCAGAAATTGCATACATTTTGACCCAGCAATTCTTTTAGGAATTTGCCTTACAGAACACTTATATAAATGGGTAAGTATATATGCATAAGGGTATGAATTTACAGTGTTTTTGTAGTAATAAAAAACTTGGTACAACCTAAATGTTCTGCAAGAGGGGCCTGGTTCCTGTTAAGGTTTATCATTCTATGGAATATTACCTAGCAATTAAAAAGAATGAAAAGATTCCAATGTTCTACATGGAAGGGCAACCATGATACACCAAGTGGAAAAAGCTAGTTGGAGAAAATTGTGCATAGTATGATCCCATCTTGGTGAAAACAAGAAAAAGTTATATCTGAGTGTAAAAAGCATACATTCCTATATAATATGTAAGTATAGGAAAAATGTCTGAAAAAATATATTCCAAACTGTTAACAGTGATTAATCCAGGGACATGGGAGGATTTACTGTATTGTTAGAATATTTTAAAGTATGTAACCAGCCCCTTAAAAAAAAGGGCTAACAAGGTTAGCTGAACTCATATATGGCAGTTTCAACTTGTGTCAATATATACATTTTACGATAATTCAGCAGAAGCAAAAATAATTTCTTAAATTTTTCTTACAAAAAAATACACATTTAGAAAAATGTACAGATGTTGATGTAACATATTCTTTGGTAAGGTTCATTATTTAACAGCATTTTTCGTACATATAAAATCTTTTAACATCATTTAAAAAATCATTTACCTGCTCGTATTTTGACAGCCTGTGGTGTCAAACGCCTATTAATATTGTTAATGAGTACTTCCCGTTCATCTTCATTCAAATCTAAACTATCCAAAATAGATGGGTCTCTGATTTAAAAAAACAAAACAAAACAAAAAACACAAAAAAACCCAACAAAAGGTCAAGGTTATTTTACTGATAATTGCGATAGCAAACATAATACCATAGAATGCACAGAATGTTTCAGAATACAGGCTTTAGTGTCAGAATTAGAGTTCAAATCTTAGCTTTGCACTTTAATAACTATGTGTTTTGGGGCCTTTCCAGACCTCAGTTCCAAATGTGTAAAATGAGGATGAAACAGTGTAATCTCACTGGATTGTGGTATTAAATGAGATAATGCAAGTAAAGCACTTAGTGTCTGACAAACAGAAAACACCCAACTGATTATCATTAGGAGAACCATTTTAGAGATCTGGCTAAAGCAGGCAATTTAAAATGTCTCCCAATATACCTGAATTAAGCACTTCCATCTAATTAGCAGTCCCTGCTTCAAGGAGCTTATAATCTAGCTTGAAAATAACAAAAACGTGGAAAAAAAATTTAAAAATAAAACTGCATCCCTGGAAATCAGGAGAGGAAGGTATTATTACTTCCTAGCTAGTGGGTCAGGAAAGGCTTCATGGATAACGTAGTGTTTTCACCTGACCCTCTTAAGTGCCACAAGACAGGGATCAGAGCCTCAGTCAATGGCATGTTTGCTGAATAAATGAAAAACAATAAAATAATGATGAAAAGAATGATAAGACTTTAACAAGCAAAGATAGAACTGAAAGGTATGATGTATTTAAAAAGGAATGGCATGAGCAAGCATCCTGGTTAAAAAGCATGGGTTAAGGAATGAAAGGCAAAAAAATTTGGGTAGAAGGAACTTTCATTCAGCTAATACTGCCTTCCAAATCAAAAGACAAACCAACAGAAATGGGCAAAGGAGGTGGACAGATATTTCACAGAATATGAACGGTCAATAAACATATGAAAAACTGTTAAATTCACCAATAACCAACAGAATGCAAACCAAAACAAGATACTACTATATATCCATCAGTTTGGCAAAAGGAAAAAAAATCTGAGACATACACAAATGTCGGTGAGGATGAGGATGAAGAGAAATAGGAATGCTCATATAATTGCTAGAGGGAATATAAATTCTAGAACCAACTGGGGAGAGTACAGTAAAACCTTGAATTGTGAGTAACATGGTTTGCGAGTGTTCCGTAAGACAAGCAAACATTTCTAATACATTTTAACACGGTAAGCAAGCAATGTCTTGCAATACGAGTAGTTTGTTTCCAGAACGAAATATGCTCACAAAACAAGGTATTACTGTATTTTGTTAATGCTGAGGAAATTTAAAGATACATATAATTAATCTTATGACGCAACAGTTGTATTCCTAGGTATATACCTTAGAAACTCCCAAATGTCTACACAGAGACATGTGTTCATCATAGCATTGTTTGAGAAATGGGGATTACCTAAATATCTCTTAATAGAGAAAGAGATAAATATATTCTCATAGTAAAATACTATATAGAAATTAATGTGAAGTAGGCATACATATATCAATTTGGAGAAATCCTATTCAGTAACATCCTTATGAGTGAAAATTCACAGCACAGAAAGATATTTTAAATATAAAAATGATTCTATTATGTACTTCATGAATACATATATTAAAACTATAAAAACATAAATTATAATGATACATACTAATTTCAGAATAGTGGTTACCACTGATGAATCAGGGGAATGGGTTGGGAAAAGTACAACATTACTTTCAACTATCTCAGACATTTTATTTCTTATTTAAAAGAAAAATACGAGGCACATGCGGCAAAGAATTAGCATTACTTAAATCTGGACAGTCACTACATAACTGATGAAGCAAGAGAAGCGAGTGAAGGGAAAGGGAATAATACACGCTAAGGCGGCGTGGGAATGCAGGGAGTGCTGGAGGTGGAAGCTAGAGAGGTAAGCCAGGGCCAGATAATGACAATAAGCCAAGTTAAGACATGTGCTAATTAAAGAGTGCAGGACTGAAGTCAGGGAGGACAGGAATATAAAGCAGTATTTAATGGTTAATTACATACATTCTGGATACAGCCAGAATGTCAGGGTTTGAATCCTGGCTCTACCATTTGCTGTATGAACTTGGACAAATTAGTTACTCTCTGCCTCAATTTCCTCATCTATAAGATAAGGATTAATAGCACTTATAGCATAGGTTGTTGTGAGAATTATATAAATGTTAGCTATTATAATTATTATTATTTCACCTCTCCCACAACATGATATTAACAAAATCACATGTAGGGCTAAACTGGAAGGGATTTTGAGAATCGAATCAGCCAGGCTGTGGCAGGCTTTAATAGTCCCAGCTCCACTGGGCCATTCTGAGGGTTAAGGGGACCATCACCTCCGGGCAGCACAAGGCTGGGAAAGTAACCTCAGTGTAGTAATGAGGCTGCTTGTGGAGCAAGAACATTCAGGAAGGAGTGGGAGGTGTAGACATGGAGACAGTTAAGTACAGAGAACTGAAGGAGCCTGGCTGTTAAAAGGAGGACACTGTGCTTCCTACAGGAGAAAGTAGAGAGAAGGTAGAGAAGTTTTTTAGTGTAAATGGGAGAAATTAGAGCCTGTTTTTATGCTGCTGGAGCAAAACCAATAAAGGGAAAGGCTGAAGACCTAAGAAAGAATAACGGATAGAAAGAGGTCCCTGAGCAATAGCTAGGCATAGGTGGTGAGATCAGTCTGAGCAGGAAGGATATGAATTCCAGTGTGACAGGAGCACAGGAGGTAATGACAGGTGGGATGAAGATAAGTTTGCTGAGCTAGTGGAAGGGAGTAGAGATCCTGTGCAATGGATTATATTTTCTTTATAAAATAGGTATTGAGTGCACTAGGTGAGAGTGAGGAAAGCGGTGGAGTGAATATATGAGGAAGGTTGTGGAAAGCTCTGAAATAGCCACTCTAAGCATGGGAGGAAGAACTGACCAGGAGCGGAGAGAATGGGGGGCAGCAGTGAAGGCTCAGCTGAGGTTGGAGACCATGAATACGCAGGGGCACCAACCTGCAAGCCTGTGGTTTTTACTAGCAGCACCCACCCAGCAGTCTACAAGTGCAGAGAAGGCAGGAACATCAATCCAAGGCTGGATGTAACAGAGGGAAAAACAGGGCAAAAGCTCATGATATTGGCAAGACAGTTGGTGAAATGATGGATCATGGTACATCTATGCTGAATAAGAAAGAGAAGGCAGGAAAGGGTGAAAAGACAGGGAGAAAAATAGGTTTAGAATCAGAGCCTGACATAAGAATTAAGACATAGAACAGGACTATGTTGAAGCTGGAAGGGCGGGGGCTGTGGTAAAAAAAAAAAACCAGAATGTGTGAATTAAAGGTTTTAGAGGCAGAGCAAATCCTGGTTAATAGCAGACCCAGGGTTGAGGCCATATGTAAGGCTGGCTAAAGTGGCATGGGCTAAGGTTTAAAGAACTGTGAGGCAAAGAACACAAGAGGTTAGAGTTTTAGATGAGACATCTACCTTGGCCCTGAAGTTACCTAGGATAGTAAAAAACTAGAAGGAAATGTGTAGGAAGTAGTGTTTATGAAACTACATAACTATGATATACGAAATTATATAGGGTTGGCGATATACGATTGGCCCATATCATGGGCCTTTTATACCGAAATATTTTAATCTAAATTTGGCAAGGATTTAACACATGGATGTTATGCTATTAAATATCAGGCTCTCAACCCAGCAGCTGGGATATGAAGGTAGAAGCAGAACCAAAAAAGTGTTCTTACGAGACTGCATGCTTAAATGCATCATAGGCACCATATCCGGGTCTCTTGTACTTGTCATCAAAGACCCAAGCAGTTCTCTGGAACAGGCTTTCCAGCTGCTCATCCTTGGTGTACTCTAACACCTCGGCAACATGACGAAGAATGCTGTAAACCTAGAAACAAAATGAAGAGCTCAACAATTCAGAGGTAAGAAATCTATTTAAAAAAAATAGGTATTTCTACACCTTAGTAGACAACATCTAAAAACAAACCTTTGGTTAATCTGACGACAATAATTCCTTAATAAAAGATTGCCATCCAACAAATTCTTTCTCCATACAGAAATATTCGTTTTCCCATAATAAACTCAAGTGGGTATAACAAGTAGAAATAGTACAGAATTTAGCATGTCAAGACCCAGATCGAGTCTTGACTGGGATCAATTAATCTCTCTGAATTTGTTTCCTCATCTGGAAACGGGAGATACTAGTATCTCTCCTTTTTACTGCACAAAGCTCTTACACAGATAAAATACGTACAAATGCACAATATAAATTAAAAACACTACATTTATACAAATGCATAAAATTTGTATATTATACAAATCCTGTTACACAAATATAAGCCATTACGTATTACTACTACTGCATGAGATCATGGAACCAGGATTGAGATTTTAGTATATTTGCTTTTTTATCATTTAACAGTTATCCTTTAGTCCTACCCACTGCTGCCAAAAGTTTTCTAATATCCTAAGAATAAGAGAGCTTAATGAAGAGAAAGAGTATAAGGAAGGTTTTCATGTTAATTACACATGAAAAATGAAAACTGAGTGAGGAGAGATACTAACATAGGTTGGTCATTCTGTCATCTTATCATCCTGATAAAATCTACTAACATATTCATTTCACAATATGCTCAGGTGACAAAACAAAAAGGAAATTTCCTAGACAGTGCTTCTCAAATTTGGATTCTCAAACTTGGTGGGACCTGAGATCCTGCATTTCTAATGAACAGTCAGATGATGCCAATGCTGTTGGTCCAGAGACTATATTCTGAGTGGCAAGGTCCTAGAGTTTATTAAAAAGGGATTTTACTGAGAGTACTATTGAATGTGTAAACCACGCTGCAGTAATAGTAAACATATCAGTTTTAAAACAAAGGGAAAGACTGGGTAAATGATTGGACGGCTTTTAGATTTTTATTCTCTTTTACTAGAGCTAAGCAAAATTTAAAAAATCTTCTAAACATTGTTTTCTTGGCATTTTATCTTGAGGACAGAAATACACATGGCAGAAGAGAACAAAGGACACAAAAGAAGGGCAAAGAAAACAGAAACAATGGAAACAGTACCATTAAGAACCCAGGAGCCAGGGAATGAAGGATAATCTAAATAAGACCAGAGAACAGAAGAATAGACAGAAGATGAAGAATATAGACATAGCTGTTCTTGCTTACTAAGGAGAAGTAGAAAATTACAGCAAAAATAACAAAAAAGGAAGAAAAGTAACCTGGATTCACAGACATTTTGCAAACCTTTGCTCATTCTTACATACAACAGCTGGTTGTCTCTGTGACCCTTACCCAGAGTAGGGATGAAAGTCAACGAAATGTTATGACAAGCTAAATCTGCTGAAATCACCCATAATTTCTTCCTAAAAAAGCTTAAAAACACTAATGTCCAGTATTGTTTTGAGACTATTAGCTCATAAGCAATGCTTTATGATAGTAACACCATGAGACAAAAACACTATAGTTAAACTCTTTTGAAATTAAATCTTTTATTTTTCTATGTAACATATAACTGGAAATGAAAATATAAAGTTACAAAAAATGTAGGTTTTGTTTTTTATTCTTCCACCAAGAACATGGCATGCTGGTTATTTATTGAGCACATCAAATAGTGGACTGATTTGACTCAAAAATCAACTTACAGTTTTGGATTTGGTGAATTTATCTTCACATTTGATTGCTTCCTCTGGAGAAACTCTTCTTTTTGACAAATCA
Organism: Hipposideros armiger; assembly: GCF_001890085.2. Lineage (NCBI taxonomy): Eukaryota > Metazoa > Chordata > Mammalia > Chiroptera > Hipposideridae > Hipposideros > Hipposideros armiger. The sequence goes on from NW_017731409.1 coordinate 2,590,612, forward strand.
ATATATCCTGTAAGAAAATTTTGAAAAAATGATCTCTGTTCAGGTGTCAGCGTACCACTGTGACAAATTTTCACAACACGCTTGTTTGGTTGGCATATTACTCCCCGGTAAAATCCCACCAACAAAATACTGCATAAGTACAGGTGAGAAAGTTTGTGTTTTCAGAAATGCATCTTTATTATCATGTAATTGTATATTCTCTATTACCTCATTGCAGGGAACTAATAATATTCAATTATCCAAATGAAAGCTAGTCAAAAGATTCGCTATTTGTCTATCTGGCATCCATCCATCATAGTGTCAATTGTATTAACTATATTTTCAGTATTTTTTTTTTTTAAAGATTTTATTGAGGAATTGGGGAAGGGGAACAGTGTTGGGGAAGGGGAACAGCCAAGCTGTTGTCCTTCAGTCTTAGTTGTGGAGGGCACAGCTAGCTCAGCTCCAAGTCCAGTCGCCATCCAGCCACCTGTCGGCAGCTGTCGGCTGCTCAGCTCAAGGTGCTGTGTTCAATCTTAGTTGCAGGGGTTGCAGCCCACCATCCCATGCGGGAGTCGTGGCAACCTTGTTGTTAGCACGTGGTCTCACCAGCTGAGCCAATCCTGCCACCTGTTGGCAGCTCAGCAGCAGCTCACCTTGGGTGCAGCGCACTGGCCCATGTGGGAATTGAACCAGCTCAGAGCTCGTGCTCTTAACCAACTGAGCCACTTAGCCAGCCCCTATTTTCAGTATTCTTGATGCTATGACATTTTCAGCCTGGATGACTGGGTGGGGAGAGACTCCCCCTCCTAGGGCTAGACAATTTTAGAGATAGCCAAGGGCTCACCAGCAGCAGCCTTTCATATGTAAACTAAACAACCCAGAGCCCACACCCACAACTATCTCCTCATCAAAGTTTCACACACCAAACCAATATTCCCCCTGCCCTAAATCAGCCCAAGGCCAGGTATCAGACAACCAGAATAGCCTTGATGCCCCAATTCCTGCCAAACTATTCAAAATAGCCAACCCTGAACAGTTTACCCTGACCTGCCTTGCCTTTTCTGAGGAAATCTCAATAATTGCTCTGGCCTAGGCCCTGGCTTCTTCTGCCTCCGGACTAAACCTGGTGCTTCCTCATGTGGCCTTGCATGGCACATCATGCCCCTATCTTTTAAGTAATAAAAATCTTCTTTCAATGGCACTGGCCTCTCCATGTCTTCAGTCACCTCCACAAATTACAATCCCACGGGTATAAAATGAGACAAGCAGTTACATGTATTTTAAAGAATGTAGAAGGAAAAAATGATGATTTCAGGCACCATATCTCTTTGACCTGAACAACTTCCTTTACCATTTCCTATAATGCAGGTCTATTTGGTAATAAATCCTCTTAGTTTCTATTTATTTGAAAATGTCTCATTTTGATCTTATTGTTTTTTTTAAAAAGGTTTTCATTGGGGAATTGGGGGATGGGAACAGCACTGGGGAATTGGGGGAAGGGGAACAGACAAGTTGCTGTTGTTTTGTTCTTCAGTCTAGTTGTGGAGGACGTTGCTTCACTGGCCCAAGTTGGCACCATCATTGCGCTCTTCCCAGGTGAGGCAGATCAGTCGCCGGCTTCTGGACGGCCGCTCATGGCGGCTGCTGGCCGCTCATGCTGACTGCTGGCTACACACTGTAGCCCATGGCAACCCACTGCAGCAGGGGTTGCAGCCTATACGAAGCCGGCGACTCACGGCAGCCCAGCTCCAGGTTGAGCTGTTGTTCAGCATCTTAGCTGTAGAAGGCAGTGTCACTGGCCCTCATATGTGGGATCCGAACCGGGGCCCTCTGGCGTCCCAAGACAGCTCTTAACCAACGCACCACTCAGCCTGCCCTGATCTTTGTTGTTGAATATTTCCTTTAGATATAGAATTCTGGTTTGACCGTTTTCTTTTAGTGCTTTAAAGATGTCATTCAATGTTCTGATCTCCATTATCTCTAATAAGAATGCTATAGTGATTTGTATTACTGTTCCTCTGTAAATTGCCATTTTCCTTGGCTACTTTCAAGATTTCTCTTTACCGCTGTTTTTCAATAGACTGATGTGCCTAGATGCAGTCTTATTAGTATTAATCCTGCTTGAGGTTAGCTGAGTTCCTCCAATTTGTAAATTTATGTTTTCTCAGCAAATATGAGAAACTTTTGGCCATGATTTCTTCTGCTCTTTCTCTCCATTTCTTTTGGAATCGAGCTTTTGATATTTGACAGGTTGCTTTTTTTCTCTGTTCTTCAGACTGGCTCTTTTTAAATGAACTATCTTCAAGTTTCACTGAGCCTTCTGTCATCTTTAATCTTTTAGATTTTTTAGATATTACACTTTTGATTTGTAGAATTTATATTTAGTTCTTTGCGAGTTTCTAAATTCTGAGATTTCATTTTGTTTATTATAAGCGTATCTTCCTAATATCCTTGAGCAGTTATAATACCTGCTTTAAAATCCTTATCTTCTAATTCCAACATAAGGGATATCTCTAGGTCATTCTCCATTGATAGTCCTTTCTCTTCTGTATAGGTCATATTTTCCTGTTTCTTCAAATGTTTTGCAGTTTTGGATTGTATCCCGAACATTGTGAATATGTAGCAGAGACTCGGAATTCCTTTATGTTTCCCTTAAGGATGCTAATTTTGTTTTAGCAGGCAGTTATTTGTCTGGTTTCAAAACTATAATCTGTTTCCCCAAGTGGAAAGCAACCAAAATCTATTTAGATTTTTACCCTGTAGGGTTGCTTGCAGTCTACCCTGTGTATTAGTAGTTCAGGAGTCAGCCAGAGTTTTAAGTAGATTTTATATAAAAATTTAGGGTTTCTCCCTCTGCGTCTCTTTCTCTAATCTCTATCAATATTTTCCAACTGCTATGGCTGTCCAGAACTGTTCTCATGTCATTAAGACTGTAGGTCTGCCACTAGAATTTTAGCTACCCTGCCTGAAGCCATGTGTAACGTTCATTCAGACAAAAAGCTGTAAAACTTAGCCAGTGGAATTCCTTCCTTTAGTTTCGGCCTGCTTTTGATTGCTCCCATTGTCTTTGGGTAGTTTTAAAAATATTTGTTCAGGGTTTATAGCTGTTATTTTTAAAGGTTTTTCCAATGGGACCTAATCATCTAATAGATCTCCTCTATAGGATCTTCTGCACTTTGCTTTTTTTCTTATCTCAACCCCGGTCATCTTTCTGCAACAGAATATTCAGATCTCATTCTATATAGTAAAACTGCATTGCACAGATGTGCCATAATTTATTTTACCATGATTTTGGCTGTTGTTTCCTGTTTTTTCCTTTCCTTTCTTTTTATTTTTTTAGCTGAGTCATCCTGCCACCTGTTGGCAGCTCAGCGGCAGCTCAGCTTGGGCCAGGACTCGAACCTCTGTTGCTCAGAGCTCACATTCTTGAGCGAGCTCTTAACCAACTGAGCCAGTTGGCCGGCGCTGTTGTTTCCTGTTTTTAATTAATACTGTACAAATAATGCAGCTATAGAAACTACTTTTACATATATCTATTGTACTTAAGCAAGTACTTTTTTTTTCATTCATGCATCTTTAATTTTTATGTTAATTTACTTTTAACAGAACAAAATTCAGAATATGTGCATGCAACATCAAAATGATAATCAGAGACATACCAAAACAAGGTAATTTAATTTACTCAAGAACAAGATAATATGAACTATTTACCCACATTCGGCCTTTTGACAGGATGGTGTTTGTCATCAAAACTCAAATGCAACAGCCACCCCAAACAATTAATCTTCAGCCATAATAAAGGTATTGTTTCCTGCTTTGTTTTAGAAATGAGATTTACAGTACTATTTTCACAATTCAGTATCATTACTCCTTACATTAGCAGGTAATATTCTAGAAACTTAGCACACATAATAAATAGGCTATTGTCCCTATCCACAAAAATCTTTCCTTTTTATTAACTGATTAGCATTCCAAATTTTCTCTTTGCTCCTTCTAGTGCAAAAGGGAATCTTCAGCGACAAGGACTCTGATTGCTGAAAGAATCTCTGACAAATACGCTGGACCCTACAGTAAGGAAGTACTTTTTCTGATTGCAGTTAATAATATATTTGATTCCTTCTTGTTATATATTTTATATAACAGAAAAGAAATGCAAGATAAGACACCATTCTAGGTCTTTCTGGGGCAGTGATATGAAGAATTATTCAAATTTAAGGAATACAGCTGTCCTTCCTTATCTGCACAGGATACATTTCAAGTCTCCGGGTGGATGCCTGAAACTGTGGATTATACTGAACCCTATAGAAAATATTTTTTTCCCCTATACATACATTCCATTTCACCTAAAGGAAGCTTCTCTTTGGTACATCCGAGTGCCAGCATCACTACTTTGTACATTGGGGACATTATTAAGTAAAATAAGTTACCTGAACACAGGCACTGTAATACCTTAACAGTCAATCTGATAACTGAGATGACAACCAAGTGACTAATGGGCATGTAGTATATAGTGTGGGTACGCTGGACAAAGGAGTGATTCATGTCTTGAGCAGGACAATGAGAGATTTCACCATGCTACCCAGAAAGGCATGCAATTTAAAACTTATGAATTGTTTATTTACCACAGTCCAAAAATATTAAATGGAAAATTCCTCTGAAAATAAAATTCAAGTTCTTTGACCAATAATAAAAATTAGTTCTGGGAGGTACTAATTAAACCACTACTAACTCAAGAGATCTTGCTTAGATGGCTAATTGGCATCCTTCTCTAACAACTTTGTATGTAAAAGAGTTTAAGTATAAAAGGAGGTGTTTATTTTGTATGGCAGTAGGCAATTTACAAGCAATATAGTTTACAGTAAGCCAATTTAAATCTGAAATTCATATTTTAGATATTTTTCTCACTTACCCTTTTCTTTGTCCACTCTAATGACAACCACACATTCATTCCTGCCAATTCGGATGAGTTTGTTTATAGAACGAATACGCCTTCTGGACAACTCACTAAGAAGAATCATGCCTTCGATATTGTTGTATTCCAGAAGGCTGACATAAGCCCCCATTTCAGCAATGGATCTTACATTCACCATCACTACATCTTCCACCTCAGGAAATTTGTGTTGATAAAATCTACAACTTAGACCCGGCATTCTGCAATATAAACAAAAGAATCAAGTAAGTGTTCAGTTAGAGTCAAAATAAATGTCCATTTTCCACATGTTGTCAGAAGGTGAGAAGTTGTTAGTCTTCTCACCTCTTTAAACTTCTTAAATGGTATCAGAAAACAGATAATGTTCAGGAATCAAGCTTTCATTTTTATTTTGCTCCACACTTTTGTAAGGCTTGGATGATTCTCTACCATCAGTTTCAGAGGACTCATAAAAAGTAATGACCATCTATAAAGTACAGCTAACCTCTGTTACCTAAAGATTAAAGGGACACCTTAAGAGTAAAATACTATTTTAATACCACCACTTCAAGAAATAACAAATGATGGGAAACATCACTACTATTACAAACCTATCAGTGAATTCTAAAGCTGTTCTTTCTCCAAATCAGCTAGGACTGTAATGCTACCACCCATTACATAAAGGAAAGAATCTTCTGACTACTAAAACCCTAACCATTTATCAAATGATATATCCTATAAGTCATTATAGCCAAAATTACAGTATCATATGACAGGACAAAAACTAAAAGTTTATTAATCAGAAAAGATACTAAATTTAACCAAAACGTATTCTGATTTTTTTCCTTTTAAAACAAACTTGAATTTAATTCACAATTACCATAATTTCTATTTCTACTTTTCCCATTACTCCCAAATACTCTTTTCTTTTGTTGAATAGGTATACGAAATCTTGAGACTAGCTTTATAGATCTACATTACTATAAAATTTAAGTTTCTCTTAACCTCCAAGTATCATATATATTTAAAACTATTCCCTTTGATCCACCCAACCTACTTTCAGCACCATTCCTTTTATGACCCACAATCCTGAAATCATACCATGAGCAGAAATATAATTTTAAAGGGAAGCTCTCAAACTAATCATAATTGATGAATTTCATGTTTTTCCGCTAAGTGTAGCCAGTTTACTGTTGTCAAAGCTCAGAAGACAGGCAATAGGATCTAAAGGCCTATAAAAAATGTGAAAATTTGCTAACTTATTATTTTCTTATTAATTGGGAAATAAAGATAGGACATCCACACCCAGCTCACAGAACCCTAGAATTCTGCTGCAGTGCAGTTTGAGAACTGCTAACTGCATCTGCCTGTAACTTCCCAGTGGCTTCCTATTGATTTATACATCTTTCTACTACTTACAGGGTCCTATATGATCTGGCCACTGCCTGTCTCCCTGAGGCATACCACTTTCTTCCTAGTTCTCCCCATTTTATAGATGAAGAAAATGAAGCGTAGGTTAAGCAACTTGTTCTGTTATATACTGCTAACAAGTGATAGTGTCAGAATTTGAACCTATGAAGGCTGGAGCCATAGTCTGCTATTTATCAGGCTATATTTTCTCTCAGTATTATGATAAATATATTACAATTAAAAACATCTTAAACAAAAAGTGACATTAACATACATATTCAATGCTGGAGCATATACCACAGATTAGTGAAAACTTTCAGTACTAATCTATCCTGTTTAACAAAAAAATAAAGCAGCATATTAGTAACAGTGGCAGAGATGTATTTCTCTTGTAGCTTGACAAAATAGAGATTTAGCAAATAAAGGGAAGCAAACAATGGCCAGAATTACCCACCAAGAAACAGCTGAACTGGTTGTTTCATTTTTTTCATTTTTAAACAGGGCCTTTAAAAAAAATTTGTTGTCAAATATCTGTATGTAAAGTACTAAAATTTAAGAGCTAAAAAAGTTTTAAACTGAGTATCAAAATAAATGCGATGAAAATGTGTGAAATAGTTTGAAGAGCTTTAACATATGCTAGCAACATTTACTTATCAAGTTTCTTCAAATAGTAACACTGATAATTTGAGGGAAGCAAGGCTTAATTTGATGGTTAAAGAAAATAGGCAATAGTGCAAAAGAATCCTGTAGGGAGACATGTTACAGCTTTATATACGTATTTTGCAATATGTAGGGTAAACAAATATTGCTGATGGTATGTTATTCACAATAAAGAAAGTAGCTGATAAGTACAAAAAGAATCCATTTCACAAAGAACCTGCATGTTGATTGAAAGATTTTGAACGTATCTTATTTATGGTAACAATCACACTAACTTAAAAAAGATCTGTTAGGAAAATAGAAGCCATAAATATATACAGAAGGTATATACTGGCCCTTTATATAACTTTCAAAGCACTTTGACTTACTTTTATTTTATTTGGCTCTCAGTAAGTCCTTGTCAGGACTTAGTGAACTTCGGGAATAGCTACAGATGTGGGTACCAGTCCTTGCTCTCTTACTAGCTGTGGTTGCTTTGGAAATGTATTCCCAGTGAACTGTAGTTTCTTGTCTGTGTATGTACCTCACAGATTTGTGGCGAGTACCACATGAGACAAAATACATGAAAAACAGAAAGTATAATGTGCTATACAAATATAAAGAAATTAAAAGGCAAAGGAAGCATTATTTCCACGTGTAGCTTAATTTGTTAAACGATTACTTAAGCACTACTGATACAATTAAGACTGTTACCTACAAAATTTAAGACTGGGAAACAAACTAATAAGCAAATAATTGCAATATATGGTATTATGAAAGGAGCACAGTGAAATGATCAATTAACTGGGAACCAAGGGACAGAATTAAGTGACTTCCTTAAGGACGAATGCTTGCTTAGTAAGTACAAGAACAGGGGCTAAAGCCAAGTCTTCTACATTAAATATAGAGCCCCAACATGCCAGAGTGCTACAATACAGTATGTGTTCTTTGGTAATGACCACCTATCTTTCACAATATATTAACTGACCTCCAAGGTAATTTCAAATAACCTGTATTCGTAATTTTGCCTCATCAAATGGTAGGTAGGACTTCTTGTCTTAAGCCAGGGCATGGTCAAGTCACCACAATAGATACAGGAAGTCCACATTCCTTTCCAAACTAAAGTGTATTATGTGATAGAAACAGCTCTTGCGATAATTGTCATTAGGCTCTAACACTTATGCTCTCTGCATACTAGTTTTTAGTATAGGAGTGCTACACAAAGCTTTTAAACTACTTCACTGTAGTTGAAATAGGAAGCACCATTATCTACAAACATTACTGTGCATCTGTATGAGATCTTTTGAGAGTTAGTAATTCTCATTTGGCATCAGATGAACTGAGAATTGGCAGTAAAGTTCTACTCATGGAAGTAATTTCCAAACTGTTGAAAGACAGAGTTACAACTTTTTTCCTTAAATAACAACTTCAATCAGAAGGAAAAAACGGACTTTTCTGCTACACCTTTTCTCCAAGAAAGTGTTTCCTGTTTAATGAACATTAAAGTAGCTTAAGTTTGGAGGTAACAAAAGGGACCTCAGGCTGAATACGTATTTAACCCTAAAATTCCCTTATCTTTTCAGTTTTGCTTAACTGTAAGACCACACCGTGTAATTCCACAAGTCTGTTCTCATTGGTGCTGAAATACAGCAAACCGACCGCGAAGCGTAATAAACTCTTTAAAAGCATGTTTTAGTTCCAATTCAAGGAGTGACTCATACAAGGAGCGCTAAGATAATATGAGCCTCAATTTTTAAAAATAAACTATCAAATAAACTGCCCTTGGACCCTTTATAAGCCAGCTCTTGTCAACACTGTGACCCATCCCACTGGTCCCTGGAAGGGTCCGGTCTGGTTTCCACTGAGAGGTAGTATTTGCTGGAGCGCAAGAGAGAGAGAGAAAAAAAAGAATGGATGGAATTCTCAGGCCCGGAAAGAGCAGTGCTCACCCCTGGTGCGGGAGTGTCACGGCGTTCTCCCGAGGCCGCCCCACCGCAAGGAACCCTTTTAAGCATATTGAAGAGGCTGTACAGTCACTTGGCCCATTTTCCTTCACGAGGTTCCTCCGCTCGTACAATGGCACCTGCAACTCCGGAAGACCGACACGGAGCCGGCGGGTGGTGTCGGTGGTGTCCACAGACACTTCTCGAGCAGGAACGGGAGAGGTGTTAGCCCGGGGCCTACCCTCTGTCGACCACCCGTCACTACACACAACCAAAGTGAGTTCTTTCAGAAGCCGATCTAGGGGACTAGTTACCTGAGGTATGTCTGTGGATCCCGCAGTGGGGTCCAGCGCCGCGCTCTTTTATCGGAGAGATCAGACTTGAGCTACCCGCAGCAGACGCGGAGCCTCCTCAGCGTGCGCTTCGCTCAACCCCACTGCGCATGCGGCACCACCTCGTATCACGCAAGCGCCAACAGAATAGAGGCCCTCTACGTCACTGATCATAGAGTCTGGGTCCTCCGAGAACCAGGAAGACTGTAGATCGCTGGAGGACCTGAAAAGTACGTTTTTTTTCACTATCTTTAGTTTTCGGTAAGTAAACCTTTAAGGCGTAGGGAGAAGTAGAACTCTCACTCCTTGCTCCTAAAGAATAAACCCTCGCTCAAAACTTCAGGCCACCATGAGGTGGCGCTGTGACCAAAGACGACAAGCGGAGGAAGAGAAAGAGTATACTCTTGTCTCCTGTTCTTTCGCCCCGCGCTTGCAAAGCCTTGCGCAGCCGCCTGGGAGGTGGAGCGGGAGGGGCTAGGAAGCTGACCGGAATTGAGGTGCCGTTCGGTGGTGCGCGCGCCTGAACATCCGGGCATCGCCTGCTTCCGGTCCTTTTCCCTCCTCCCACGCCCACCCTCTACCCCACGTACCAACAGGAAGCGGAAGTGGAGTATGCATAGCCCAGCGGCCTCTTAGCAACGCGAAGGGGTCAAGTGACACAACCAGCTGACTCCGGTAAAGAAAGACGCTGTGGCTGGGTTTGTTGCAGCTACGATAGCCCGGCCGGGGACCCGAGCCACAGAGTCATCGTCAGAATGTCGGGCAAAGATCGAATTGAAATCTTTCCTTCGCGAATGTAAGTAAAAGGACGGGACGAGCAACCGTCATAGGGTCAGGAACGCCTGGCCCGTGCCGCGGCGCTTCCTTCGTACCCTGGACCAGCAGCGAGGTTCCTGGTTTTCTGGGCAGGTTCTTGAGCCTCCCACTCTCTTTTAGTGAGTTCGGGGCGAGGCTCTCTGACGGCCCCTCACACATTCCTCTGAGTAAACCAGACTGGTCAGAGCGATCCCAGCCCATAGGGACAGACACCCGGCCTGCTGGCTTTTGTGTAGGTCCGCTGATTTTACCCTTTAATCGATCCATTCATTCCGCACTCCCTTATTGAACCGGGCACTGGATTTATGTAACTGAATCGTCACCACTCCTGCCCTAACCAGAACTCAGTTTAGCTGAGAGATGGATAAGCCAACGAGGTTTGATAAATGGATTGAGAAGGGAAATTGACTGCAGTGGGAAGCATATAGAAGAGACTTCTAAGCCATACTGGGGTTGAATCAAAATGTTTTAACGTGGACGTCAGATTCAATCTTGGGTCCCGATACTCGTTTTCCAAGATCCCATAAAATGTCACCTGCGGTGGGAAGATACCCCTGAGTTTCTCAGGCACTCCTTTTGCTCTGCCACCATTGCACCTTGTTCAGACCTCTGTTAACATCACCCATTTAGTCACATTGTAACAGTGGATAATATTTGTTTACATACTTTTCCCGCTGGACTGTGAGTTCTCTGCAGGATCAGAGTGACCTGATTATCAATCCATAGGCTGTCCACAAAAAATTGTTCCTTGAATGAACCCTTGTCTTCGAATCTGCTCAGATGTGGGCTGCCTTTCTTTTTTGGCCTGAATTCTTTGGCAGGAGAAATAGCATATCGTCCTAGGTGTTTGGCCAGTCTGTAAAAAATATTTTGAGGTTTTCTCAAATGTACCTAACAAGGTGTGGAAAGAAAAGATTATTCATGTTTGCCCTCTTCTCCTTTTCCTCTTTTTTTTCAGTGAAGAGCAGAAAATCAGTTGTGGCTCTGACATTTAGATCTTTTGATTGTGGTCCTGTCTCTGGGAGTGTTGTTTTTCTTCATTCTGACCTTTTTCTCAGAATCTGAGGACTCTTAAAATAAAATAAGAGTTATATTCAAAGCCCAAACCTAAATTTCTGTCTCTGCCTAGGTGGCTACAACTATTAATTAAATGAAGGAGTTTAGGCTTTTGGTTTATTTTTTACCTTTACCTACTGACTTTCTAATAGCAGTTTGTTTTAGGTGGGAATCAAGTCAGTTGTGGAGAAAGGCAATGCCTGTGAAATAGATGAGGGTCAGGACTACCCTGGAGTAGTGAGAACTGCGTGATTGAGTCCTGCCAAACCTCTGCACCAGAGATAGCTAAAGTTGAACATAGCATCTAGATTCTAGAAGCTTAAGGCTGTGTTCCTAGGATGACCCCAGCCCCCATTAAAATGTCTGCTTGAGAAAGCTCGGCTGCTCTCAGGAGAAGTTAGTTTTTGTTCTAGCCAACACCTGAGGATAGGCCCCGACCTCTCTTTCTTAGGGCATTTACTGAAAAGGACTTACCATTATGAATTCTTCACTTTCCCTTTGAGATGTATTTATCTCTCCTACAATTTAGAAGTATCTTTCTCAAGGACCTGAAAACAATTTCTCTGAAATGTAGTCATCAGGTAGGATAGGGCCTTTGTCTCCCATTCTCTGTGGGAGGACAGAGTCCTAACTTCCATAATGGCCAGCTAGCAGACACAGCTGCCTAATCCCATTCCCACTGACCGCCCTTTGTCACTTTTCACTTCTCTCACTCTCCGTGAGTCCCCTTCAGCTCCCCTCCCTCATTCTTCCTTTAAAACGTCCAATCACCTCTGCATGAATTGGAGTGGAGCTTCCTCCCCCCCCCCCCCCCGTGGTTACTGAATAAAATCGGTTTTCACCAATTTAATGTTTGGCAGTGTTTATCTTTGTAGTCAGAATGTTAACAATTTTTTTGTTTTTACTTGAAGACTGAGAGGTGCAAATAAACTTATTTGGCCTTAGACAAGAAGAATGATGTGTTTGTGAAGGTGGAAATTGCTATTTGAGCGCACTCAGTGCTAGCTGAGCGCACTCAGTGCTAGTTGAGAGGAAAATCAGGTGCAGGAAGTAATCGCTTCTGGAAATATTTCCCCAAGGCTTAGCAGCAGGTACTTTGTCATGCAGTCAGATGTCTTTGATTCAGCTGGAAACAAAGTTATCATCCTAGCTGAAGGTCAAACACTTTTCAGTAGGGCACAGCAGCTCTGAAACTTGTAAAAGACCAGGTGTTTTAAGAGCTAGGCTAGAAAATACATTAGTGACTTCTTTTTCAGACAGTTCCAGCTTACGGTGTTATCCTGTGAAATAAGGCTGACACCCATTTAGGCACCAGAGAGAGCAAAACAAGTTTAGGGGGGAAGCAAAAGAGGAGAGTCAACAGAAGTCAGTTAATTCCAGGTTGTACTCACGAGCCCTTGGTCAAGTTGGTCTTTGAGTCTCAAGAATGAAAATTTACCTATTTCACAGAGGTGCCATTACCTAGGAGAAAATGAAAATTAGCAATGTTAAATTCAGTTTCATCAACCAGTTTGCCTTTTTTATGAGCTTACTGGAATCTGCAGTACTAAAATTTGACTTAAATTTGATTCAACTCTTTGAGCCCAAATTCTGGTGGTTAGTGTCAACAATACATGTTTAAATGTACACACTGGGGTGGCTAGCTCCTTCTTAGGCTGGAAACAACCAGTTTCACTTGGCCCAGTCAGTGCAAAGTCAGCCACTGAGAGCTAGAGAGAGAACTCTTTATCTGGTGCTATTTATAATCTGTAGGGGAGGCAGTGTGGCATGTTGGGGTATAGCGGACCTAGGTTTTGGCCTTAGTTTGAGCGTTGGGCAATCACTGGAGTCAGAAATCCAGTTCAAGTCCCGCTCTGCCTTTTCTTCACTGAGTAACTGTGGCAAAGTTGTTTCACTTTGCTGAGCCTCATTTTCCTAACTTTCAGGAAAATGTCTGAAGTCCTTACCAACTATAGAATTGTTTCAGTAACCTTTGCCCTGTGGTAAAAGATTTCAATATAATCTAAGAATTTAGCCAAAAGGTCCATTAATATGTACTGTTTTGCAGTTGGTTATAATACCAGTCATATGAAATTAAATCCCCTTAAATCACTTTAAGTATTTATGTTACACGATTTATTGTTGAATCTTATTACCCACTTTTCCCCCGCCGCCCATTATTAAATTTCATCTGGCATACGGTATATATGGTAGCAAGAACAGAAATGTCAATTTCTGCTGCTGTTTTCTCGACTTTGGTATTGGGGTTTCTGATAGGAAAAGTTTGAAATAAGAAGGTAAGGAGACTTGAGTTGCTTGTCACTTCTAGAGAGTATTTACTTATATATGTCATTTACAAGTTACCTAAAGTCATTTGTTACCTAATTTGTTGCATAAAGTCATTTACAAATTAATGAAATGATTGGTAGTAGGGTCTTGACTGATGACATCAAAAACACTTTAATGCTGCACTTTTAAAAATAACATTTACATAATCTGTGAAGAGTATTAACAGTTATCTTATACATATTCAGGAATCATAAATAATTGGACTATATAGAAAACCCAAAAAAACAAGTATAACTATTATTATGACTAATATCATTAGCAGACAGGTAAAGACAGTCAAACAAAATGGATTCTGAGTTCAGTATCAATCCATAGGTATACAGGCCTTGTCGATGGCTTGGGACAGCTGTCTACCTCTGGTGTCGGTGGTTTCTCGTCCTTAAGGAGTCTGATTTCCGTAGACAGGAGTAAATGTCTCTTCGCAATTAGGTGCCTGATAATGTCCCTTCCAGTGAGGTTGGAGAGTGTCTTATTAGATGTTCTTTCCAATAAAAAAGAATCTCCAGGTGTTTAATGTCATGCTTTTAATAGAAAAAGTAGTAACTGGCTATGGAATAAAATGAAAAAGGTACAAAAGAATGAATGAATATAGTAGTAAAAAAACAAATCTATTTTTCTCAGCCCATTTCCCAAAGGAAACTGTTAGCAGTTTCTGTGAATCCTTTTTAGAACTGGTCTCTGTGTCTATGTAAGCGTATTTACCCCTTACTTTGCATAGCTAAGACAATATAATGTAGAGTGCACATGGAGATCTGCCTTCCTCTTTTTTCACTGCTGCATATCCATTTTATAACGAACCATGATTTATGGAACATTTACCTTGTTTCCATTCTTTTGCTATTATAAATAAGGCTGGAATACACCTTGTATTATGTTTTTGTATACATGTGGGGGTAAATCTGTAGGATAAATTCCTCAAAGTGAAATTGTTGGTCCTGAAGGTGCCTTTCAAATTTTGGTATGTATTAGTGGACAGATTTTTTTTGTTGTTGGTTTTTTTTTGTTTGTTTTTTTTTAGCTGAGCCATCCTGCTACCTGTTGGCAGCTCAGCGGCTTCTCAGCTCGGGCTGGACTCGAACCGCTGTTGCTCAGAGCTCAAACTCTTGAGCAAGCTCTTAACCAACTGAGCCACTCGGCCGGCTCTGACAGATTTTTTTTTTGATCCTTAATATGCTTCTAATGGAAACACAGATATTGTTTTAACTTACAAATTAAATAAGTAAATTATGCTGGCATCATAAAATAGGGCTCCTCATAAATTTTATTACAATTTAAAAAATACTTATTCCAGATATTGATTAAAAAATTGTTTCTGTTTTAAATAAACTTCTCATTTATGGAACACTGAGAGTGGAAATCCACAGTATTGAGAAATCAGGTAAACCTGGCAGGTACAAAGGCTATATATATTCTTACTGTCATGACATCAAAGAACAAAGCATAATTTTAACATTGTATTGGGGAGGTATTTTTATTTCTGTTAAACAATGGGAGTAAATGCCTTTAACTTTGTTTATATAGGGCACAGACCATCATGAAGGCTCGATTAAAAGGAGCACAGACAGGTCGAAACCTCCTGAAGAAGAAATCTGATGCCTTAACTCTTCGATTTCGACAGATCCTAAAGAAGATCATAGAGGTAGAATGAACTTTGCTTAGAACAGTATTTATTTTAGAAATATCTCAGGAAAATCCAGCCTGGCTTGTTGACATTTTAATTTTTCACTAAGTTATTTTAATTTTTTTTCTTTCAAAAGTAAAAATAACTATTATAAAGTACCAACTTTCACATAGCTTAATAAAGTCCAGACTCCTTCCTCTTGCCCACTAGCCCCACTTGATCCAACCTGGCTCCTGCCTGTCTCTCTGACCTCACTGGGCACATTCTTCCTAACGTCCTCCCTCAGGGCCTTGGCATAGCTTTCCTTCTGCCCCAGATGCTCTTTCCCCACAATGTCTGATGGCTGGCTGCTCTGGCTGTTCTGGTCTCTTCAGAGAGGCCAGCCCTGATCCCCCAATCTGATGTGACGGCCGAATTCACAGCTCGTGATTTTACGTTTATCGGAGCCCATGCCACCGCAGAGGGGTTTCTGGTTTGATGGTTACCCCCACTAGAGAAGGTATGTTCCATGAGAGCAGGGACCTTGTCTTCTCAGCACTGTGTTTCCTGTGCCTACAACAGTGCTGGCACGTAGAATGCTTTAATTCAGTGCTTTTTGGATAAATGATGTGTGAATATAGAAGTATATAAAGCTGGCCAAGTGGCTCAGTTGGTTAAGAACTCGCTCAATAGCGCAAGCTCTGAGTAACAGGGTCGCTGGTTTGATTCCTGAGCTGAGCTGCTTCTGAGCTGCCAACAGGTGGCAAGATGGCCCAGCTTGGGGGGAAAAAAAAAAAGTGTATAAAAACCGTGAATGTTCTTTCCCATATCCCCTTCCCCGGAGCCCCAACTATCCTTTCATTTCCCAAAGGAGTTCTTTGTGACACTTTGCTTTATAGCCG
Organism: Hipposideros armiger; assembly: GCF_001890085.2. NCBI lineage: Eukaryota > Metazoa > Chordata > Mammalia > Chiroptera > Hipposideridae > Hipposideros > Hipposideros armiger. The sequence goes on from NW_017731409.1 coordinate 2,606,529, forward strand.
TTCGGTCCTCCCTTCCTCCTTCCCTCCCTTTCTCCCTCACTTTTTGGTAGCATATACTGAAAAGTATTGCTTTTGTAAAGCAGATACCAAGAATATCATATGTAGCTATCATGTCCACACACAGTTGTTTTTAGTAACAAACATGCAACTATTTTATATGTATATAATTCTGTAATATTTTTTGCTTCACACCCCCTTCCCCATCCCATGGCAGAATATGGACAGTGTTCTACAGCAATACATGTAGATCTGTCTCATTCTTTATAATAGCTGAATGGTACTCCATTGCATGGGTAATGCAATTTAACCATTTCTGTATTGATGGATGTATAGTTTTACCATTTTGTCGGGGATGGTTCCTTAAATCTTATGTGTATGTATGCTAGCATCTCTCGAAGAGAATCTTAGAATCTCAAGGATCTGTTCATTTAAATGTTCGATAGACAACTGCCAAATTGGCCTCCAAATTGTATACTAATTTATATTTCTACCTATTTTCTTAAATTCTTCTTAATTAGTTATTAATCTTTTTTATCTGTTGCCAATCTGTTGGGCTAAAATTGGTATCTTATTTTAATTTGCACTACTTTTGATTATTTGTGAGGTTGTGATTACTGGTAATTTTATTTTCTTGGTGAATTTATTTTTTTGTAGAATTTCTACATATTCATAGTATATAAGATGCTAAAAATATTTTCCCCAAGTTTTTGCTTATTTTTTAACTTTTTAAAAGATGTCTTAATTTTTATTTGGTCAAATCTGTGTTAGTCTTTCATGTAGCTTGAGAGTTACATACAATGCTTAGGAAGGCCTAAAAAGATTAGAAACATAGTCTGCTATATTTTGTTTTTTTTATTTTATAGCTTTTTAAAAATTGTCTTTAATACTTTCTGATTCTGTGTGTGTGTGTGAGAGAGAGAGAGAGGGAGAGAGAGAGACAGAGAGAGAGAGAGAGAGAGAGAGAGAGAGAGAGAGAGAGAAATATGAGGAGGTAGGGATTTAACTTTATCATTTTGTAAATAAATGGCCGGTTCAATGATCTCTCTCTTTTTTTTTTTTTTTAGATTTTGTTTTTATTGGGGGAGGGGAACAGACAAGTTGCTTTTTTTTATTGTTGTTCTTCAGTCTAGTTGTGGAGGATGTTGCTTCACTGGCCCAAGTTGGCACCATCTTGTGCTCTTCTTGGGCGAGGCAGATCAGTCTCCGGCTTCTGGACGGCCGCTCACGGCGGCTGCTGGCCACACACGTTAGCCCATGGCAACCCACTGCAGCAGGGGCTTCAGCTTACGCCGTCGCCAGTGACCCACGGCAGTCCAGCCCCAGGTCGAGCTGCCATTCACCATCTTAGCTGCAGAGGGCAGTGTCACTGGCCCTCATATGTGGGATCCGAACCGGGGTCCTCTGGTATCCCAAGCCAGTTCTTAACCAACGCGCCACTTGGCCGGCCCCATAAATGATCTCTTTACATTACCAAATTCCCATATAGACCTGGGGCTGTTTCTGTACTCTCCATTCCATTTTATTCACTTACCTGTCCCAGTACCAGATTTAGTTCCTTATCGTAGCTGTACATATTTAATACTTGGTAAGATAACTCTCCACCCACCTGTCCCAGTGTTTCTTCTCTTTCAAAAAAATTATTGGATATTCTCAAACATTAAATATTCTAGATTTATTTTAGAATCACTATGCCATTAGTATTTTGATTGCATGGCAGTAAGTGAATTGAGATTAATTCAAGCATGGACCCATTCAGGAATAACATAGTACTTGCAGTAAAGGTTCGGTTTTCTATTTCTTAATGCCTTTATTTTGATATTTTGATTATAAAACTCATGGTTTTGCAACATTGTTAGTGACCATAATCAAAACTGTTCAAGCAAATTTGGAAATTTTTATTGTGTTTTGTCATTATCAAATCAATATTTACATGCACATCTGACATAAAATATGATGGTTATTAAAGGAATACAATTATGACATGATTTTTCCTTGTAAAAACTTGGTTGAATTGGCTGTTGGTTTATGCTTTTCCAGACTAAAATGTTAATGGGTGAAGTGATGAGAGAAGCTGCCTTTTCACTTGCTGAGGCCAAGTTCACAGCAGGCGACTTCAGGTAAAAAGACTGAATGGGGTGTTTTAAAAATTAAAGTGCTTTCATGTTCATAATTTCATTTAAAAGCCATTTTTAATTTAAAAATGTATGAGCTTTAAAGACAACTGATACACTAGTAATAATAAGGAAGAACCTTTCTAACCCTATCTCCTTAACACTATTGTCTATCTTTCTTACCACCCACATGTCTGTTATAGAGTTGCAGGCACAGGGTACTTAATATCTTATAGTCTGTTTTTATTTAATATTGTATCATAAACATTTCTCCTTGTTTTCACTTAGCTGCATAATCAGTCTTTCTCTAGATGTACCATCATTTATTAAACTTTTCTCCTAATAGTGGATCTTTGGGTTGATTTTCAGATTTTTGGAATATTAGAAAAGGTGCCATGAACATCTTCATGCATATGTATTTTGGCTTCTGTTGAATTACTTCCTTAGAATAAATTTTTGAGAATGGAATTGATTGTTTAAAGGGCATGAATTATATGGCTTTTGTCGTGTCAGCATATGCTTTACAAAGCATACAAAATGGTTTAGTTATTGCTTTACAAAGGAGTTTTATCAATTTACATGTTATGTGATTCCCCAAATAAGCCTGTGAGGTAGACAAGGTAAGCATTATTATTCTCACTTTTAAGTTCAGTGCCTTCCTGAGTCACGGCTGTTTAGGGGCAGAGGTGGAGGTTTTCAGGGGGTTCTTTACCCAGTGACACAATGCCTCATTCTTAGTTTGTATTATCTAGGAGAATGACCTGGTGGGCAGGTCTTCCAGCGTGAGGGCATAAGGCCTTTTGAAGTAGATTTTAGTTTTTGTCAGTGTTGGTAGGATAACAATTTGCATTGACTTTTCCAGCACAGGGAGGGAGTTAATAGTGTGTAAGTGGTATGGGAATGTGTTTTATGGTGGTTTTGGGAAAAACACTTTATTTTATGATAATAGGTGGAGAATCAGACAAAGCCAGATGGAAGTTAGATAGTTCCAGGATAAAGGAATTGAATGCCTGCTTAGCCAAACCTAGAAGGGAGGAAAATTTCTTCCAAATTACATTAGAATAAGAATCCTTAAAGTCACATCTGTGTCCTATATGTCTGACTGAAAACTCAAGCAATCCATGTATTTTAAAATCATTCTTTGTTGTTTTCTTATGGCTAATGTTTTGAATATTGTTCATTCTTTTCTCTCTGAGGCCCTCCTCTGGAAGCAGTGATTGTTTTCCTTTTCTTGAAAAAGACAATTATCACAACATACTTGTGACATCTCACTCTTGATGAAATTACCCGATGGGTCCCTGTTTTATTTCCTAACTCTAAAAACTCAACCTAAATCAAAGCCTTTTTTTCCCCCTGCAGCACCACGGTTATCCAAAATGTAAATAAAGCCCAAGTGAAGATTCGAGCGAAGAAAGATAATGTAGCAGGTAACTTCTACCCTAGGGAACCCTTGTGGGAGAAAAGATGACATTTTAACATTAACCTGTTTTTATCAAGCAAGATCTTGATATCCCAGTTAATCTTTTCTACTTAGGACAAGTTGGTTGGCTTTACATGTTAAACTCATTGTAATTGGTGGTTGCCATGGGATTGAGGTGGGGGAAACAGGCAGTTGTTCAGTGGATATAAAATTACAGTTATACAAGATGAATGCATTCTAGAGATATGCTATACTGTATACTGCCAACAGAATAATACATGTTGTGCACTTAAAAACTTAAGAGGGTAGATCTCATGTGTGAGTGTTCTTACACACACACACACACACACACACACACACACACACACGGACACAGAGAACCTTTTGGAGGTGATGGATATGTTTATTACCTTGAATGTGGTGGTGATATGGTTGTATGCGTTATGTTCCAAACTCATAAAAATGTATACATTAAATATGTGCAATTTTTTGTAGATTAAGTGTACCTCAAAGCTGAAAGGAAAGAAAAACTGCTGTAATCACCAGATCCCTCATTACTCAGCATAATTTGCTTTTGAATAGGAATGAACACTTAAGGCTGGATCCTAAATTCATTCCTTGAAACCAGTTACTAGTCCAGATAATCTCTTGACTTTTTCTGTTGAACAGGTGTTACTTTGCCAGTATTTGAACATTACCATGAAGGAACTGACAGTAAGTGTGAAACTTTTTATGTTATTGTGTGTCTCTGGCTTCTCCTGATTCCTCCTCTTTAAATGAACCTCGTTCTGGAAAATGGTGCTAGATAGAGAGTTCCAGCATTAGAGCATTCTTATCTGTTATAGTCAGGACAATAGTTCACCAGCTAATCAAAAAAGTGTGTCACTGAACATTGTATGTGTCTTAAAATATTATATATGTATATATTTACATATGTATATACATATATATATGTACAGTCATTTACCTTTTCAAAAATATAAGGTCATGGCCTTTGAATATGAATCCACTGATTAGACTTCCATGTTGTCTTTTTGCATAAATCACACCCTTAATGCATTGTTTATAATTTCCAGTTTGGATTTCTCTAACGTAGAATAAGATCTTAGACACTGTGATGCAGTCTGAGCTGAATCTTCCTCGATTTTTATAGCTCTCAATTTTTTATAATTATCTGACCATTTCGTAATTTGACAGCATTTTTTGGGTAGTAGTAACACATCTTTGATCTTTCCAAAGTAATCAACTTTTTAAAAAATAGAAAACAGTATTCTTCCTTAGGCACATATCTTTCATTGATTCACATGAAATATTTAGTACAACTCGAATAAAGAGGAATGCTCAAGCATTCTTGAGAGTCACCTGTTAACACAGCGTGTCACTGTTCTGGGGCCTCAGGCAGTGTGAGCTATGAAGGGAAGGGGGAGCATTGGTTAAGCCAGCCATCTGGTGAAGTGAAGGTTGGTTAAAAACTCCTCCTGTAGTTAGGATAGCATCCTTGTGGAAAACCACTGAGCAGCATGTCCTGCCGTGTTTGGGGAGTGACATGGGCACTTCATGTTTAACAGGGATAGTGAATTTGTTTTCCCATTTTGTTCTGACTTCTTTTGGGGAATTTTATAAGGAAGATGATTATTCTAAAATTACAAATGTTGTCCGACTGGTTCTTTCAGGTTATGAACTGACCGGTTTAGCCAGAGGTGGGGAACAATTGGCTAAATTAAAGAGGAATTATGCCAAAGCGGTGGAACTACTGGTGGAACTAGCCTCGCTGCAGGTAGGTGGCAGTGGCTGGAGAACTCCGGCAGCTTGATTTCTGATATCTGAGTGCAGGAGACACTGATCTTGAATCAGAGCATATGCACTTAGTAACTAGACTGTTTCCATGACCCGTGTAAAACAAGCCAAAGATGTTGATTCCTGAAATGGTAGTTTCTGCATTGTCCTTATTGCTAACCAAATGTTTGTGCAGTGGTCTAGTTTCACTCTGCTAGATGAGAACAGCAATAATCAGTATTAGATTTAAATGCAACCGTAACATGATTTATAACATGATTTATGAAAGCCATGTTATTTCCTTTGTGGCCAGTTAATATATATCTAGGTCATTAGTGCATGGTTCTTTCCTTTTGCCTTTTTTATAACTTTAGGTGAGTCTGAAGTAAATAAATTATAGTAGCATGGAGATGGTTATGAGCTCTATGGAAATACCATGAGAATTTCCTCTTTTTTAACATGTTGAAAAGTAGTAGTCTTTGTTTCCAAATGTTCTCTGCAAGTGCAGCCTGAGTGTAGCCAAGTGAACCAGGCCTGATTAGGAAAACTTTGTGCTTACATAATAATCTGTCCTCTTATTTTAGACTTCCTTTGTTACTTTGGATGAAGCTATTAAGATAACCAACAGGCGTGTAAATGCCATTGAACATGGTGAGTGCAAGCTGCTTGAGGCTCTTTGTTCATCCACTTGTCCATCTCTCCACATTTGTTATGCACCTGCTAGGAATCAGGCACTGACCGCCAGGTGGGTGAGCCTGCCCACAGTGGGGGGGCAAAGTCACACGTGCAGTCAAGTGTTAAGTGCTTTGCTAGGAGGATGTGTATGATGTGTGGGGAGTTACAGAGGAGAGTGGTGAGTTAAAAATTATGGAATATTCATTTCCGGTTATACATGAATAAAGGGTGGAAATTCTTATTTCTCAGGCGCCCTCGTGTTTCCTTTAGCTCTTTCCAATGATTGAGTGAATGATATACCTTTTTTGAACACATTAAACATATAACTTTAAATCCCTCTCCCTTAGGCCTTATGCCCTTTTCTTGTGCGGCTTTCTAAAAATAAAATTTCCCATTTGATACATTTATTTCCCATTGCATTTCATTGTTTTAAAACTGACTGCTTAGTGTTGATACCTTTTGCTCAAGAAGCTCAGTTTTCATTAAAGGAACATTTATTCAATTTTACAGTTAAGGAAGCAAAATTTGAATAGCAAGAAAATTATTTTGCTTGGGCTCTCTTAGTTTTAAAGAGGAATTTATGTCATTTTTAAAAAACTTAAAACACATTTCCTAACTGCTAGTGCCAGGTGTCGTACATGGAATTGCAAGCAAAACAAAATGGATAATGTAATAGTTTCAGCTCTCAAGGAGTTCACGTTCTAGAAACAAAATAGGCAAATTTTATGTAGAGTAGAATCTTATGAATGACACTCAACTTACTGCTTCTCTCTGCTTCGATGCTCCTCCACTTTTTAACAGTGGATTGCTATTACATTTAAACTAACATTTGTGGTTCAGTGCTATATATTCATATAAATTGAATGTATTCAGTGTTGTATATATCGTGGTCCAATGTTATCTGTCCATAGAAAGGACACTAGAAGGGCATATATCGAAATATTTACAATAGTTACTTTAGGGTAGTTGGAGTATACTTCATTTTTTGTTTTCTAAGTTTCCTGCATGAAATGTACATTAATTTTACAATTAAAAAATGTTTTATACAAATGGACAATGGCAATTTGAACAAAGTTTTGAAATTCTCATTCGTATGTATTTTTTTAAACCCTAGTCATCATTCCCCGGATTGAACGTACCCTTGCTTATATCATCACAGAGCTGGATGAGAGAGAGCGAGAAGAGTTCTATAGGTTTGTTGGAATTGGCAGTTATTGATCATTTTGTTTTCCATAGTCCAGAGTCTCAATTTACTGAGCAACTTGTTGGTTTATGTTCTTTAGAATTAATTAGCACAACTTGTATTTTATTCTGATAAGAAATAATACTGCCAAAGGCTATGGAGACAGATCTTTGCCAAGTTTTGCACATAACTAAAACATGGCATCTCCAGAAACTTGGGCCCTTCAGAGAACTGTTAACAGACTTTATTGTTTATGATGAAACAGTGATTTAGATAGGGTGTCGCCCACATAAAAAGAAACTGGAATTAGTCAGTCCACCAATATGTATTGCATGTTGGATATGTTCCAGGAGAAAGTATAAAGTACTTGGGAGCATTGTATAATAGTATAAATCGTACCATTAGAGAATTAACACAGTACTTGGAGAGAAATGATGTGTGTACATAATTGGTTATGAACATTTAGAGCTAGTAGGGACAATAAATACTAAATAGGTGTGTACAGGGGTCAGTGTGCCAGGTTCAGAGAAGTGGGTGACAGGCGAAGGCAGACGTATTCAGGGAAGACATGGCTGTCTTGGACCTTGAGTAGTTGAGTACGACTTACAATCTTAATTATCAAAGGTTATTTAGTTTCTGTCCTTCAGTGATGTTCAGGGTTGTGGTGATTCAAATGGAATAATCCAAAGTTTTAATAAATACCTGAGTGCTTGTTCCATGATCAGGGAATGGATTTCAGAGTTTATTCACCCGAGGTTAGGAGCTTTTGAAATCAGTTCTTAGCTTAAAATATGTGTGTATTCTACCTCAGATCTTTTTTTAAATGGGTTATAAAGGAATGAAATTAACAAATTTTGTTCTAGTTTATTATCCTTGTTAAAAAACTAGAAGCAAATCTACTTAGCATTCAAAACAGCATTCAGAAAATTCCTTTATTTTACAGGTTAAAGAAAATACAGGAGAAGAAAAAGATTCTCAAGGAAAAATCTGAGAAGGCGTTGGAGCAACGGAGGGCAGCTGGCGAGGTGATGGAGCCTGCGAATCTTCTGGCTGAAGAGAAGGATGAGGACCTTCTGTTTGAATAATCTTTCCTGCTCTGGTTCTTTCTGAGGCCCTGAAATGGCACCATTTTAGTTCACAGTGTGTAGATTTGGTATGTGTCACTGTTTGTTTCTTGGCCTAAGAATTGCACTAGTTGTAAACGTGCCCTGGATATCCATTTATGGTATTACCTTTGCAGAATCATAATTCAGCAACCATTTATCACAATATTTATAGAACCTGCCCAGGAACTTGTATAACTTACTCTGCAGAGGTGTCACCCTATTCTATTTACATCTGTTACAAGTGATCGGCTTACCAAGTGTATCAGGGACCTCCCCATAGGTAACAGCAGTGATCTCAAGCCAGCTGCTGCTAGCGTCGCCTTCACTCCTACCCACTTGCACACCTGGGCGTGGCTGTCTTGAGATCGCTGCTGCCACCCCTGTGTTGTTACTGTGGTACCAGCCACCCTTGTGTTATACTGTGGTACTTCTTTCCACAAGCTTTATGAAAACCTTCACTTTATTTTTCTTTGCATGACAGGTCTCTGGCCTGTCTGTCATGGGAACAGTTTTGCCAATTTAAATGTGACTATGGTATAAGCAGTAAAACGATTAAAAAAGGAGTTGCTCTTTTTTTTTTAAAAAAAACCCAAAACCCAAAACCCAAAAAACAATTAAGGAACCAGAACCTGTATTTGTGCCAATAGGGGGCTTTCCCCCATAGTGAAGAATAAATTAAAAGGTATTTTGTATTTCACCCAGAGGTTCCAAAGGACTTACTTGAGGCAGAAATTTGAAGACAGGGTAGTCGTTAGATGTGCTGAAATCATGAAAGGCAGAGGATATAAACACAGCAAAAGAAAGTACCCAGTGGCATATAAACACAGCAAAAGAAAGTACCCAGTGGCTTTTTTTATTTGAAATATATTTTACTTTTCATTTTTACAATACAGTGTGCAGTATGACATCTCCAAATAACAGAGTGCAGATATAGGATAAGAGAGTACAAAGGATTAACAACAGATGTCAGAAAGGTTACCTTTATTAAGGCTGAATCCCTGGTTCATGTTTTCCACACACATTCACAAAATTACATTCAAATTATTCCTTATCAATACTTATTCCTTAGGCCATGAGAAAAGGAAAAACAAGAAAATCCAGATATTAGATTTTCATAGAAAGCAAATCTGGATTTGTCTACTATTCTCCTTCCATTTGTTCTGACTTAAGAAAATTTAGTAAAGGAAGATACTTCCTTATTTGAACTAACATGTGCATTTCATTAGCTATATCATTCCTATAAGTGGTTAAGACCTCCCCCACACTGGGGTCTCCAATCAGAACCACAGAGGGACAGGAAATGGAACTGGCCAGAGTGGCTTGACAAATAGGTGTATAGCAAGGCTTTTCTCCTATTTTCTTTCAAGGAAGTCAGCAGTAACTCAGTTTTCACTTTGTTTAGGGACTGAATATCACTAGGATTGAGAAAAGTTTGGGACATCAACATTTATCTCTCTCTACCATTGTTGAGGAGGAAAGAACTGTAAGACTCTACTGACTCCCAAAATACCTTTTGTTACCTTGGACTTCCTACAGTATACTATGGCATAGCATGTGCCTGGTAGGGGATTTGCTCGTTAAAGCAAACCTGCGTCTCGATAGCACATGGCCCGTATGGCCCAGCGGTCTGCAGGCTAACTCTGGGACTGGCACAACAGCCACTTTCACTACCTGAAATCTCAGTCTAAATTCAAACTACCAACATTTTGGAACTTAGGGTTGAAAATAGTTGTCAGTTAAGATAAGCAGCTCACAAAACTCCATTGTCTACCATAAACTACCTTTCATTCCTGAGGAGAAAGTAAATGGAAAACTGAAAAGAAGAAGTGCTTATATTCCTTGGTTTTCAATGCTAAAAAATCAGTGACCTTTGCATTTCCTGCCATAAGCTAGGAGTGTTTCAGACTTGATGAAGAGATGGCACAGTATGTGTGACATTCCTTACCTTAACCCAGGAATGTTTCTTCCTAAGGAACATTATCTTGAAAGTATTTCCACATAAGACACACTCCACAGCCAACCTCGAGGCCATGCACATTTGAACAGAAAAGGCAACTTAAAAACTGTCTACATGTCTTCAAATAAAATTATGTGAAAGAAAAAAATCAAATATATACATGACACTGAGACAAACTACTCATTAAAAACAATTGCTTATATTAAATTAAGTGACAATATTATTCCAGTGTTTAGCTTTGAGAACAGGAAATTACTGTAGCTAAAGTCATAAAAATGAAAACAAGACATTCACATTTGAGGTTGTTTTTCACACATCACACCATCCCTAAAGCCTTGAAAAGACTACAAATTAACTTTCCATGCCAGTACGAAAATCCCATTAGCTTAAACATGAGTTAGCAAGCTGTTGCATTCTCGTCATAAGAGGCAGACTTTGTTAGGATAAAAACCTCTTGATATGTGCTTAACTCCCCCCCTCCCCATGTTCTTTTCCTAAAATGTTCAAATGACTTAGGTCATCCTTTCTGACCTCAAAGTCAATTATAGTATTTCCCTCAGATATAAATTTTTTTTTTTTTTTTAGCTGAGCCATCCTGCTACCTGTTGGCAGCTCAGCGGCTGCTCAGCTCGGGCTGACTCGAACCGTTGTTGCTCAGAGCTCAAACTCTTGAGCGAGCTCTTAACCAACTGAGCCACTCAGCCGGCCCTCCCTCAGATATAATTTTATTCCAATGCTGAAGTGTTATCAATGACCATGTCAATCTATTAAATATTAGTATATAGTACAGCAGCTATAGTCATTACACAATTCCAGTTCATTACCTATATATAGCACAGTCTTCAAATTCTGCACTCCTATATAAAAATGCAAAAACTGTCAAATGTACTATGTCTCATGTATATAAAAAACTATTTGCATCATGAGAAACTTGAATAGTCAACACAATTTATATGGACATTGGCCATTCATAAAAACAACTTACATATTCTATTGTACTATGCAGATCAGAGAAAGGAAGTAAGGTTATCAAATCAGACAAGAGAATTTAAGGAAACAATCATATCTTTTAAAAGATCAGCATATGCTGTATGTAAGTTTAACTAGACCAGAGTCTGCTGAGTGTGCAATAAAGTCTGATCCACAAAGTTTGAGCTAAAAAATTGGTGCTTCTAACGGAATGTTTTCCAAGAATTAAAAGACATGAATTAAAAGACATACACATGAATTCAAGGCTAACAGAGTAGCTCCAGACCAAAGTGGCACCTTTAAAAAAAATTTTTTTAGGAAAGTATTTCTGATGACTCAAGCAGTCTTCTAAATACAGTCTTGCCCAGTGCACAGAAGTACCGTGGCTCCCCACCCCCCAAATTCCTATGAAGGTAATTTAACTGTTAAATAACTTCAATATTTATAACTGTGAGACATCGACCCCTGTGTATATACATACACATTTTTTCATGGAAATATGACTTGGCAGAAAGGACAGGTGAAAACAAAAGGTCTTTACATGGATTAAATAGAACTGCTGTTGCAATCTTTCATTTAGAATCCCCCACAATGAGGCAAGACCACCCAAAGCCATAGAGAATAAGAACTGCTGTGCACGAACTGCCTAAGGGGAGCTGCCTCTCACTAGCTGGAGGTCTAAGGACGGGTCTGCATTGCCTGCCACCTTATCCTCAGTCTCGCCGAAGTATCAGGGCTACCTTCGTACTGGCCATTTGCCAGATCAAGTCCTATCATGCCACAGGGTGGATATTCCTTCACCTCAGCCAAGTGGATGGCACCCACTGAGGTTCAGTGTCAAGTTTGTTAATTAACCTAAGCAGTTCCTGATAGGCTTTATCAAGATCTGAATTCACAATTGCCGTGTCAAAGTAGTGGCCGTTGTTCTGCTCCATCTCTCTCGTCTTCTCAATGATTTCTCTCAGCTCTTCAGGCTGCAAAGAGGAGATGAAAACAGGTTAACTCCATTCCTTACCAAAATACATGAGTCAGAGACGGCCAAAAACAAGAAATAACCTTGCTTTTCTTCTGTCTCTCAAAACACTCAGCCTCAGGGGCTCCTCCCACCATCAGGGCCCCAGTGATTTCTGTTGCTCTGGCATCTCCAAGCCTCATGGTGTGAATCACTGGGGACTCAATATAACCAGTTTATACTGCTATTTAGGTTTTCATATGTTTGTCTTATCTCACCCACAAAACCGAAGGCTTCAAGGTCACAGACTGTTACTTTGAATTTTCTACATTTTTAAATGTTTTAAGACCTCATACCCTCTTCCTAAAAATAACACTTTCTGTAACAGAGTGAACCTTTCTGGTTGGAGCAAAGGTGGCATGACCAAAGCGCTATCTACTCTTGGCTCTTAGGAAGGGCCCCTCCCTGTTATGTCTGTTGCAGAGTTAGGCAAAGTCAACACTGGAAAAGCAAAGGATCAATAGAATGAGTATCGTTCTATGAAAATACTGCTCATCAACCCAAGATTTAATAATCAAATACAGCTGACCCATGAACAACAGGGTTTTGAACTGCTTGGGTCCATTAATACAGATTTTTTCCAATACCTATAACCGTTTCCAATTCATGATTGGGGGTGTATGCATTGATCTACGCCATTTTATACAGGGAACTTGAGCATCACAGACTTTGGCATCTGCGAGGGGTCCTAGAGCCAATCCCCGCAGATACAAAGGGGAGTCAAAAGTTATACGTGATTTTCGATTGCATGGGTGTCAGTGCCCCAATCCCTGTTTGTTCAGAGTCGACTGTATATGTGTTTTTTTGGAAATAGCTTAATCTGTTAAATTGTTACTCTGTTTTCAATACACAAAGCAGGTCTTGAAGGTGCAAAAAGTATCCTAAGAAGAGTTTGCCAAAGATAAAGAGCAGGCTACTTTGAAATACTGGGTAATGGAAACAACTGTTTCACGTAGACAAGCAGCTGGCAAGGCTACACCCAGAACCCTCTGATTATCAGGTGCAAGTGTTCAAAAAAGTGAAACTGCCCCCAAGTCACCCTTGTCAAGGAAGAGACTCAACTCACATCCAAATGTCTCATATAAAAGTCACATGTCAGTACTATATTGGACCCACAACACAAAACTATATCCTTCAACTGGTTGAACTTCTGTAACAGCAGGAAAACAGTAAACATATGACAGCTCTGCTTGTCCTGAGGCAGTTTTTGTGTGGCTGGCTAATTTTCATTCTGGAATTCTGTGCATCTGGTTGTCGTACACAGGATCCTTTGTCCCCTTGCAGGGGCTCTACTACACTAATGTAACCAAACACACTGACATTGTGATAAAACTGATGTCTACTCAAAGCTCAAGACTATTGAAAGAACATTCCAGAACTCAAAATAGAATCTAAACTTTGTGGTGCTAGAGTTGAAATGTAAATATTAAGCCCCGCAACTTACAGAGATTAAGATGAATATTCAATCCACCTAGTTTTTCTTTTATCAAATATAAGGCATTATTTCATGATTTGCCAAAATGGCTTACAGCATTTATTTTGTTTTCTTATTTTCCAAATTATAATTCATGACTAAGCTGAAACAAAATATTTTTGCTCAAAAATTTTGGGACTGAAAAAAAGTAGCCTATAAGGAAAACTGACCACATCAGTTCATACTATCAAATTACCCCTCTCAAGCCCCTATTTTAACAGAAAAGATTCCGATATTCAGATAACTGCTCCAGTGAGAAACACCACCCTTTTTGTGCCATCAACACTGCCCTCCCTTCAAAACAACCCAAAACACCTCTACCCATTAGCAGCTATTCCTCATTTTCTACCAACCTCTAGCCCTAGGTAACCACTAATCTACTTTAAAAAAATATATTTTTTTAATTGGGGAATTGGGGGAGGGGAACAGCGTTGGGGAATCAGGGAAGGGGAACAGACAAGTTGCTGTTCTTTTGTTCTTCAGTCTAGTTGTGGAGGACGTTGCTTCACTGGCCCATGTTGGTATTATCATTGTGCTCTTCTCCCAGGAGAGGCAGATCGGTCGCCGGACTCTGGACGGCCGCTCATGGCAGCTCTCGGCAGCTCACGCCGGCTGCCGGCCGCTCATGGTAGCTTATGGCAGCCCACTGCAGCTTCACTGCAGCCTACGCCGTCGCCGGTGACTCACTGCAGCTCAGCTCCAGGTCGAGCTGTTGTTCAGCACCTTAGCTGTAAAGGGCAGTGTCACTGGCCCTCATGTGGGATTCGAAGGGGGGCCCTGCTGCTCAGAGCTGGCGTCCCAAGCCAGCTCTTAACCAACGCGCCACTCGGCCGGCCCTGTGACCAGCTTCTTTCAATGTTTTCAAGGTACATCCATGTTATACCATGTATATGTATCAGTACTTCATTCCTTTTTATGACTGTTTTTCAAGACTTAAATACAATAAAGCTACAGTAATCAAGATGATATGATATTAGCATAACAACAGAACAGAGTTCAGAAATAACCCACCCCTTAACCCCTACGGCATATTTGGTCAGGTCATTGTCTACAAAGGTGCCAATGGGAGAAAGGATAGTCTTTTTCAAGAAATGTTTCTAGAGCAACAAGATATCCACATGTGATTAAAAAAACAAAACAAAGGAAACCCTTTTAGAAGAAAACATAGGATAAATTTTTATAATCTTGAAGTAGACAAATGTTTTTAGACCACAAATATCAATAACCATAAGAAAAATGAAAAAAGTATACTTCATTAAAATTAAACATTTCTGGGCCAACTGAGTGATGCATTGGTTAAGAGTTGGCTTAGGACACCAGCTCTGAGCAGCAGGGCCCTGGTTCGGGTCCCACATGAGGGCCAGTGATGCTGCGCCCTCTACAGCTAAGATGGTGAACAACAGCTCGACCTGGAGCTGGGCTGCCGTGGGCCAGCAAAGTGTAGGCTGCAGCCCCTGCTGCAGTGGGCTGCTGTGAGCTACCGTGAGTGGCTGGCAGCCAGCGTGAGCAGCTGTGAGCCACCGTGAGTGGCCGTCCAATGGCTGGCGACTGATCTGCCTCGGCTGGGAAGAGCGCAATGATAATATCAACATGGGCCAGTGAAGTGACGTCCTCCACAACTAGACTGAAGAACAAAAGGCCAGCAACTTGTCTGTTCCCCTTCCCCGATTCCCCAGCGCTGTTCCCCTCCCCCAATTCCCCAATAAAAATATTTTTAAAAAATTAAACATTTCTGATCTTCAAAAAATGCCATTAAAAAAGATACACTTTGAGAGAATATATCTAGAAAAAAGAATTTTTACAACTCAGAAAAAATCCAATTAAAGATTTGAGACATTTTACCAAAGAACATGCCTAAACGACTACATGAAAAGGTGCTATCATTAGCCATCAGAAAAATGCAAATGAAACCATAATAACATTTCACACCTATTAGAACTGAAAAAAACTGATATAAACCAACAACAGCAAAAATTGGTGAGGATGTGGAACAAATGAAACCAAAGTGGGAACATAAAATAGCAAACTTTTAAAAAGTTTGGTAGTTTTATACAGTTAAACATACACTTAGCATTTGATCTAGCAATTCAAAAGAAATGAAAACATATCTACCAAAAGACTATGAATGTTTATAGCAGTTTTAGTCACACTAGCTAAAATTGATTAACTGGTGAATAGACAAACTGATATATTTAGATCGTGGTATACCACTTAGCAATCAGAAGGTATGAACTACTGTTAGACGCAACACAGATGAATCTGAAACATTATGCTGATCAAAAGACAGATGCAAACTTAAACATACTGTATGGTTCCATTTGTATTAACTTTTAGGACAGACAAAACAAATCAATAGCACCAGAAAGCAGATTAGTGGCTGTCTGGGGAAGAATGGAGGGGTACTAACTTCCAAGGGGCATACGAGAATTTTTTTGAGTGATAAGAATGTTCTAAATCTTGACTGGCTTGATTGTTACACAGGTATACAGCTTGTCAAAACTTACTGAATTATATAACTGAAATGCATGCATTTTATTTATGTAAAGTAACCTCAATTAAATTAATTTTTAAAAATTAGAAAATCCTAACTAGAAAATCAAGCATATTGTATACCATTAAAACAGTTTGGTACTGAGTAAGCCTCTGCTTAAAAAATATGTATAATTGGTATGCTAGACCTCATTCAACTTGGGATGGCTAATTCAAATAAAGTACGTAAAAAACTCCATGAGAGCACTGCCAGAGACCACCGACCAAAAAACAGTTGCTTAACATGTTTTCAAAAGCTATAGGGGCCCTTGGTATGATTACTGAATCCTTGTTTAAGAATAACCTAACAAAAAAAAAAGTGTGCATGTTAGAAAATAGAAAATTAGGCCGAAGAAGCAGAATGAGGTCCACCCTGGGCCCTAAGGCGCATCCCTCTCCTTCAACAACCATGTTATTTCTTGTTGATCAAAGTAGTTGCTGGGCACCGAGTTTCATGGAGTAGTAAAATCATCATGTGATTTTTCTCAAGAACCTTTCTTTTGTATCATCCCAAGTGCTCAGGACAACACATGATCTGACCCAACTTATTTATGAACTTACAATTGTGCTGCAACAATGAAAAAGGGGGAAACACTACTTGGTAGCTAGCCTACTTAGCCTGAACAGTACCCTCAGCATTAGGGTGGGAAAGCCCCTGATGTCGACAGTCTAAGACATGGAAAAACACCACCTTCCCATATATGTAGACTGGATAAGAAATGCAGACCCAGAGTGAAAAAGGGTATCTTGGGTGGAAGGCGGGTTGGTGGGTGTGGTGAACAGTAAAGAATCAAAGGAAAGGAGTGTTGTTATGCTTTTAATGACTTTGAAAGGAGCTTTTCAAGGAAGAGTATTACTTGTTTATCTGGTTTTTAAGGAAAGTCAGAGGCACAGCAAATGAAATGAGATCTGAGGATTCCTCAGTTAAATAGAAATATTTAAAAATTCAGCAAAAAACAAGGAAAAGTATTTATTACTTCGATATAGCAAGTCACATAACAGCTTTTATTTCACACATTTAATAAAAAGTCAATGCTTTCCGATTAATGTCAGTATATTATAATTTAATTATTAATAATGTTTAGTATAACATGAACTACCTCAACCATGTCCAGCATCTAAGATAATATGAAAAATCTTTCCATTTCAGACCAAAGGGAGGAGACAAACGAACATAAAATTTCAATGAGAAAAAGGAAGAGTAAAACAGCACTTTATGTTGGCTCTCTGCATATACGGAGTATCTGCAGAGAAAAGTGGGTAATCCCTAAATAACTGTTGAGACCCTTTTAACGTGTGGAGTGTCACATAATCCCTGCTGGTAATAACATATACTCACGTGAAGGAGAGTAAGGAAGTGTTAAGGAATGCCACAGCTTACCATACATTTGGGATAACAACAGGGAATGTGTGGAGAACAAGAGAGCCCCCTTCTTTGGAGAGATGCCATAGTACAAGCAGAGGCAACCATGGCCATTTTGGGGAAAGTGATAAGGCAGAAAGAGTAATCAGTCTGAAAGCTCAAGCTGATGTAGCTTTTAAGCATTGTGACATATTAGACCATGACTGTTTCATGTTTATTTTCAATGGACTAGTACAACGATATAATAACTTTACCTTTGGATTCTTCCCCTCTTTGGCCAGTAATGCCCGAAGTCTTTCTTGTGAAGGGGGTGCAATGAAAATAATATATGGTTTCAAGTCTGAATTCCGGAGAGTCTTCAATGACTGAAAGAAATTTCTTTTTTATTAGTTTCAGGTGTACAAAACAATGTAATAGTTAGACGTTTACACCCCTCACAAAGTGATAACCCCCTCCCCCCCATGAAAAGAAATTTTGGATCTTTAAAATAATTTTCATTTAACTACTTCCCAGTAATATACTTGGAATATAATAATGTCATTTTTTAAAAAAACATTACCTATGAGTGTTTCCAAACATCTTCATAACAAAAAATTCACAATATTTTAAGATCCTACCATTCACAGTAATAATATATTGTGTACCTATAAAACCAACCTCTCTCTCTCCCTCTCCCTCTCCCTCCCTCTCTCTCTCTCTCTCTCTCTCTCTCACACACACACACACACACACACAGAGGCTTGCTCTTTTTATGTAATGAAATAGAAATGAATGACATTGAAGGTTTACAATTATGTGATGCAGGCTTACAACCTGCTAAGATCACACACAGATTATAATAACCATATTAAAAATCCACTTTGGAAGAATTAGAAATGAACAGTCACCCCCATGTGCCAGGGTATAAATGCAAGCATAACCAGAGAGAAAAATTTCACATATACATACAAAAAGGAAAACATTCTGGAAAAGCACATCCAAAAACACCAGACTGTCTGAATGAGATTGTGGTTTTCACTTTGCCTTTGCCACTGCATGACCGTGTGTCCCTAAACTGTCAAATAATATAAAGAATTCTAAGGAATTCAGTAAAAACATACTTCTCTTAAGTGTTTATAATTGAGATAGTACAGACTAAACTCTTTGTCCACTAAAAAAACCAAAGAAAGCCTAATTACTATTTCAAGAGAGCCACTGTAGAGTCAATTTTCTCACACCCATCTCCCTAATGACACTGCCTGTGTTTCCTAAGCTGACATAGGCAGTAGATACCCCCACGGTAAGGCAAGTTTTATATCAAAGCTTTCTAGCCCAGAAAAAGAAAAAATTTTCCACAACAAACACAATTTAAAAATCCTAAATTTCTAAAATTATTTTACTTTTTTTT
This sequence comes from Hipposideros armiger, assembly GCF_001890085.2. Taxonomy (NCBI): domain Eukaryota; kingdom Metazoa; phylum Chordata; class Mammalia; order Chiroptera; family Hipposideridae; genus Hipposideros; species Hipposideros armiger. The sequence continues at coordinate 2,625,491 of NW_017731409.1, forward strand.
TAAAGATTTTTATTGGGGAATTGGGGGGATGGGAACAGTGCTGGGGAATTGGAAGGGGAACAGACAAGTTGCTGTCGTTTTGTTCTTCAGTCTAGTTGTGGAGGACGTTGCTTCACTAGCCCAAGTTGGCACCATCATTGCACTCTTCCTGGGCAAGGCAGATCAGTCGCCGGCTTCTGGATGGCCGCTCAGGGCGGCTGCTGGCCGCTTACGCTGGCTGCTGGCTACACACGGTAGCCCATGGCAACCCACTGCCACAGGGGCTGCAGCCTACGCCGTCGCCGGCGACTCACGGCAGCCCAGCACCAGGTTGAGCTGTTGTTCAGCATCTTAGCTGTGGAGGGCAGTGTCACTGGCCCTCATATGTGGGATCCGAACTGGGGCCCTCTGGCGTCCCAAGCCAGATCTTAACCATCGCGCCACTCGGCCAGCCCCCAAAAAATTATTTTACTTTTTAATGGCAATCTAAGAAGCAACTGTAACATTTAAAGTTTTTGCTTAGTCTGCCAGATAACAGAAACCAATGGAGATTTCATTATTTAATACAACCAAACATTATGATGCCTGCTTATACTTGAACTACGGCCCTTAGAACGATAAAAATGACCTCTATTCTGATTTTTCTCAGATCAAAATCAGCAAAGGAAAATTCTTGTATAGCCTCTAAAATATTTAAAGTAGTACCAATACTACAGTTACTGTATTTTAAGTTTTAGAAAATATGTACACATATGTACGTGTATGTAGGTATGTATTTTACTGAGGAAATTGAAAGAGATTTGGGTATATGAGAACTTAATTAGGTCCTGTGGTTCCTGGACCAAAATACAGTTTCCACTAAATTACTCTGCAAAAAATGCCCTCAAGTTGAACATCCTAATCCAAAATAGCTTTACCTGTGTACGAAGACTTAAAAGACATATTTTCCCAGAGTTGATCACTTGCCGTACAGAATCTATGCTGGTTCCATACAAATTTTTCTCAAATTCACCATGTTCAATGAACTTCCCAGCTGCTATGTCTGCCTCAAATGCTTGCCGTGAAACAAAGTGGTAATCTCTACCGGCTACTTCGTGGTCTCTCCTATTCCGAGTTGTATCTGGGCAAACAAAATCAGGAAAAATAATGGGCATGGTCAGGGGAAGAATGGGGGTTAATTCTACAAGCCAGAGAAAATTTTTTATTTATAATAAAATGAATTGAGGAAATGTTAAGAGCCCATGTGTTTAATTTAACATTGACTGGTTTTATTTCTAGATTGAGAAATGAAAAAAAATGTTTTTAATATCTTACTAGCTATACTTAATTACCTTAATACAGTTTATGCTTACTCTTTAAATTACTTCATCTTGCATTTAAAACACTACCACTTATCTTTTCCTGAAGTTTATTTCCATAAGATTAGGTTCCATATCATTTTTAAACAGAACTTCTGTGTTCAGAGATTATGTCTAAATTTTTATCTTCTACATCAGTTTAAAAACACTAGAAGCTGATCCATATTGAACAGGGAATTGTAAGAAGCCTCAAATGAAATTCATATAGAAAGTAATTAGTAACATATTCTTAGGAAAAATTAAAATTTCTCAAGAATGACTATCTTTAGTAACAAATTCTCAAATGATTTGGTTAAAACAAAGTTTCTCTTTCCTGGACGATGTTGTTTTTGATGAAATGGATGAAAGATTTCCCTATACAGTTAAGTTCTATATGATAAACGAAAAAGCACAGAAAAATGGGAATGCTTTCAAACTTACGAGGAACTGCAGATGCAAAGCGGTCTTTTTCTTTGTTCATGAGTCTCTGACGCAATTCATTCTGGCCACAGTTCTGTGGACCAATCAAAATGATAGGCCTTTTCCTATTTGCTGGCTGATGATATAGTGACATTTCCTCATAAGTTAAGATTTCTTCATTGTCATAGTCTTTAGAAAAAGAAAAAGAGTTAAGCCCTTCAGACAGAATTATTACTATGTAATAAACATATACTCATAGATCTTCCAAAAAAATTGGAAAGCACAATTTACTATTAAAAATGCTTAACGGGCCGGCCGAGTGGCTCAGTTGGTTAAGAGCTCGCTCAAGAGTGTGAGCTCTGAGCAACAGCGGTTTGAGTCCCAGCCCGAGCTGAGCTGCAGCAGAGCTACCAACAGGTGGCAGGATGGCTCAGCTAAAAAATAAATAAATAAATAAAATAAAAATGCTTAACTTTTTGGATCAAGGTAGTATTATATCATGAGTATTTTCCCATGTCATTACATCCTTTCCAGGATACTATGAAAATAAACCAGGTAATATATTAATTCTTCTAGGTATGTTTATTGCTTATTTCATACTGTCTTTAAATGTTTGATACAATGTAATTATACTGACTCTTAACATAAAACAGCTAGCTTGCAGCCAATACTTTGACACAGAAAGCAGTGCACCAGGGGATAAACTAAAGAGAATAATATCATTTTTGTAAAATGGGGATATTAACACTTTACTTAGAGGGTTGGCTTAAGGATCAGACATAATGCATATGCTGAGCACAATCCCTGGCACAGACAGACATTCACAAATAATGGCTATAACTAGTGGTATCAGAGAAAGTTGGAACACTTTTCTGTAATTATATAACTTGAAAACCAGTCATATCTGTGCCATTCACACTTCCTACATTTATGTTTACTTTATTCTGGGATACTAATATTAACCTGAGGTCATGATTCAAGAAGAGGTATACATTATAAGTAGGGTAACATTCCTGAAGCCCATAATTCAGATGAAATAAGAGCTATCAAGTGGTAAGAACAAAGGCAGACAACCAGCAGTCTGGCATCTTCTCACTCATACTACGTCATCTGACTGGGAAGGAGCATCAGATGTGTTAGTCAGACTTTGTCAGCTATAAGTTCCATGGGGGCAGGGGACCATCTCAGTCTTGCCAGTGCTTAGCACACTGCAGGAACTTAAACTGGATTTATTTAAATTTTAGCTCAACCATATATTTGCTGTAAGAACTTAAGCAGGTCACTTTAACATCTGAACTTGAATTTATTAATCTGTAATCTCAAGGAATTTATTGTGAAAACCAAATGGCTGAAGGCATCTAAAGCATACAGTTACTGCCCTGGAATAGAACAATTATTATAAATGAGTTATTATTAATAAAAATATTAATTATGACACCATTATGAACAGAAATGTAATTCTTTCCCTTCCCCAAATGCTTTTCATTCTGAAAAATCTGAGTTCCTTCTTCTAACATGTACAATCAGACTGAGGCAGCAATGTGATTTACAGACTTCATTTATGTATCTGTACACTTGAGGTTTGTAAAGTTTTCTATAGCTAATTAGAGCTGAATCAGTTAATTTTAGTGTGTTTCAAAAGGAGGAGATATTAATCACCCAAGTATAGAGGAAAGGATTAAAAATTCAATAAATCTTAGCTACATAATGTATCAATTAGCATTAAGGATGTTTATTTTAGGAAAAAAACTTATTAAAGTACATGGAATCTCGGATTGTGAAATCTCAGATTTAGTTTTATATGGAAATTTTCAATAATCTATAACATTTTATTTTCATTAGTTTAATTTATTCTGCCTAAAAAAATTCAAGGTATTGGGAGAATAGCCTTATAAATTATATAAGTTAAGGATTACCTTTACTTTATTATTTGGTTTGTTTCTAACATGAACCACAGCAAAGGCAGCAAATGCTAATGCCCATAAGGGCCAACCAGGAAGGTAATGAAAGTAGGAAATCAGGTTGTGTTGATGAAAAATGGGAGGTGGTGGAGGCTGCTGAACTAAGGCAGCAGGAGCCCAATGTAAAGGCAATGGCCATCACTCAGTTCAGCAGGTGGTTGCTACCTGGGAGCCAAGTGTTATTAGAGCTTTTGATTTTAAGAGAAGCTTCAACTTAAAAACAAAAAAAATATTGAATCTTTGCAATAAATTAAAATAAAGCAAAAAAACTCTCCTGTGGGCCTGAATCAGCCAGCAGGTAGCAGGCACTGTGGGAAGGGCAGCCTTGGTGACAAGAGTTATTGTAGCCAAATTATTCATCGTTTACTTAAAATACAGCTATAATGTTAGAAGCATGTATTAATTTCTCAACTAAGGGGTTTAAAGAAAGAATTAGAGGAATTTCAATTCAATTTCCTCAAAATTAGAGGAATATCAATGTAACACTATATATGTTAATTGTACTTTAATTTTTATTCCAGTTTGTCTCAGAATTCAAAACACTGCATTACTCATAGGATTCCCAAAAAAACGCATTTCTGATAAACGACTTTCTTAAGCACGTTTGTCACATTAAGGGGCAAAACAGAACTAGAACGAAAACACCCTGAAAATATCAGTTAATTTCTTTCAAATGTTAGATATTAGATATTTATATCTTTCTGATATAAATCCAGCTATCTCTGAGAGTGGAACTTACCATCATTTTTATTGGCATTATATAAAACCTTTTTCCTCTTCTTTTTATTCTTCTTTGCACACCATAGTTTTCCTGTTGAATAATCATAAATATAACTACAGATGTGGAATTTTTTCCTTGAACAAAGCTACATATTTCAAATTGAAGAACTCAAATCCTTAATTTAAATTTATAAACATTTATTACATTGTTAATAAAAGAATTATTTTTCAGGGAAGTATTTACAATTTTCCATTGATCTTACATTATAGACAATCTTTAATACTCAAATCCTGTCCTTTCGTTACAGTCCTAAGATAATCAGTTTTGCCTCTCATATCACTCTTGCTATGACTACATCTTGACAGTCCTAATATGTAAATTTAAACATGGTTCCAGATGGAGACCCAAGAAACCTGTACTGTCAAATAAAAGTGTCCAACCTGATTTTTCGGGCTCCTTATCTTCTTCTATAGTTTGCTTCATGGCTTCCCTTTGTTGCTGAAAGCTTTTCCCTTAATAGCAGAAAGGAAAAAGAGTAAAATATTTAAAAGAACAGAAGTATTTTTTTTTTAAATCAAGGGAAAACACCAGAAGTAACTTTTCATTTATACTCCCTTCCAGTTCCATCTGTCACCTATGACAGTGTGTCCTATGATTATAAGCCTCCAAATGTTTAAAGTATTAAGTTTCAACCTCACTTTCAACCAATCCTAGGACAGATATTATTAGAATATATCACCTGTTAGAAAATAAAATAAACCAGTGATAGAAAATTTAACAGTTCAATTTTTACAAAGCTTTCATTGAGCATTTGCTATGTGGAAAGTACTGTGCTAGATCTTACAACAGTTCTGATCATTTAGAATTACCTGAAATCAAGCAAATTCATTCTAAGCGTTAACTTTCCAAAATAATATATGAACATTCATCACGTTTCAATTCTAAGACACCACTTAACATACTTCCTTGCATATATTATTCTCAATCCCTCTTTTTCTTTGTATGTATGGATAAACATGCATGTAAATGTTTTAATGTTTTTTATTTCCACCTAATTTTTTTTTGTTTTTTATTTTCACCTTTAAGCTACCAATACTACAAATAAATGAAAAACATATTGTTTTTCCTCTCAGGATTAAGCTTTTAATATAGGAGGCTTTCAAGGTTTCTGACCTTCATCTTCTTTTCATACATCTACCTTAAAATCAAATGTATTTTTTCTGAAGGATAAAAGTTTTACTTAGAAAATTCAGGATTAGAGTTCTACTTTTATATTTAATTTTTGTATCTAATTCTTTCCATTTCAAGCCAAGGATTCTTAAAATCAATAAACAATTTCCACCTATGTTGGGAGGATCTGTAGACTGTAGTATATTTCATAAGAACAGAAGCAAAAACATTAATATTGAGTTTGACACACATAAGAAGCATTAAAGGAAACCAGGTTATCTCTAGGAGCTGTACCCATCACATTCTTCGTGAAACCAGTAACTGGAGGGAAAAATTTAAGAGCACTAAAATTTAAAAGTATTTATCTTTAACAGGTTAAAAAAATAAGGAACAAAATGATTTTAATCACTTACATATTGAAATGTTTTAAAGCATTACAGTGTTAACTTCTATGGCACATTTTTATAGTACACACATAATTAGATTATTTTTGAAATAGAAGCAGACATTAATGGGAGATGGACATTGTGACCTCATAAAAATCCTTCTACCAGAAAACCATCATCAAACCCAAACTAAGGTGGGTCCAGAAAACCATCATCAAACCCAAACTAAGGTGGGTCCAGAAAACTATCATCAAACCAAACTAAGGTGGGTTCAATGATATCATTGAAGTCTCCTTGACTCATCTATATACTTTCAGAAACTCAATGTAATCGATCAGTTAATAAACACCAGTTCTAAATATTTATGGGCTAAGGCTGGCAAGGTAGTTACCAAATTGGTATTATGGCAAAAGCACTGGGCAGAGAACCATGATGGCTGCCCAATACTCCAGGATTTGAGAGGAATGTCCTGTTAACTGTTACTGTGAAGCATCAAGGATATAGTATCACCCTGTAAATGTAATATAAGAAACTCATTCCTTGAAATATGACCAAGTATAGACAAAATTTGTTTCCAGCTTTTGGGTTTTAAAGTAATGACTTGTGGCTTTCTGTGAGCTTATTATACACATAAAGAACAAATGTAAATATTACATTTTTATATCATAATTTCATTCTAAAGTCCAACAAATTAGTCACAATTATATTCAAGATGCTTATGCTACAAAAATAACATAAAACCCTATTATCTGAAAAGTAATTACATCATTTTTTTATAGGCATGAAAAAGTGAGTTTTTCCTCTGTGAAGGCTTGCATTTTATGTTAATATGTACTTTCTACTATATTGTCCTTACCTGGAATAAGACCAGCTAGAGGTTGATTATCTTCATCCCCTTCCCTGTAGGCTTGCCACCAATTTGGATCTTCTTGACTGATTACATGAAGTATATCCCCCTTTTGGAAAGACAGACCTAACTCTCGACATGGAACATAAGGGTCATCTGAGGGGTCATAGTCAAAATGAGCTTTTACATGGATCTAAAAGATAAAAAGGGGGAAAAATGATGATGAAATGGCAACACAAAATATTTAGCATAAATATAATTAAAATGTTACAATTTTTCATTAGTGCAAAGAAATTACAAGTTGAAAGAAGGAATTTAGGTAGCTAACAGTATTTGGGGGGCAATATTTTCTCAGGATCATCTTCAATTCAATTCAATTAAGTTCATGTCTCTGTTGACTGAAACATGTACAAGAGTATGCAAAACACTGTTACTGTTAGCCTCGAACAAGCTGAGATACTAAGGGGCCTCAAAGGCTTACAAGAAGAAGAAGGAATGTAATAAAGACCCCCCACCCCGCAATTCCTGACCTGTGAAAACAATAACTCTGCAAGAAGGTACACATTTTATAAACCACTACTACGAGGAAAGGTAGACTAACCTCGTATCTGTCATCTAAGCAGGCGAGTGTCTGTTTCCCTGGTGCCACCCTTCTTGACCACACTGTCAGTGTGACTGTGCCTTAATCTCTTTCAGTGTTTCTTCTAAAGGACATGTTTACACTCATAAACAATCACACACCAAACTTCTAAAATTATCTAATTCAAGTTTATAAACTATACATAGGCTTTGAACTATTACTAGTGGTATAAGTTAAAACTTTTTACTAACAGTGTGCTTGCTTATCAAAAAACTGTTATGCTTTTAGCATTAAAAGGTAAGTCAGAATTCACAGAAACCTTATTGAAAGCTAAGTTGATTTCCTGTGCCATTTCCTCCAATATACCTCTCTCTATAAGACATAACAAAGTATTCTTCCTTCTAAGAAGGAATAAAGGAAGTAATATTAATATTCTCTTTAACTTCTCTACCATAATTTTTACCAACATGGGCAAGTGGCATGTGGCATTTCCAAAATCTGTAAAAAGCCTACTTTCATCTAATGAAATCCAACATCTACATGCAATGAGTGTTTCTGCCCCACATGGCTTAAATTTCAGGTTTGCCTCAACAAGCCAAATTGACAGTATAATAATTTTATAATTCTGGATCCTTTTCTATCCAACTGTTATTTGGCTTTCCTTAAGCCTTTTACCCTCACCGTAATTGAGGCCATCTATTATAAAGATAGAGTTTGCCTCAAAAATTGTTTTATTAATAAATAGTATCTTTTTTCAGCCCCTGAAACACTAAAAAAAACTGACTATCCTCAAATCAACCATGATGGACTATACAAAATTTCATAATATATAATACTTCCTAAGTGATAAATATACAAGGTGTGATCAAACAATACAATGAATGTTTAAATAAAAAAATTTATACTAAAAGATACACTGTCATTAATAACCCTTCAAAATATTCCCCCTTGCTCCTAACACACTTATCCCATCATTCTTGCCACTTTCTGAAGCAGTTCTGGAAGTCCTCTTTTGTGAGTGTCTTTAGTTGCACTGTCATGGCTGCCTTAATGTCTTGAATCGACTCAAAACATTTACCTTTCCTGATCATTTTGACTTTGGGAAAGAGCCAGCAGATCCGGTGAATAAAGTGGATGAGGACACACTGTAATGTTTTTATTTGACAGAAACTGCCATACCAGAAGCAATGTGTGACACGGAGCCTTTCCATTGTGATCATAAATACGGTGAATGCTGCTGCTGAGTGCCATCCAACAGAAAGGCAGGGATCTTCAATACGGATGCAGTTCATTGAACTTTGGTAACTGTGTGACAGTTTTAACTTGTTCGGTGCAGTCAGTAGGGTGAAAGCTACGGTTGAGAGAAGGCATGTTTTAAAGTGAGCCATAAATCATCCTCCATAATGACAATGCTACATGTCACAAATTGCTTCTGAGAAAGCAATTTCTGTCAAATAAAAACATTAGGTAGTTTCTTCATCCACCTTATTCACTGGATCTGGCACCGTGTGACTTCTGGCTCTTCCCCAAAGTCAAAATGATGCAGGACATCGAGGCAGCCATGACAGCACAACTAAAGATACTCACGAAGGAGGACTTCCAGAACTGCTTCAGAAAGTGGCAAGAACAATGGGATAAGTGTGTGAGGTGGGGTATTTTAAGGGGGATTAATGGCAATGTGTCTTTTACTGTAATACATTTTTTTAAAACATTCACCATATTGTTTGATCACATCATATGTATTTATTACCCCTCCATTATAAGGCATAATAACCAAGAATCCTCATGAAAGCAACAGCCTCTTTCAGAAATTGTACATAAGGGTGTTATTAGATAAAAAACATTACTTTTAATTTCAGAAAAATATTTTAATAACTTCTGTAAAAAGGAAATGAGGAAATCTAAGTCCCAATATACAAATAGCAACACTGAGATAAAGCAAGTGATGTAGTTAAAAATATAGAACTTACTAGTCTGCTTTTTTTGAGGTAGCTTTTCACTGATGTACTTACATAAGTTCAAACAGTACACAAAGTCATCATTGTATACATCAATGAATTTTCACAAATGAAGGACATCTGTGTAACTTGCACCAATATCAAGAACCAGAATATCTCCAGTATATCAGAAGCCCCGCCTCACGTTCCTTTCAGTCACTAGCCAACGTATGCCCTCCAAGGGTAAACATTATCCTGATTTTAGAAGCATAGATTAGCTCCCTCTGTATTTTACTTCATTTAAACAGTATCACACTTTACATACACTTGGATTAAATATGATTTAAGATACCCCACTCAATTTGGCAGTGTTTTGCTGCTTTCCAACTAGAGTGCTTGAAAGAGTTTTGTTCTTGATATAAAAACAGTGTTGATTAAACTCTTGAAAACTTTGTTAAAACCAAAAATGAATTTTACAAAGTGATGCAGAGTAGCAGTAATCAAAACACAATTCAGAGGTTGGGTAAAAATATACATACAATTTTATAATTTTAGAATGAGATGTCTCTAATATGCAGGATGATCAAAAAAACCTCTTGGGTACCATCCCTGTCAAATGCTTCCAAAAATGTTTAAATTGTTGCCTTTTAGCCAAAAAAGTCTTGAAAAATGTAAATATGGAATTATGAGTATTATTTTAGGTGGTGGAGAGATCACTTCTGTTATCAGGCTTTTCCAAGATCTATGCAATCAGACCACTTGTAAGCCTGATGGATGATTTCATGAAATCACTTTCTAAAGTAATAACCAGCATGTTGTTTTGGATGTGCTTTGCTCAGATCACCTGCCTGGGATGTTTATTAAAATACTGAATTCTTATGCCACATCTCAGATGTTCAGACTCCACATTTTAATTAGGTTCTTGGATAGCTGTTATATAAATGCCACTTAAACTGTACCCTAAAATCTTAGAGAACTACTACCCTGAGGGAAACTAACAGCGAGGAGGCTGTCTGTATCTAGGTATATGGCCTTTCCCAGAGGCCAACAAAATCACCTAGAGATGCTTTTTTCTCTGCTCTTGCCTAAGTCTGACCCCTTCACTATTCAGATTTAGCTGGTTTGGAATGGAATCCCTCTTTGTTTAGGCTGGGAAGAAGAGTACAGAGGATGTGCTATGTTTATGTGACAAGTTTGTGTAGCGCTATTTAAAATGTACCCTAAAATTAAGAGCAAAGTTTATTTAATATCACAGAAATTAACCATTTGATTAAATTAAAATCTGAGCACGTCTTGCCATGTACGGTGTGACTTCTATCCATATAGTCCACTGATCAATTCTTTTCAGTTCTAGAAGTTATCTTCACCTATCTTTCCTCTCCAGCTGTTAGCGGCTAATTTGTTTCCCACACAAAGGAAAACAGAGCCCTTTTTAAATGAAGGAGGGAAGCTGACCTTTATAGACAAGTTCCAAGGCTTAATAATGGTGTAATATCAATATAGTGTATCTGATCAAAACAGTGTTTGGTTTCTAAACCAAACAAAATCTTCTTAAATTTTTACATTTAAATTCAAAGTATAGCATAGTTTAATCACAATTATCTCCCAGCATATTTCTCTTTGCTTTTTTTAAAAATAGTACCTGTAAGCTATTCACATTTGAGTCCTAATGATGGTGGGAATATGGCAAAGGGATATTGATTTATCAACTTATTTGCATGTTTCCTAAGGGATTCAAAGCTCTAAAATAATTTTTCTTTGTAATTTTTATTTGTTTATTTATTATAGCAGAGTTATCTTTAACTTTTAAAATTACTTGTGGAAGAGAAAACAGTGAACGTGTGTCTTCCTTTATCTTTGGCCTAAACCTTACCCCTAAGGCAGATGGTAAAATTAAGGGCAGCGTGAAGAAGTAAAGCCTTTGTAGTGTCCAGCAAGTTGTCCAATCCCTCCCCCTGAGATTCCTCCTCCTTAACACCCACCCAAGAAGGAATATCTTTATTATTTGTTCTCTTCCACGTTTTACGAGAAGTTGGGATTATCTGTGGGACATCTGATTGATGTTTAGTAGTAGGCAGCCAGAAATGTGAACCTTAGGGTAACAGCTAACAGAGCAACTGCCCTAACTTGAAAAGGGATATCCATCTAACACACACTGAAATTTTCTGTATTTTTTTGCATCTCCTGATAAAATATGTATTTATAAAAATCTTAGTATATGATGAAATTCCAGGTCTTCTTCCAAATGAGAAAAAATTAAGATGAAAATCATGTACTACATTTTATGCCTATTACAGAAAAGTAAACTGTGTCAGAAGTACTCCCTTAAGTTTCTTTTACATCACCCATAGCAACCACTTTACTCTTGCCATTTATGATGTTATAATAAGCAATTGATTATAGTGCGTTTCAGATAATACCTATTTGGTTTATCTATCTAAATTATGTGTTTCTTTCTAACACCACAAAACATACATCAGAAAGATACCTTTTGTTGCTCTCACTAGATCCTGACCTGTACCATAATGATGCTCAATAAATTGGTTTTAACTTTTTAAAATCACTAATCCCACAAATTATTCTGCATATTCCAACTAAAATTATGATTTTCTGTCACTTTTTTCTTTGTGGAAACGTTCAGTGCAAACTTTTGTAACAGTAGTTAATTTTAAACCAGTTAGGTTTAGGGGCCGGCCGAGTGGCTCAGTTGGTTAAGAGCTCGCTCAAGAGTTTGAGCTCTGAGCAACAGCGGTTCGAGTCCAGCCCAAGCTGAGCAGCCGCTGAGCTGCCAACAGGTAGCAGGATGGCTCAGCTAAAAAAAAATAAAAAAATAAACCAGTTAGGTTTGATGAAAACTTTGCAAGAGACATTGCAATTACGAGTTCTTCACAACAAAAGGAAGAAATGAAGGAAATGAAAAGTATTGCCCAACATAGTCTTTATTTTTAAAAGCTCTCTACTCATCAAATGCTGTATTTTAAAAAAGTTAAACCTGACATTGTTTCTCTTCCTTTCTCTCTCTCCCTTTCTCTGTAAAGTCATATAAGTAAAGGCATATTCCAACCCTCTGATGTGTCTCCTCAATGCAGAACTACTTTTGAAGTCCAGAGCTTGTTCACAGGAGGGAAATGTGGAAAGGCATAATGCGCAGAGAATGGGGCTGCTGGAATTTGGAGACAAACTATTTCCCCATTTCTTCCCCTACAAAGAACTTTAAACAGAAAGAAGGTTGCAGATGCAACATCAACTTCAATATGTTCCATAAATAATGGGAAAACATAGAATGATAGCCAAAATATATAGTATAACTGTGATTGAGAAAAAAAAAAAAAAGAAATTGTATTCCCTTTCAAACTGCTGTGCTTTTATAAAAGTTAAGAATAACAGAGGTAGTACATCAGGCTTCCATGTTAATCCAGTACTTTGAAGTCTGTTATTTAACAGTTTTACTGAGATGTAAAATTCATATACTATACAAGTCACCCATGCACACAACTGGATGATTTTTAGTAGATTCAGAGCTGTGTAACCACAAACAATTTTAGAACATTTTTATCATCCCAAAGAAACCCCATACTGATTAGGAATCCCTCCCATTCCCTGCTAACCTAAGGAATAACACCTAAGGAATAACTAATCTACTTTCTGACTATCTATTCTGGACATTTCATATAAATGAACCAACACATGGCCTTTTGTGGCTGGCTTCTTCCACTTAGCATAATTTTATTAATGTCATCATGTTGAAGCATATTATATCAGTACTTTATTCCCTTTCATTGCCAAATAATATCCCATTCTATGGGTACACCATATTTCATTTCCCATTCATTAGCCGGCAGACATTTGAGTTGTTTCTACTTTCGGGCTATTACAAATACTGCTGCTATGAACACTCACATGCAAGTTTTTGTGAGGATATATGTTTTCAATTCTCCTGGATATACACCTAGGAGTGGAACTGCTGGGTCATAGGGTAACAAAGTCTACCTTTTAATATAGCTAGTTGAGGAAATGTTTTAACATAAAGAGCAATACACATTCTAACATGAGAGTTGTGCATGCTTTGTAAAAGCACTTTATCCCCCTACACTAAGTATACTTAAGTTAAATAAACATACCTATAACAGGAAAAGACAAAGTTCAGTGTTATTACAAGTCATAAAAATTCTGAAAGAAAAGTATTTTCTAATTTTCACTTTTCTGGGTTTTCTCAATATGAAAAAGATATTTCTTTTTTATTTATATAAACTCTACTGAATTTCCTTGTTTTTACTTGAGCGCAAAAAATATTTGGAATGACATTTCTGATACTCAAATAATAAACATCCATGTGCAAATTTCTGTGTCAACGTAAGTTGTGTGTGTATACAATGCATTTTAATAATACATACTTGTAAAAAATTTAAAAAAAGTAAAAATCATCCAGATACTCTCACTTGGAAATAAGCATTGTCAATACTCAATGCTAGTCTTCTTTCTATGCATAGTCTGCCATCTTGACCATAAGTCTCTGGACTGAAGTTTTTAATTCCTTAATATTTACACAAATGAACTGAAAACTTATGTCCACACAAAAACCTGCACAGGGATGTTTATAGCAATCTTACTACCAAAACTTGGAAGCAGCCAAGATGTCTTTCAGTAGGTGAGTGGATTAATTGTTGTATATCCAGACAATGGAATATATTGTTCAGCGCTAAAAAAACATCAGAGATCAAGCTATGAAAAGATATGGAAGAAACTTAAATGCTTATCACTAGTGAAAAAAGCCAATCTGAAATGGCTATATACTGTAAGATTCTAACTATATGACATTCTGGAAAAGGAAAAACTACAGTGATCAGTGGTTGCCATGGGTTGGGGTGGGGAATGATGAACAGACAGAACAAAGAGGGTTTTGGGGCAGTAAAACTATTCTCCAGAACACAATGGTGAATACATGTAATTATACATTTGTTAAAACCCACAGGATGTACAACACCAAAAGTGAATTCTAAGGTAAACTATGAACTTTGGGTAATAACAAAACCATCAATTCACTGATGTAACAAATGTACCCCTGTGGTGCAAGATGTGATAGTGGGGGAGATTCTGCATGTGTGCAGGCAAAGAGGTGTGTGAAACGCTGGACTTTCTGCCCCATTTTGCTGTGAACTTAAAACTACTCTAAAAAAATAAAGTGTATTAATTAAAAAAAAAAAAGTAAACAGTAGCCATCAGACAATAAATAACGAACAAAAAAGAATCACTTACTACAGTCTCCTTGGCAGGAGGAGGCTTGATCTGTTGACTGGGAATCAGAACAAATGTCAAAGTACCATGCATATCAGACTGTAATAGAGAGATTAGATAGTTTTTACAATCCATATTTATGAAAATCATTCTATGATCTTATGATCAATTCTCCCTAAACTGGACTATTCTGGAACCTTTAGGAGACTAAAAACAATCTGTAAAGATGACCTCATTTCATCAGGAAGCACAAATTATGCCTTTCATAGACTCCATTATATTAGAGCTACCCCATACTACGGCATTCTGCAATTCTGGTCCACTGGGGAAAGCCATTTAGCCTGCAAGTCTTGGGTTTTTGTCTTCTATTTAGTGTAAGTTTAGGAAGACTCCATAGTGAAGGGTTGGATTATACCACAGTGCTATAACAATTCTGAATTATCTACTCTGCCACACATCAATTTTAGTACAGTTGAATTTGAAACTAATTATGACTAGATTTAGAAAAGTGATGCATATATACAAATATTCTCACTTCCCAGATGCTTTGTCTCTGTCATCCATTCTGTTTTTTTACCTGTATAGAGTCTTACTGCTAGGTTCACTATATTTCCAGGTATACCACTAACTGCATTGTTTAGACACCTCCAGCATAGACAGTAATCACAACCTGTGGCAATGAGATAGCAGGAAGCAGTGCTCAACCTACAGATAGCAGCCAATAAAACAAGGGCTAAAAACAATGACCACTGGCACTTTACCAAAGCAATGAAGGGAGTTGGGTGAAAATAAGGACGTAAGGGTGCTTTCTAGGTTCTCCAAGAGACATCAGCAGATAGGAGAGATTCTATTGTAACAACTGATGCTAAGTCAATAAGAATGTAAATCTGGTTGGTGGGCATATACAAAGTAATCATAAATTGCTCTCACAAGTGTCTACAAATGGCTTCCTGATTATACCTGCAATGTCTAATAGACTTTACATAATGATGGAAATGTTATCTACACCTTAACATGGGAGTCATTAGCTACACACTTCTCTTTAGCACCAGAAACACAGCTAGAAGGAACGAGAAACTGAATTTTAAATTTTACTTAACTTAAATTGAAATAACACATGTAGCTAGTGGCTATTATATTGGACAGTATAGTTGTATACCACTGCTATTATCTAATATTGTTAAGGAAGCAACAATCAATTGTCGGTAAAATAACAATATAAACATAAAAATCACGAGGGCAAAGACTTTGTTACTGTTTGCTTAGCAGCCAGCACATAGTAGGCACTCAATAAATGTATGCTGAAAGAATGAGTTATATCAATGATTTCAGAGGCAAATAAAATATACCTAGTAGTAATAAAGCTCCAAATGAAAAAAAAAAGTTAATGGTACCCATCCCCCCCAAAAAAACTCTACTAATAAATATTGTGGAAATAATAATGTCATGTGAAAATTAAGCTAGAAATTACCTAGTGCTCTAAACAATTATTTTTAAAATGCTTTAAAAATATTTTACTCTGAAGTCTAATAACAAAAAACAGCTTTTGAAAACCTCCAATTATCCTTCTATCTGTGTCAACTTACCAATAAGTCAAAAACCTCATTGACATCTTTCCCCCGAATTTCAATACCATTAATTTCCAGAACTTCATCTCCTTCATGTAACAGACCGCTTTTTTCTGCAGCACCTCCTTTTACTATCCGACTAATGATGACAGAATCCATTTCATTACGAACTGTAGCACCCTTAAAAAAAAAAAATCAACATCCAATTTTAAAATAAAAATGCAATTTTTTAGTAAATATTTCCTCATTCTTAAGTTCTCATTTTTTTCTATTCAACAATACTAGTCTTCAGTTATCTTGAGAAACAATTTACTTATACAGCTAGAGTAATCATGATAATTAGATTTGAAAGTTGACCATTTTCCCCACATTTTCTGCTTCAGAAACATTCCATTCATTAGAATTCAAAAAAAGCTCGAAAATAAGAGTTTGTAACTTTTTTTTAATGAAAGTTTATTGGGGTGACAATGGTTAGTAAAGTTACACAGGTTTCAAGTGTACAATTCTGTAATACATCATCTATATATCACATTGTGTATTCACCACCCAGAGTTAGTTCTCCTTCCATCACCATATATTTGATCCCTTTACCCTCATCACCCCCCTCCCGCCTTACCCTCTGGTAACCACTAAACTATTGTCTATCAGTTTTTGTTTCTTTGTCTGTCTTGTTCCTTTGTTGCTTTCAGTTTTATATCCCACATATCAGTGAAATCATATGGTTCTTGGCTTTTTCTGTCTGACTTATTTTGCTTAGCATAATAATCTCAAGATCCATCCATGTTGTCACAAATGGCACTATTTCATAACATTTTTCTCCTAAATTTTGTCAAAACTGTCCCAATTTCTTTTTTCTGGTAGGGAAAAAAAACCTACTTATATAAACTCCTCATAAAATATAGTCCCCATTTTATGTACCACACTAGTCAAGACACAATTTGAGATATCAGAATTCAAGAATCTTCTCTGAAAACAAAATTAAGGCAATAATAACAGACTAAGAAAAAAGATTGAAAAAAGTTTTACATATAAGAACTATAAAAAAATATTAACATTAAGGAACACATACTTCTAAGTATATGTGAAGTATAGAAGTAATTGTGTTTTGATGGATTTAATCAAATAAAAATCAGATTTTCTAATTATTGTTAAAAAAAAAGCTGGGAGAATAATGAAACAGATTGCTTGTCTCTTTGTTCCTCAACAATTATTTCATAAGCTACTACTTTAATCTAATTATAGTAAGAAAAGATAAACAAATTTTTCTTAGCTGAATAAGGAATATGAGGAAGAACATAAAAGATTCCAACAAATTAACCTCAAAACAGAAAAACTACCAGAAACATAAAGAGATCTTCAACTATCTGCCATACAAAAGACCCTGTGTAGAAAGGACTTTAGAGGAGAGGTGTGAAACACTTACCAATGGAATATCTCGAGCCTTTTCTATACGAACTATTTTTACAGTTTCTCCTCCATACTGGCCAATGCTTTCATAAACTCTCTCATCTGTAACGGGTTCGAGCTGCATTTCCTGCTCAGCAACCTTATCATGGGCCAGTAAAAGTGCCTGTTTCAAAGAAATCCATAGCATTTAAGGTGATAGCATGATTTATTTCTGTAGAGAGATTTTAACCTAATCATTGCATAGTGCTCTAAGCATTAAACCTTTAAAAAGAAAGGCTATAGTTAATTATACAAGTATATTCAGATTTGTTTCCAAATTTTCCAATTGAAGTACAGATGCAACCCTACATCTTTTATAGCTAATAATAACTAAAGATGTGTTAGACACACAGGGCATACTCTGGAATGGATTGTGAAAGTCTAAAATGCTTATTATACTTCATAAAATAAAAATCAATTTAAAGGTTCAACACAATAGATAATTTAAATTTACAGAAAACATAACCACAAAAAGGGGAGGAATTTTTGTAACAAACAAGCTGTTTAAAAACTAATGCAGTTAATTTTAAAAATGAAAATATATAATCCAACATTTTGCAGTGGGAGTTGTAAACAATCACAGCAGTCTAGATACTGCTGGAGGTCTCTTCTAGCTCTAAGAGACTTTGATTCAGTGACTCTGTATATTGGACAAAACACATATATAATGCCCTGTCCATTTTCTACCTGAATATGTGGAGCATTCAGCAAAGCAGTTAATTCTTGTCCTTCCTTCTGGTGGGTTGGCTTCAAAACAGTTTGTACCTAAGAAACAAGAAGAGGTCATTCTTCCTAGGTTGCAGGGAATATCACCATCTCTACAGTTATTTAAAAAAAGATACAATTGAAAATTGTAAAAACTACTTATAAGAAAGCGCTAAAAAGAATTATGTGAAAAAAATGTACTTGTTCTCAGTTTTCAATCTTTTATCATGGTTAACAATAGCATTCCTTATTTTTAAAAAATGCTCGGTAAGATTTTGGTATTATACGAATGAAATATTCCCTTCTTGAAAGTTTCTCCCAACATTATAATAATTACGTAAGGGAAGAAAAACTATTCTAACAGTTATCTTGCTATTTTATAGTTTTTTTAATCCTAGGTTTATGCCACTATATTTTAAATCAGAGGTGACACTTTCAAGAGTTACAGACTAACAAGGTAAGTTTATATGAAGAGTAATGGAACAACCACCATGATATAGTGAATTACATTTAAAAATCTCCCAATGTAAGCAATTCTCGCATCTCTAGAATAAACTCCACTTGATTATGATTTTTTTTTTTTTAGCTTTTGTTCCTTATCTGTAGAATGGCACCTACCATTTAAGGTTCTTAAAAGATTGAAGTAATCCATCTAAGCTGCTTAGCACAGTATCTAGCACATAATAAATTATTACTCGAAATATTTCTAGATGTGAGTTATTCATATTTTAAAATTTCTACATTAATGTTCACAAATTGTATTGGTCTCTCTTTGTGAGCATGGTCGTGTACACTGTTTTAGAAAAGTTCTGTCTGGTTTTACTATCTAGGTCATACTATCCTAGTACAATGAGTTGGGAAAAAGTCTAGATTTATATGTAAGAACAGTTTAACATAATGTATGTTCCTGAATGGTTTCATAGAGCCTGTACATAAAATCAGCAGGGCCTGGTAGATTTTTTTTTTTTAAGATTTTTATTGGGGAATTGGGGGAAGGGGAACAGACAAGTTGCTATCCTTTTGTTCTTCAGTCTAGTTGTGGAGGA